>NC_083106.1:7218383-7554812 GCF_949774975.1 Lagenorhynchus albirostris | reverse complement strand
CCGATTACACCACCATCCAACCAATCGGAATGGTTGGCGTCTTTTATTGAATGACATACCATTCCATGAGCTGATCACACACCCCATAAAAACCCGCACCCTCACCCTGTCTTTATAAACTTTTCCCTGAAAGCCTTCAGGGAGTTCGGGTCTTTTAAGCACCAGCTGCCCTGGACTCCTAGCTTGGCACCTGCAATAAAGCTATTCTTTTCTACTTCACCCAAAACTCTGTCTCTGAGATTCAGTTTGGTGTCGGTGCACAGAGGCCAGGTTTCGGCATCAGACCTGGCCTGTTCCTCGCCATCACATGTTACTGCCTTCCTGACGCCGGAGCTGGCTGGGAAAAGCCTGGGGGAACGTCACTTGGGGATGCTGTAGAAGGAGTCTCCATTTATGCCACACGTATTTGGGGAGCACCTGCTCTGTGTGTGCCGGGTTCTGTGCTTACCTCTAGGGACACGACCGTAAATGGGGTAGAGTCTCTGTCCTCGAGGGGAGGCACTCACGTGCATGACAAGCTGCACTGAGATGGGGTCTATGGGGGCTGCTTGATCACGGTCAAGGATCTCAAACTCAAATGTCTACACTCGCCAGGCGGAAAACAGAAGTGTCCTAGGCACAGGATGTAGGGAATGCGGGTCTGTGGCCGACTCCAGCGAGCATGCCCTCCTACGAGCTGAGCTGTCACCACTCAGCTCCTGCAAATTGTCAACGGGAGGAAATGCCTGTTCAGTGTTACCCTATCCTCTGATTTTTAAAAAACAGACCCTGGAAATTCAGTTTATGTGGATTTCCCACTTTAAAAAATATGGGGGCCAAGCGAAGCTCTTGAGACCCTTGTATCCTGTGGGCTGCCAGTGCATGACATCTGGCTGGATTCAAAGCCTCTTCCAAGTTCTAGGGAAAGCCTCAGACCACTGTGATTCTTCTGCTGTGACCTTTCCCAAGTGCTTAATATGCGAAATGTGAAGGGTTTGTAGCATGGATACGATTCAGTTCAGTTCATGGTGCCAAAAATGGAATATGGTTAAAATAAACAGTAATATCTAAGCATATCACATAAACAAATTCATGGGGAATGTGTCATATGTGATTCTCTTTATTTAGATTTTTTAAGGTTACTTTTTAAATAGATTCATATGTATTCAGAAAGTACAAAAAGTTAATACACTGAAAAGTCTCCCTCCTACTGATATCCCATAGCCTCCCAATTCCAGAGACAATCAATGTTATGCATATTCTTCCAGAGATACAAGTAAATTGTATATATATGTTTTCTGCTCTTTGTACACAAATGATAGACTCTATACTTTTCTATGTTTTACTTTTTTTTCATTAATAATACCTGCAGGAGAATTTCCTTATCAGTGTATATCAAGCTGCCTCATTCTTCTTGATGACTAGGGAGTATTTTATTGAACAACATACCATAATTTATCTAACTGGTCTCCCAATCGATGGGCATTGAAAGTTCCCAATCTTTCATTACATAAAAAATTGCTTGAATGAATAACCCTGTACATACACCATTTTGCACATGTAAATTCCTAGACGCGTGGAATTGCTAGGTAAAAAGATAAGCACATTTGTAATTTTGATACTATTGTTATATTGCCCATCATAGAGGTTTTAAATCTGACTCCTACTCGCGATGTAGGATACTGCCTATTTCCCCACATCCTTTCCCAACATTGTACAGCTGACCCTTGAACAGCACGAGTTTGAACTGCACGGGTCCGCTTATGTGGTCCACTTTCAATAAATATATTGGAAAATTTTTTGGTATTTTGTGATGATTTGAAAAAGCTCTCAGATGAACCATGTAACCTAGAAATATTGAAAAAATTAAGACAAAGTTAAGCATGTCATGAATGCATAAAGTATATGTAGACATTAGTCTATCCTTACATAGGCATAAGGTGAGTGATATTTAATATAAAATTAAAGTGTTCATTTTCTGTGTTATAATTTTGGTTTCAAAGAATTACATTATCGTACAATACGCCTTTCTCGCTCGTATTGGAGAAACTCTGTATCAGCCTATCATCGCAGGTAAGTGGTGTTTAAAAAAATGTAACAATGTTTCCAATACTGTATTATGAATATGACTGTAATACTGTATGACATAAACATTTTATATCAATTCATTCATTAGTGCATAGGCTAGGCTGCCATGAAGCAATTGTATTATCAATTACACTGGGTGACCATAAAGCAATCATATTGCTGCTTCTTCATTTTCAATGCTTGAGTCACTATATCTGTTAATAAATATGGACTTCTTTTTTACATTATCTTTTCATTTTTGATGTCTAGTGTTAGTAATACGTATAACATCTACAGTGTTTTGTATCATATAAGACAATGTTAATGCAGGTACTGACAATTTGTCTATAAACAGGTGATATAAGCTTACAGTATTGATAAATACAGTCTAGTACTGTAAATGTATTTTCTCTTCCTTTTGATTTTCTTCATAATATTTTCTTCTCTCTAGCTCACTTTATTGTAAGAATACAGTATGTAATACATATAACATACAAAATACGTGTTGATCACCTACTTATGTTATCCATAAGCTTCTGGTCAACAGCACGTTATTAGCAGTTAAGGCTTGGGGGAGTTGAAAGTTTCATGTGGATTTTGACTGCACAGGGTGTTGGCACCCCTCACCCCTGCATTGTTCAAGGGTCACCTGTAGGCCGCCAAGCAGTCTGATATTTAACAATCTCAGTGGCTATTACTGCGGTGTTACTTTGCGCTTCTCTTATTATGAAAGAGATTTGGCATAGGTTAATATATGTTGGAACTGTTTTTTTTCTTTCTGTCACTAAATTGTCTGTTCAAGTCCTTTGCCCATTTTTTCTGTTGAGGGGCTGCTCTTACGGATTTGTTAGACCTCTTTATATATTCGGAAAATTAGCCCTTTATGAAGGAGTGAATATTTTCTCTAAGTTTGCTATTTTTTGAAGTTTATGGTAGTTCTTCAACATAGAATTTTAAATTTTTATGAAGGCAAACTTTTTTTAATGGGTCCTGGATATTTGTGGTCAAATTTTAAAGACCTTCCTCACTATGAAAGGCTAAAGGTATCTCCCGTAGTGTCTTCATTCTTTTAGTGTTTCCTTTTTGGTGCATTCTGGTCTTTGATTTCATTTGAATTGATCTCACTGGATATGGTGTGAGGTATAGATCCAACCTCATCTTTCTTTACAACTGGCTCCAGAGTTTTCCCAAAGCGTGTATCGAATAGTTCGTTTAGGAATCCCAGCTCCCTACCTCTGCATGTTTTCAGCTTCCTCGATGGTCTCAGGCAAAGTCTTCCCTTTGGTCTCTGGGAGCAATAGCACCAGTCCTCCAGCAACCAGGCCAACGACAGCTGAAAACCAACAGACGCAAATCACATTCAGAACTGAACCATGCTGGCTCTATAATTAAAGCTCTCCTTATTTCTTTAAAAAAAGTGTGTGTTTTTTTGTGCTGATTTCCTATACTTAACAGATTCCTTTGCTATCTCTGACTGCCCTATTCCCCATCATAAATATTTTGCCCATTCCAAACTCTGCTGGATTACAATTCCTTATAGGGAAATGAAATACTTAACATTTTGAGTCAAGGTTATTCTAGGCTAGAGGAAATTGCCATGATATTAAGATACTTTGGAGTCAGAAAATAACTCTGAAAAAGAACCAACGCTAAGAAAAGAAAGAATATAGCTCTGCCAATATAAAGCACTCGGTAATGAAAATGAGTCAGAAACCTGGGTCATTACTAGCAAATAAAAGTAATGAATCCCGCATTATTTCATAACAGCATTAAATAGTATAGCCAGGCCTTTTATTGGATTTTTATTTATTTATTTTTGCTTTTTATTTTTTTTAATTGAAGTATAGTTGATGTACAATGTTGTGTTAGTTTCAGGTGTACAGCAAAGTGATTCATATATATATATATAGTCTTTTTCAGGTAGCTAGGCCTTTCTGTTCTGATTCAGGTATTGGATATATTTTTCTTATTCCTTTTTCCTTTGTCTCCAGCTGTAATTTTTTGCAGATGTTGGTATTTTTGTTTCTCTAAATTCCCATTAAGATTTTAGGATTTACGGTTACATCTTTATATGTTTTTCCATCATTGAATGCAGGAAGTAGGATGTGGGTTCTTCACTAGCTGGGGGGTTTCAAAAAATGCCTGTTGGACTCCACTTTTTGCACGCTTAAAACTGGCAGAAATATGGGCCTCCAGTGTGTAGTGGTTCAGGGCACCAGCTGTAGCTCTGAGCACCTGGGTCTAGTACTGACACCCTGGGTACTGGTCTCAGAGCCCTGAGAAGTTCTTTGATCTCCCTGATACTCCAGACTCCCCGACAGAAAGTGGGGTGGTATCTCCACCACAAAGGCTTGTTTAGAGGCTGAAATGAATTCATATTTGTTAAGTGCTTAGAAGAGTGCCTGGCACATGGCATGAACTAAATAGTTAACCTCTCAAGATCTCCCCAAACCTCGAGAGATTCACTTGGTTGTAACTCATACAAACAAGAGACATGTTCAGCTGGCTTCGATTCTCTGAAGTAAGTGAACTGTGAAGAATATATTAGATAATCAAATTGTCATCCATTTAGTACTTTATATTTGCAAAGATAGGCCTAATTAACTAGGATATCACTTATCAATTTTTGCAGTGCTCTTTCAACCAGGATTTTCCAATGTGTTTATTTGTTGGTTTTCAGGCTTCTAGATGACCATTTCTGGCTATTTCAAGAGCACAATTGGCACACCATTATTGTGTGAAAAGAGAAAGAAAATGTGTAAAACTGTTAGTTTTGCTTCCTGCTAGCTATTAAAGGTTGGTGAGAGAAGGAAACTACCAGCAAAATAAAATTGAGGATTGTCTTTGAGTTTACTTCAATGTTGAAATGCAGTTAAAATCCTTTATCTTTAGACGGAAAGGCAAGGTCCGAGGGAGGGTCTGGGTATGGGGGGATCCTCTGGGTCTGGACTTAGCAATTTTTTGGTTAAATGGTACTAAGAGAAACAAAATAGATACTAACGAAGTATCTATTTTCTACCCAGAAATGTCCCGCTGACCCATGCATCACTCACTGCCCACCTAAGGGACTGGGCAAGATTGGGATGGAAGGAAGGATCCAGAGCGTGTGAGAGGGCTTCCCCAAGATGGAAAGGGGGCTCTGGGGTCAGGTCCCTTGGCCAGAGCTGGGGGAGGAAAGAATCTGGGGCATGTGCCTCCCAGCAGGACCAGCCACGCTGGTCATCTCAGGATAAAGAGCTCGTGTTCTATCAACCTGGGCCATCCTGTTATTAAGTTGGAACGCGGAGACATTCACAGGGTCTCTTTCAAGGGTGAGTTCTAGCAAAGGTTTGGAGCTTTTCCTGGCAGATCTATGGCAGTAGAAAATTTCCCCTTCACAAATCCCTTGAGAAGAAGGGAATGAGCAGAGACACTTGTGTGTGACAACGCATGACACTAAGAGGAGAAACGTCCGCTATCCCCCTGCTGTGCACCCAAGCTGGGCTTTCCCTTCCTCCCCCCAGATTAAGTCTTGTATGCCCATGGGGAAAAGTGTCACATTTCTGTCAAATTAAAAGAAAGACTCAGGGACTTCCCTGGTGGCGCAGTGGTTAAGAATCCGCCTGCCAATGCAGGGGACACGGGTTCGAGCCCTGGTCCGGGAAGATCCCACATGCCGCGGAGCAACTAAGCCTGTGCGCCACAACTACTGAGCCCACGTGCCACAACTACTGAAGCCCGCACACCTAGAGCCCGTGCTCCGCAACGAGAGAAGCCACCGCAATGAGAAGCCCACGCACCGCAACGAAGAGTAGCCCCCGCTCGCCGCAACTAGAGAAAGACTGCCTGCAGCAACGAAGACTCAACGCAGCCAAAATTAAGTAAATAAATAAATAAAGACTCAGAATGCGTCTGAAAGAAGATTGAAATGTGTCCACCAAGACCTTGGGGCTAACACTGACAAGGTGAGCGTTAACGTGTATGGCTCTGGAGCTGTGTCTGCGTGGATGCACTGAAGGAGAGGACCTGTCCCTCCGTCTACCGCTGTGGGGAAAGACGATGGGAATGCCCAAGATTCCCAGCCCCTTTCACGGTCTGCAGACCCGCGTTCAGCATGTGCTGATAACTAGGTTTGTCCCTCCCCTTCTCTCCTGTGGGCTGGTCAGGGAGAGGCAGGCTCAGTGTCTGTACATCCTTCAGGGTCAGAGGGAAGAGCTGTGCCCATGCTCCTTAAATCTAATTGCCGAGGAATCTGAGGACCGGGGTGCCGAGCACGCACACAGGTGTTCCTGTTATTCTAACTCATTTTCTTGGTCTTTGTTTCCCCTGGGTTTTGAAATTGCCCTTTGCAAAATTTTAACTGCCTTTTTTGAAATAACGAAGTAAAAGCATTTGTATTTTTCTACATCTGGGCATAGAGGAGGCAGAAAGAGTGAGCTCTTGGACAAAGGGGTGGAAATCAGTGAGGAGAGAAGGGTCTCCTTCAGGGGAAACTCCACCTCACTCTCCCTTGACTTTGCACCTCTATGGGCATAAGTCCTCGCGGGCTCCCAGACTTGAGTGCTGGCAGCTGCTACTACTATTAGTAATACTAGTATTACTACACTACTGGTAGTACCAATGACTAGTCATACTTAGTAGTTACTTGCAAACATAGCACTTGTTTCGAGGTAGAAACATGGAGGCCTCTTAAAAATAGGTTTTCATTCAAAGACATCTGGGAGGATTTCTTACCGAAAACCACCAGGGGAAGCTCATGCCAGATGCTGGTGAGCCGGTAGACCAGGAACGGCGTGATGATGCCCCCGATGTCACACATGGAAGAGCAGACGAGGACCCCAAGGTTCCTGAAACACAGGACACGGATGCATCCTTTGACTTATCAGAGGACAGTGGTTATCTCCCACCCCCACCCCCAGATAAATACTTCCCCAAATCATTAAAATGTGTGTGTGAACTGAAAGTGTACATGTTATTGTCAATGCACATAAATGATACATGGTACATAATTCCATTCATATTCTGTTGTACTTGTTTTTTTGTTTGTTTTTTTTTTGCAGTACGCGGGCCCCTCACTGTTGTGGCATCTCCCGGCTCCGGTCGCGCAGGCTCAGCGGCCATGGCTCACGGGCGCAGCCGCTCCGCGGCATGTGGGATCTTCCCGGACCGGGGCAGGAACCCGTGTCCCCTGCATCGGCAGGCGGACTCTCAACCGCTGCGCCACCAGGGAAGCCCATGTTGTATTTGTTTTATATGAACTTTCTTGAAGATTTTTAATTAGTGTTGGGGACACTTTTCATGTTTTACTTTCATCACTGTCTCCCCTGCTCTATTCTATGGTCCTGCTTGGGCTACTCTCCCTCCTGTTGACGTTTGGTCATCCGTCTCTGGCGATTCAATAGCTTCTGTTCTCATCACATGGTTTCTGGGTTTGACCCTATCCTGTAAGTGTGAGGTGTGGCCCGCATACTGCCTTGAAATGGCGTCAACCTCTCCTACCCTGCATTTTGAAAGGTAAGCTGCCTCCCTAGAGATGATCATACTAAGTAAGTCAGAAAGAGGAAGATAAATACCATATGACATCACTTATACGTGGAATCTAAACTACGACACAAATCAACTTATCTACAAAACAGAAAAAGACTCGCAGACATAGAGAACAGACTTGTAGTTGCCAAGGGGGAGGGGGTGGCAGGAGAGGGCTGGATTGGGAGTTTGGGATTAGCAGATGCAAGCTAGTATATATAGGATGGAGAAACAACAAGGTCCTACTGTATAGCACAGGGACACAGGGAACTAGATTCAATATCCTATGATAAACCATAAAGGAAAAGAATATGAAAAAGAATGTGTGTATGTATGTGTATATATCTATATCTATATCTATCTATATATATATATAAAATGACTGAATCACTTTGTTGTACAGCAGAAGTTAACATAACATTGTAAATCAACTGTACTTCAATAAAATAAATTGAAGAAAAAAGTACGGTGTCCTCTGCCGGCACCTGGGGTCGTTCTCACCAGTAAACAAATGTCCCAGCTGCTTTCTTCATGCTGAAGGAAATGGGCTCACCTGATGCATGTGGGGTACAGTTCCGCATTGACCAGGCAGACCATTTCATAGGCCATTGTAATCCCCATTCTACCCAAGCATACGACGGTAACTCTTAGCCAGCGTAGATCTGAAGGGGAAAGCACACCGCTGACACATGCTGCGCTCACTCCCTGGTCTCCCAACAGTGCCCCAGGGGCATTTGCAAGGAGAAAGTGCACCCTCCAGAATGAGACAAGAATGCACAATCGGTCCTTCTATAGACTCAGGACAATTCAGCAAAAGTCCCCATGTCTGTTTGTTTTAGCCTCAGACACAATTCTGATGCTCTCTTCACTTTAGATCCCAGTCATTAATGACAACACAATTATACCAGCTTCCAAAGTTGCACCAACTTTAGTCTATAGAAGTCACCCAAAAGAAATAGCATACACCCCCCCAAAATAACATTTTTCTCTCTGTGGTCTTCTAACCCCTGCTCTGGGCCAGCTCGATGGCCTGTGGCATGGGTCCTCCTAGCCTCTCTTGTTATATTACATCAAAGAACCACTGGGTGTTATTATATTACATCAGGCAACCACTGGGTGCCACTGTTCTTAAAGGCAGAGTTGCCATGTGGCTTCACTCAGGAAGGTCCCAGGTATTTTGTTCATTCTTTCCAAATTGACTTGGATGTTAAATGACAGGGTCTTTCTCTCAAAGGGCTGTAATACCGCCTCTTCTCAGGGCCTTGGAAGACAAGACCCCAGCTTGGCCTGACACTTACCCTCAGGGATAAAAACCGAGGCCAAACAGGCTGCTCCTGCCACCATATTTGATGCCGCCCATGGATGACGGCGACCCACGCGGTCAATCGTGACAAGGATGATAAGGGCGGCCGGGAATTCGACCAGGGCAGAGTAGAGGAAGTCCAGGTAGATGTTGCTCCCGGCGAGGCCCATGTACATGATGAGGCCCTGGTAGAGGACAGAGCTCGTGAACCTGAGCAAAAAGGAGAGCTCAGGTCAAGCCGGGCGCCAGGAGCAGGTCCCTGAAAGGTTGATCGTAGGTCACCTATTTTTGTCCTCTTATTATTGCTTTTCCCTCTCTTCCATTGTTTTAACACCATCTGACCCACTGCGGGGGCTGGCTGTGACCCCAGAACCAGGAAAGGGGGAGAATTAGGCTAACATTCCTTGACCACATTGAAAGGCAAGAAGAAATGTCTTACTAGAGTTATTTAGTAAACTGTATCAAGCTCTTAGTGGTTGTTAATTATTTTTTTCTCTTTGTGGCCTTCTAATGCAGTAGAAATCGCAGGGATTGACTACTTAATCCAAATATTAGGAACCCAGGAGACCAAATGGGTACCAAATTCCCAAATGGGTACAGGCCCACTTTGGATGATATATCTTCTGACGTGATACAGCAACATTTTGATCTAGTTTTGTTGGCTAAAAATGTTCGTTGTCTGTAACGGAAATTATGAGGATGATTAGCAAGAATCACAATTACTCAGAAAAAGAAAGGATAACGAAGCCAAATTTCCCTGATGCGTTTTACATGCAGTACTGTGAAGGTTGCTAGATTAATTCCTGATGAGCTTAGCTTTTGTCAGTGACCGTGATGCTTCCTTTAGCTGATGTGAGTCGTCCCAGCGATGCCGCCTGGTGAAGGGAAGCCTGCTGCAGCAAAGGAGGCTGTTGCAGGGCCCGCGGCACAGGGCTCTGGGGCAGCCTGCACACGGTGAGGACCGTCAGGCTTGCTGTTGGATTGTGGAGCCAGTGGATTATTCCTGTGGTTTATTCGTTGTTTTTTTTTTAATTTTTGAACTTTGTTTTATTTTTTTATACAGCAGGTTCTTATGAGTTATCCATTTTATACATATTAGTGTATATATGTCAATCCCAATCTCCCAATTCATCCCACCACCACCCCTCCCTGCCACTTTCCCCCCTTGATATCCATACATTTGTTCTCTACATCTGTGTCTCTATTTCTGCCCTGCAAACCGGTTCATCTGTTCCTGTGGTTTATTCTTGTTTGGGAAGTTTACTTATTTATTTTCTCCAGGTAGAAAAGAAAAATAAAAGGTCTTGTACAATCAGGAGAGATGTACACTCATCATCAATTAATCTATACCACAAGGACCTACTGTATAGCACAGGGAACTGTACTCAATATTTTGTAATAACCTATAAGGGAAGAGAATCTGAAGAAGAATATATACATGTACATATATACACATATATATATCTGAATTGCTGTGCTGTACACCTGAAACTAACACGATATTGTAAATCAATTATACTTCAATTGAAAAAAATTAATCTATACCAATAGTTCTCAGTTTGGCTATATATTAGAATCACCTGGAGGATTTTGAAAGTATTGGTTCCTGGGCCCTTCCCTCAACCAATTAAATCCATATCCTTGTCAGGGAAGGGTCTGGCCTTGGCATTTTACTATCTCCCAGGTGATTCTTAAGGGAAAGCCAAGGTTGAGAATGTAGTGATCTGTGCGTTGGGACTGTAAGCCGATTTCAACATCTGCCTGAGAAAAATGATTTCAGGAAAACCACCTATACATGAGACTACTTGCAAACCACTGTTGATGCTAACTAGACCCAGGCTATGTTTTTTTTTTTTTTGCGGTACGCGGGCCTCTCACTGCTGTGGCCTCTCCCGTTGCGGAGCACAGGCTCCGGACGCGCAGGCTCAGCGGCCACGGCTCACGGGCCCAGCCGCTCCGCGGCATGTGGGATCTTCCCGGACCGGGGCACGAACCCGCGTCCCCTGCATCCGCAGGCGGACTCTCAACCACTGCGCCACCAGGGAAGCCCCCAGGCTATCTTTTGAAGGTACTCTTGGTCCCTCCCTTTATGTGGATGATTCAGATTAAAAGAATTTGGAGGGATTTTAAAGTGAAAAGTAATCTTTACCAGTTGTACATCAAGATCAAAGTGTGTTTCCTTATCTGAGGGGTTCTGACCAAGTCGAGAAACGAAGGATTCAACTTCTCGCCAACTTCCTCATCAGATCCGAGGCTCTAAGAATAGAAGAAATAGGAACAGCTTTGTATATTTCATGATGGCGTCCCAGGGTCATCCAGGGAACATAATGCCTTACACTTGCTGAGTGCTTTTAACGTGCCCAGGACTAGCTAAGCCCTCCACGCACATTAGCTTGTTTAATCATTACAACTACCCTACAAGTTAGGTCTACGTTTTTCACCCCATTTCACAGAAGAGGAAGCTGGGCTACAGAGAAGTGAGGTAACTCAGGCACGTATATAAAGGGATACTGCTGGCAAAGCGGGTGGAGTAACATCAAGGCCCAGCCCAGTGGCCCTGAGGGCTGAGGGCATTGACACGCCCTCTCTGCACACCTGGACTGGTGTGTGGCCCAAAGGTCAGGAGAGTGATCTGGGACCCTGGCACTCAGTCCAGCAATGGAATCACCAGGAGCTCGTTAGAATGAAAGATCTCAGGCCCCAGCCCAGACAGATGGAACCTGAATCTGCATGTTCACAAGGTCCCCAGGTGATCCCGTGCACAGAATTGAGAAGCCCTACTCTAGGTGACACAGTAGGTGGTGGAGGGGACATTTCATCTCCAGGGTTCAGGAAGCAGAACCTTGTGAGACCCACTCCCCTCTGTCTCCTTCCTGGAGCAACACGTGATGTTGTGTGAAAGACCCAGGAAGAAGGGGAAGAAGTCTCCAGGAGACCAGCAGTGACCAGACTTACCACCCTCACGTGAACTCTGACCTTGAGCGAGACAGTGACCCACATGTGCCTTATTCCCTGGCCAGTTTCTGAGAGGATCTGAAATCCAAGAATCAGTGCTATGCCTGTCATTCTTGGGAAAAAATACATATTCCAAACACCCAGAAACCAGAGAGGAAATGAAGAAAAAAGAGCTCTGAGCCCCCAAATCGTCACTCTAAATGCCACGTCAATCTCAAATTCTTACAGGTCACTCATCTTAGAGCCTCATCAGAAATGACTTACTCTTATTTCAGTATAAATTCCTAATAAGCTTGATATTCTCTTTTCCAAGCCTTGTCAGATGGAAAGGTTTAAATTAAATGTGATGAGGTCCACTAAAGGCGAAACACTAAATGCAGAGAAAATGAACACTTCAGTCATTTGTTCTATTCAGGAAGGCAGGGGTTGCTTAAAATATTTTGGGATAACTTCTATCCAACATTTTAAAAATTCTAAGAAATTATTTGTTTTTGAAGAATCTTCCCTCTGGAGAAAACCTCCCTCCCTGAGGATGTTGATGGACACACAGGCAAACAAGACTTCGAGTACCGGGGCCTAAGGGGCAACATGGTCGAGAGATGAACAAGATAGAAGCGCCTCATTTGACTTTTAAAAGGCTTTTGGCTTCCTTTAGTTTTGTTTTCCATCTGTTTAAAATATTCTACCAGGGAACCACAAATCTTAGTACAACAGAAATGTCCTGTTGCACAAGGTGGGTGGGCCGCTTCCGCCACTCCCCATTGAGACAATGCACGGTTTTCCCAAATCTTCCTTTTCACTGTTCCCTGATTTGATACTTCAGCTGCTGGCTCACCTGAAGAGAGGTAGGCAGAGATTTTCCATTTTTCTTTGCGATGTGCTTAATGATTTTCATGGCTTTAGCGTCTTTGTTCTGGGAGATCAACCACCTAGGAGACTCAGGTACGCACCTAGGGCACAGAAAAAGTGTCATCAATGCTGTTAAGTGGAGGGAAAATCTTACTGAACACCCACCCCCAGGGGTCATAGCAGATCTCTGTGAGGGATCTTACACAGTGAGGTTTGGTTGGATCTACAAAGGAAATAAAACTGTGCAGGGGCTACACAGCCAAGGGAACCATCCACAAAATGAAAAAGCAGCCTACTGAATGGGAGAGAATATTTGCAAACCATGTATCTGATAGAGGGTTAATATCCAAAATATATAAAGAACTCATGCAATCCAATAGCAGAAAACCAAGCAATTCAATTTAAAAATGGGCAGAGTATCTGAATAGACATTTTTCCAAAGAAGACATACAGATGGCCAACAAACACATGAAGATGCTCAACATCACTAATCATCAGGGAAAAGCAAATCAAAACTACAAGATATCACCTCACACCTGTCCAAATGGCTGTTATCAAAAAGACAAGAAATAAGTGTTGGCAAGGATGTAGAGAAAAGGGAATCCTTGTGCACTATTGGTGGGAATGTAAATGGGTGTGGCCACTACGGAGAACAGTATGGAGGTTCCCTAAAAAAATTAGAACTACTGTATGATCCAGAAATCCCACTTCTGAATATTTATCTGAAGAAAACAAAACACCCCAAATACCTATTTTCTACTCTTCTGTGGAGCTTGTAGAATTGTAAGAAAATTAAATTTGACTCTATTGAGTGAAAGTGTCAAGAAGTGCTTCAGAAAGAGTCAGAACGTGGATAATAGGTGGGCCTTCTGTGTCATGCTAAAGCACTAGGTCTTTATTCTGAAGGGAATCAAACTACTGAAAGACGTTTAAGCAGGAGAGTAACGGGGTGGGCCTGGAGTTTTACAATGCGGTGTGAAACATGGATTAGAGGATGGGAAAGCTGATGCCAAAGAGACCAGTTATGAGTCTACCCAGAAATCCAGGCAAGACATAATGGATTCCTAATGAGAACAGGGGAAAAGAGGGATGGTTTCAGAGACATAAAGGGGGTAGAAAGGATATAGGGATGAAACTAAGGATCACTCTCAGAGTTTTAACGGCTTTTGGAGGAGAAATAGGCTTCCTGGGAAGGGTTGAGATGTTTAATTCTTAGACAAGACAGCTATGGGAAGAACAGGTAGATATGTCCAGGAGCTAAATAGGTGGGTTTTTTCATAGGAGAGAGATGTGGTTGATAATCTAGCATCCCTCTTGCTTTATCTCAGGTAAGCTTGCATTAGGAGTTTCTGATAGTTTCTTCTGTTTTTACTGTGTTCCATGTTTCCCTTGGGCAGGGGTGACAAACATATTTCACTTGCCCTGGTAACTCTGATTGATTGGTATGGTCTCTCTGGGGTTCCATGTTGGCCTTATCTGGGATAAAGACTGCTGTGATTGATTGGGGATGTCTGCTTTGGGCATGGTATTGGAAGTGGTGACAGAAGTGCCATACTTCCCCTTCTCTATCCTGAAGTTTCTTCTGAGGAGGGGCAGAATCAGAACAATAGTATTGTCAGTCTCTTTAAAGGGTATCATGGCTACTGGAAGCTACTTTAAACACCACAAAAATAAAGTGAAAAATGTGAGATCCAAGTCATAAAACTCTTAAGTTCAAAGTGAAAGAACATCTGATTTCCAGAGGGGAAGACAGATTAAAGCTTATGATTTTTATCCCTGAAACACGGACCTGGGTTTCCTGTGAAACAGAAGAGTGAAGGATATCTTAGATTCGAAGGATGGCGTGCATTGGGGAAGACAGTCTTTTTAGCTAAATAAAATATTTCAGTCTATCTCCTCTTGCTTCCACAGGGACTTACCAGTAATAGAGCAAGAAGCAGAAGTTGGGCAGAGTCACTGTGAACTGCAGCCACCTCCAGTGCGGAAGTACGTATGCCACCCCAGCAAGCACCAGGAGCCCAACCGTGAAGGCCACTTGGTAAAGAATCCCCACTGTTCTCCGGTAGCTCAGCCCAACAAATTCTGTAACTGCAGAGAGAACCCAAAGGGTCAACGCAAGTCAGTACAACAGGGAGTTGGCTGTCTAACTATGGGGAAACTAGAATGCCAACACAAAAAGTAGTCCAAGTTCTAGAATTTTCTATACAGCTCTCTGAAAACTTTTAAATGTTCTTTGGGACCTATTTTATTATAATTACTGCTGTTGTGTTAATTAATGTAAAATCTTATAATCCCATATTACATGGGGTAAACATTGACTTTAGAGCAGAGATGATTTTCACGTAAATGAATAGCTCAATATAACTTGCCCTCTTACATGAGTTAAACATTTTCTTGGCAATCCTGTTAATGTGTTTAAATGGCTTGGAAACCTGGTGGTGGGGTTCCAAGCTGACTGGAGTCAGCTAGTACTGGCTTGCAAGAACTGATTTTTAAATTTTCAGGAATTTTGCAAGCTGGTTTTTAACCCATTGGTATCTTAAAAGCAGTCATGGTGGGAGTATTTACAACTTAGAAATTGGAAAACACTATGAATCAGGCTTTTTATTTTCCAGGAGCTGGTGTATGAGCATAACACGGCACGTGGTATAGTAATCAGCCTTATCCGATCCCATGACTACAGCATGGCAGGAGTATGAAGTCTGGGATACATGGATTTACGAAATAGTCATTTTTATATTATAGACATTCTAGAATTGAGATTCTAGATATTCCATGAACCACAGAGTTTTGCTTTAAATGTTTGGTAATCATGTGAAAGACTTCAACTATTTGTAAACCAAATAGAAGTGCACTCGAAAATTATTTCTATAAATCACTGTGAATTATCCAAAAGCATTTAAAAAATGACAGACAAAATTATGTACATGCTTAATAAATAGAAATGTCTGTCTTTCAAAGTGGCTGGGGTCATGGATGAGGTCTTGGGGTAGCAGGTAGAAAGAGGGTGAATGACAGGTGCACCTTAAGGACATCCAGAGGGACTGGAGAAGAAATTAATGGGAGGATGAAACTTAAATTCAAATTTCTCCATGTCACGTGTATGAGAAACCAAATTTCTCTTCGAATAACTGCGTACATTAACTCCTTTGTTGCCCAGACATAGATCAGGTGACGACCATGACAGGCACCTGAGAGTGTTAGGCATCATCTCCTCTTCATCTCATAGAATCCCCCAAATTAACTTTACTGGGTCAAATTTTAAGCACACATATTCTAGTTCTCCTGTGCAAAATGAAAGGTTGATTAATATTCTTTTAATTTCAGTGTCCATTTCCCTTGGTGTGGTTGCTATTTGAATGTAGCAGAAGGGCAAGCAACGATGGAGTGAATTCCCAAGATCTAATTATGGTGGTAATTCTCCTTAATATTAATTTACAGATGCTCTGCTGTTATAATTCAAATATTCTCTTATAATCCATGGAACTTAAGCATAACCCTGGCTCCTAATGAGTAGGATGTAAATGATATTCCTGGTCCTACAAATGGCTCGCTGAGGAACCGGGATTGACCACAGTACTTCTATCCTTGGTTTCCTTGCATATACATTGAGGATAACTGTGGTTTGCTGGAATGGATGTACTCAAATTAATAAAGCCCCTTATAAATCTAATATATTCTCATCAATGAATTTTCTCTCTGTAAAGCCTGGTGGGCTAGATTTCCTCTCTATGGTACACCCCAGGGCACAGAAAACAAAAATTCCTGAAGAGTTATATAAGAGTTTGGATGGCATGATGTTTACTCTCATTCCTGCTTCATTGTTTTCTTTCTAGGAGGAATGCAGAATGAGTTTACTGAAAAGATTTCAGAAATTCTTTTGATACAGAAAAAAAATCTTTCAACATTGTCTTGAAGCTGAGTCCATTTTCCTGGGCAGCTACCCACACGTGACTGACTATGTTTTGCCAGCAGTGTCCCCCACAGCTAGAATCACAAGCGTTCTTACTCAGGATGTACCCTATTAACCAGCCTGCCTTGCTGACCAGTCCTTGGATCAAGCGAAAAATTAGCATCCATGTATAGTTTGGGGAAATAGCCATGAGAACTCCAGATGAAGCATTTATGAGGATTGTAATCAAGAGGCAGAGCTTACGACCAAACCTGCAAGGAGAAAACAAAGAGAGGGAATGGAATTAGATTAGATTCATGAGGGTTGTAGAAAATTCACGGAAGTTATGGAACTCTAAACTAAAGTGGAGGTTATCTCTGAATGATGGACATTCAGGAGGTACAGACTGATACCCACCAAGAGAATCCCTGGCTTCAGGTCAGTTCCATCAGGACTTTGCACCAGGGCACTATGTATAAACTTGAAGCCCAGTGAGGTCCATTCACCCCGGACTGGAGCACCTCTCAGCCCCCCCACTGTGGAGGGTACATGGGGAGGGGGTGATTCTTCAGGCCACCTAGCGCTGAATGCCCCAAGGGCCCGTCTAGGGCTTCTGTCTTCACATGAGCTGGGCCTTTGCACCAACAGTCTCAACTAGCTGCCCACTGAGGAGCTTTTGCTTTAGAAAAAACAAAATTCCGTGTTCAATGTATTTCCCCATCCATTTTCAACACTGCCTTTGGACTTCATGGTATTTGTGTGTCTCCATGGCAACGGTCTTTTGTGTGGCGCTGTCATCATCTCACCTATTGCCATCCCATAGGCCTTTGCCATGGAGTACCTTAGCAGGATTGCTCCCGCACATTTTATTTGAGACTTGGGTCCCATCGGTTTAGGGACCTGGAGAGTGTGTCAGTGCACAGAGTAGACGGAAACGTGGGAACCTGGGTTTAACCTTGGCCTTACCGCTGACTGGGATGTCGGGCGAGTTATGCGGCCTTTCTGTTTCTTCATCTGGAGAAGAGCTATCTGACTCAGCCTGACCAGGGGATTAAGTGCTGTATTACACCTAAAGAGCTTCGCACCCAGCCCTCCTCCCTCCCTCCCTCCCTCCCTCCCTTTGCAAAGCTGCCTCTCAGAAAGCTGACTTGAAGTTCAGTCTCTTTTTTCCACATTTCATCATGTCCTCTTGGTTTTGTTCTAAAAGACGCCCTAACTAGCTGTTAGTGGATATTTTAAAAATTCTTCATGCAAAGCGATGTTTTCTTTAATTTTTGTTTGTTTATCCACTTCAAACTGCAGGTCAGTAGTGCTGCCACGTCATTAGCAGTGCACGTTTGATGCGGCTGGACATTTGTTAATTGCCGCTCTTCCTTTAGGCAATTTGTGCTCTAGTGACCATTTCAATACTAACTGACCACTTGAAAAGAATCCCCAACATTGTTAACAATTACTTGGGATTATTAATGCTCTAAATCTGAAATTTAAAGATCAAGCAGTCTCATTAGTAATTAATGGAAACTGCTAAACTTCTTAAAACCCTGTTTTGACCACATCATTGTAAAATTCTCAGTCAGTGGTTCCCCACTGTAAACATGTACCCCCTGGACTTTTATCCACAGCCTTCCAAAGTCATGCAGCACAATGTTTTAGCCTTTCTTCCTGAACCTCTCCCTTTACCCTCAAAGAATTTATAAGTATGTGCTGAAGTGATAATTCTTCAACTTCCAAAGTTGACTCAGTCAAATCCCAAAGCACCATAATCATGTTCCAGTATATGGACAAAATCCCATGGTGGATGAGAGGGAACATTCACCATCTGAAACTCAGTGCGTGGAAGCCTTCAGAGAATCAAATCTACCAACGCAGAGCAGCTTCACTAGGGGACATGTTCACATAAAGACACAATGCTATTAAAACAATAAGGCAGGGACTTCCCTGGTGGCACAGTGGTTAAGAATTCGCTTGCCAATGCAGGGGACACGGGTTCGAACCCTGGTCCGGGAATATCCCACATGTGAGGAGCAACTAAGCCCGTGCATCACAACTACTGAGCCTGTGCTCTAGAGCCTGCAAGCCACAACTACTGAGCCCGTGTGCCACAACTACTGAAGCCCGCACACCTAGAGTCCGTGCTCCGCAACGAGAGAAGCCACCGCAATGAGAAGCCCGCGCACCACAACGAAGAGGAGCCCCTGCTCGCCGCAACTAGAGAAAGCCTGTGCACAGCAACAAAGACCCAACACAGCCAAAAATAAATAAATAAATTAATTTAATTAAATTAAATAAAAAACACACTGAGGCAGGGCTGGAAGAAATTCTGGAGATTTGGGAGAGTGGTTCGAGAACCTTCACCCCCTTCCTACCCTCCCACAACAGAACCACTTAAGTGGTTAAATGAAAGACGAAGAGCAAATAAAAGAGAATGGGGTGAGCTCCAGGACTGCTGGCTTCAGAAGTCCTTTAGCTACCTGCTACTGAGACTGAGGTCTGGGGCTAACAGCATCACCGTCGAGTGGTTAGAAATGCAGACTCTCAGGCCCACTCCAGACCCACTGGATCAGAATCATAATTCTAACAAAACCCCCAGGTGGTTACTATGGACGTTACCATTTGGGAAGCACTGCTTTCATTTCACTGAGCCTCCGTTTCCTCATCGGCAAACGGGATAATCAACTCTCCTTTCAAAGGCTGTTATGATCCTAAGTGAAATGTAACACACAGGGATGCCCAGTAAAATGACTGGCGCATAGTAAGTAGGGGAGAGCTAGTTTTGAAAGATTCCACAGAGTTGAGTAAGTTTGACTGCGACCCGCCGGGACTTTGATTCTGCCTTGATCTTGTTCCGCTGTGAAATCTGGGCAGTGCAGTGCTGGCTCCTGCGAGCTGATGGATAGACTTTCAGAAAATTTGTGAGCTGACTGTTAAACACAGCCATTATTAAAAATGACAGTACACACTTACAATAAAGTAAATTATGTTAAAAGCACGTGTAATAAATATGCAAAACTTATCTCTTCCTAATTATTTTACTGTGTTTGACCATTGTCTATGCTCAGGGAGTTTTTTACGTCTATCTGTTGTAGTTGTATGGTGGAAATACCATAGAATGGTGCATCTTTCTAGCCAACTCTGTGTTCAGTGACCTCACTTCGGTAGCTTGAAATGGACCACCGTGGGAGCCTTGACAACATGGAGATCAACAAACCCTGCAAACTGAGGCTTTTTCCTTCAGAGAGTCAGTTGTTAAACATTTACAAGCCTGACACTAAATTACTGACCATTAGAGTAAAAAAACCTTGAATTGGTGAGAGATTACTTTTTTGGTGTCAGGTGATTCTGAAAATCATTCTTTAGGAGGTTTGAATGATGAAACAAATTAGACATCTTACAAAAGGTTTACCTTCAAAATCTCTAGCATATATCCCCCGTCTCTCCCTCCTTCTACTTGCAAAGATGACCTTCTGAAAGTTGACTTGGTGTAAGGCTCGGTATTCTTATTATAACCTGCTCATAATGTGCTCCTGGCTTTCTTCTAAAAGACACCTTCATCAGCTGTTAGGTCATATTGTTACAGGAGAGAACCAGGTCTGACTACATGTTGGATCTGTTTCTTCTACTTTAACCTTTGCTTTCTGCTGTTTTTGTCCACTAAAAGGATCCTGTCTCTACATAATGGCCTGCCTCAGGGAAACTGCCCCTCTGCCTGAATGTTAAACCAAAGTGCCTTTGTTCAGGGAAACATCCGGACCCTGTCCACCTGCCGATGGCTGCAAGGAAGAAGAAATGAACCCATCCCCTCCCCGAGGCTGGCCATTCCAGGGGACATTTGCAAAACTTCTGGTGTTTTTACTTTACTTCCCCATCTCCTCCCCCTCTCTGTTCTATAAGAGAAACTGGCATCCAAACCCCGATAAGATGGTTATTCTGGGGACCCCAGCCCGCCATCTTCTCGGTCTGCTGGCTTTCCGAATGGAGTCGTGTTCCTTGTCTCAACGCTTCGTGTCCGATTTATTGGCCTGTCAAGCGGCAAGCAGAGTGAGCTTGGGCTCAGTAACAATATGTTTTAAATTCCTCCTAGCTGACAATCTGTTTTATTCAGTGTTGGTTTAATCTGTAGCAGCAGATGGGTTTCCATGAGATTCTTGTTCCATTCTATAAAACCTGACAATTATTCAGTAATAGGCATTAAATGTGCAATAGAGAGCGTCCTTTTTGGAGCCGTAGGGCGGTTGTCTTATTACGCACCCTTACCTGCATACACAAACCGAAGAGAAGCGGGCGGCAACCAACCAGACTTCAGACAGTTTAAGAAAAAGAAATAGAGGGATGTACACAGCTTTGGGGGGAAGAATAATGAGTAGTCAGCTTTACACGGGAGATTTCAACAATAGGAACAAAATAATGAGGTCATCTAAGAAGATGGATAATTGACCGGGGATTTTAAGTCAGGAAGAGGATGATAACCGGTCTCCTACTCTGAGCGGGATGGGAATAATCAACTCATTCATTTAACCAGCTGTGAAACTCAGTCCCCTGTTCGCTCACTTCTGTGCTGGCGAGTTGAGTGTTAGAATCTGCTCCTTACGTTGGAAGAGCCAGTGGAGAGGGAACCGGGCGCCAGGGGTCCAGACCGCCACACGCGGGGGGCGGGGCGGACTCCCGACCACCCTCGTCAGGCCACCTCTCAAGACTTCAGGGGTCATTTCCAAACCACCGTCCTTATTGCCAGTTCTGTGGCAATAAAAGTAAAAGCGAACGGCCTTCCTCTGCACCTCACAAGCCTCTTTGCCACACAGCGTCCCAGGAGGAGCCTTTGAAGGGAGGCTGAGTAGACAGTTACAGAAGTGATGTGATGCACGGGGCCGCCTCGTGACCCAGCGCCTTCACTGTCACCTTCCCTCCCTCCTGCTGCCACAGGGGGCCCCGGCTGTGACAGTTCAGACGCCCCTGAGGGTGTGATTGAGTCAGCCATCCTTATTAATCTTTAACACACTTGCAAGTTTTAATCCAGACTGTAGTATCATCATAGAAAATGTTCTGTCTGTATCTCATATTAAGCTCACGGCCTTTGGTTTACCTGTATCAAAGATATAGCTGGGGAAGGAACAAGCATAACATGTATTTACTTTACCACTTATTTCAGAATTAAATACATATAGTTATAGCGTATAATAAATTATAAAAGATTGTATATTTATTATAGAGTTATATGGCACTATCTCACTAGGTGACTAATGGTTAAAGAGGAGGATACTGTCCAAAATGTTGCACACGGTGCCTGAAACATGGGAAATTCTCAATAAACAGCCAATATTAGGAATATTAAATAATTAGCACTGATGGCCAAATTACCTAAGGTGCTTATCAAGTATAAAGCCAACTTTTCTGTTCCTTTCCCTTTGGGGGACTCCTAACAATGTCTAATTGATCATCAACAGAGTAAAGATGCACCTTATGAGGAACTTCCAGCACAGTGAACCTGGGATTACAAAATAGTGGATAACTAAAAGACATAGGAACAGGTCGATCAGTATGAGTCACTGAAAACTAGCTCCCGGAGACACGGACCCATGTACGAGGACCACCTGCTGTACATTCCATGTGGAGGGGTCTCTCCTAATCTCTCTCCAGGGACGTGACAGTATGGAAGTGGATATTTACCTCTGCCAGTGTGGAGACCCTGTTTCCCTTTCACCAAATTATATCTTAGGTTCCATACATATAATTACATCTGGCCCCAGGGCCCCAGTTCAGGAATCCTGCAACGCCACAGGCTCAGGTATGAACAGAAGGGAGAGTCTACCTGGTTCCAGCACAGGAGAGGCAAGTGGAGGACGGGACAGAGCTCAGAGGCCCTGAAGATGCATGACCAGGTGGATGGCATGAGGCCAAAGAAAGAATTGGGATTACAAAAGGGATGAAATCCTCTATCACTCTCCCTTCTAACTCTAAGCTTCTGGATAGCCCACAAGGAAACACTGCTGCCCAGTGTTGAAACATCCCTCTGCGATCCAAGAGAATTAGAAAATAAAGACATTGGTCATGCTTATCAAAGCTGTAAAGGAAATCTAAGACCGTCACGACAATTCAGGAAAGTGTGGCCTGTGTGCTCTGGGAATGGAGGGTATTCAAGCAGGGGCAGGTGAACCCAAGCGTTCTCCTTGGACTTCTTACATGCCACCACTTTTGTGCTGTACCTACCTGTCTGCTATGTAGCCGATACCCACAGAACCGATAAAAAATCCTACATTCACAGCCGACTGAAACAGGTCCAGCATCCAGGAGTTGGTACACACTAGGTTAAACTGCGAGGGGCCAGGGGTGTCCCGGGTTGGGAGGGAAAGAAAACAAAATTCTGTTAGACACAGCTCAACCCAGGGAACTCAGGAGGTATTCCTTGCATGGCACTGATGTGACTGGATGACAATAAACCAACTCTTTTCTTGCTTGTGTTAATTTTCTTTACACAACCCCGAAGATTTGTCCTGCAGTCTGTTTAGCATTCCATCTGGCAGTATGTCATCAGGCTGAACTCTGTTTTGGCTAAATGAGCTGAAATTGGGTAATTACTTATGCACAAACCATTTCTTTCTGTAATTTTATTAAATAGGTGTGTGGACACATACAAGCATTGCCCTAAGGGAGCCAGGCTGTTCAGTGTCTCTTTAAATTAGCATCTTGCTAATGGCTGTTACCTTTGTCCTCACTTGGAACAGGAGGTGATGCTGGGGAGCCACAGGTGCTGGCCTGGAGGTCGGGAGAAAACCCCTTTCTAGGGCTAAGGACGAACTCTCTCACTTTGTGGCCTTGGGCAAAATTTTTCTCTGCTCTGGGCCTCAGTCTCCCCTCTCTGTATGAACAATGAGATGAACCACGCTGCAAAAGCCTCTTAAAAGTTGATGGTACTTGACCAACAGAATGTGCTGGAAGTTATACTTTGCTATTTTCTGGGTCCAGGCCTTAAGAAGCAGGTGGCTTCCTGTGATGGTTAATTTCATGGGTCAACTTGACTGAATCACAGGATGCCCAGATACTTGGTTAAACATTATTTCTACTTTTTAATGATTTTGTTTAATAAAAAATCACAGGCATGCTAAGCCAATGGAGGCTGGAAAAAAAGAATCAGTGTAGAAGAAAAAAAAAATTTTATGGTGTTAAATCTTCACTCCTCCACATTTCATGTAACTATCAGACCGTTTTAGATCCTTCAAATGGCTCTTCTACCTGAACGCCTGTACAGAATATCTTCACGTCATCCAAGCGGTCCTTTTAAGTTAAGCCAGGCACCTGGCTCTCTTTGTATTTGCAGAATAATTTTATCCCCCCATTTTGCTTTGTCTCCAATAAAAGCAAGTCTTACTACTATACATAAAATAGACAACTAATAAGGACTTACTGTATAGCACAGGGAACGCTACTCAATACTCTGTAATAATGGCCTATATGGGAAAAGAATGAATGTAAAAAAGAGTGGATATATGTATATGTATAACTGATTCACTTTGCTGTACACCTGAAACTCACACAACATTGTAGATCAACTATATTCCAAGAAAACATTTTAAAACAGCAAGTCTCCATTTTTTCTTTCTATCTATTGAAAAGAGGCCTCATGATTAGATGTTAATGCCAAGTGTAGTTTTTAATAAAATAATAGTCCCATAGCATAAGCTCCAACCCCAGATGGTTTGATACGGATACTTCGAGCAAATTGAAGAGAAAACAATTAGCTATCGAGAGAAAAGTACACTGTATCACAATAAGGCACCCGTTCAGGTGAGTTCCATGAGGTGTCGGGTGTCCATCTGTACCATGGCAGAGTGGAGGGGAAGTCAGGGCCTCCAGAAAAAGAGGAGGCTTGAGAATGTTCCCTTTCCTGGCATAATTCCCAGGAATTCTGATGTTTTTGCTTGCTTCTTACCGCTGAGACTTGCATACACTACAATCATTATTGTCAGAATGTGAAGCTTAAACTCACCTGCTCAAACTCCAGACAGATAAGAGGCTGTATGTTTCCTTGAAAACTAGGATTTTATTTTATTTAATTAATTAATTTGTTTGTTTGTTTATTTTTTATAAGATACTTTGAGTCCAAAGAGCACACCTGGCCCTCCCTGGGTTCATCCTTAAGAAAAACTGCACTCTCTGCTTTCTCCATCCCTTCTAAGTCCCACGATCGCCTACCTCGGTCACGATGGAGGAGCCGGGCGTGTCGTACACCCAGCCGTGCCGACAGGGGCCCAGAGGCAGGAGGCTGCTGTTGGCGGCCAGGCCGGCCAGCGGGTCCACGCAGCCGAGGGCACTCTGGTTCCAGTCCACCTCATAGCGGCGGCACTGGCGGGGGAAGGCCTGGCCCTCGGGCCCGGGGCCCGGCACCGTGTAGTTGAGCTCCTCGGCCAGGCTCCAGCCGCATCGACGGCTCAGCTCGGGCACCCCGGGGCTCCGGCAGCGGTGGTCCGGGGTGAAGGCCAGGAAGACGATGCCCACGTAGATGGGGGTGAAGGCGGCAGAGAGCAGAGCGAGGAAGAGAAATGTCTGTTTCTGGAAAAAGTTGAATTCCCCTATGTGTTCTAGGATGTCGTCCATCGTCGGCATTATTCTGGGGAGAGAAGTCCCAGTGCTGTCTCCTGCGCTGCTCAGACGCCACTGAGCAAGGTTGGGCCCAGCTCAGCACAACCCCGACCAAAAGTCAAAGGGTGAGTTTATTTTAGAAAGCGACCAGCCTTTGGTCCAGACCTTAACTGGTCAGACCAACTCCCAGCCATGCACTTCCCCTTCCACTCCGAAATTCCCCGAGCAAGTCACAGGGCAAGATGCTGTATTTATTGTAGCATCCCTCCAGTGAGTGGGTCCCTACCTCATGCTGGCGTCACAAACAACCCTTCCTCTGTACCACACGGGGAGAAATCCGAGCACTTTCACATATCACAGCCCTGTTGATCTTCTGTAGTAAACTGAGCGTCCAGGAAATGAATATATTCATATCTCACTCACACAGCCAACCTTTTAGCTAAGGTGTTGCGGGGAAACGCACACAATGTTGGCCTCGCTTGCTGAGTACGATGCGAATCGTGGTCTCCCGGTCAGAGCTCTTGTCTGGATTCAAGATGGTTTGCAAATTCTATCGTTGTGCTTTTTCTACAAACAGCGGCCAGGGCACGCGGGGTACGTGCTGGGGCTGTTTGTTTTGATTTTTCCAGGATTTTATAATTCTGCTCTTTAAAGAATGACAATTTGGCATTCTTGCCTTTGAACCCTGGAACCCCTTGACCTGTTTGTGAGGCAAGGATAAAATGTTCTCCACACATGTAGGTCAAGTGTAATGCAGGCAGGAGTGGTCTCATTCTGCTGTTTTTTGGTCTTAGTCATTTCTGCCTGTGGTCAGGGGTGGAGGGGCTCTTCAGGATGGTATTGGCTGCGTCCAAACACAAGGGAAACAGGCAAACATCTTTCCTGGTGGGGAAAGGATCCTCACTGCGGCGGGCAGCTATCACATCAGGAAGGTGGCCTGCTGATATATCTGCATATTAAAATACCAGAAATTTAATCCTGTTTTCTTCTTTTTTTCCGTTGGGGTCTGTTTTCCTGTGGGTAGAACAGCATGGGTTGAAAAGTAGTGACCCACAGAAGTCTTCCTCCCCATTGCAGCTGCAAACTTTGTTTTCTTAAAAAAGCAAGAACCAGGGTGCCTCTGGGGACCTTGTCAACCTCTTCCGGGCTCTGTCAGGCTCCTGGGGGTTCTCTGCTCGGTGGTAGCAGCGTGGGGGGACTCCTGCTGCCCCCCAGCCCCAGTCTGAGTTCATGGGTTCAGATTCTATAGAACCAGGAGCTGGGGGAGTATTTCTGGCACAGAGTCATGCATGCAACTCTACCTGCTGACTAGTCAGTGGGCTGAAACAAAACAAAATAAATGAGAACTGGATTAAATTGCTGACTGTACCAGGACCGGCCAAGGCCAAGGGTGGGCCGTGGTGAGCAGGGGTCTCGGCTTCTGAGATAATAAACTGTCACAGACTAAAAACGCCAGCCCCCGAAAGCTGAGGCTCGTCCCACAGCCATCTTGGGTGGCAGGTAACAGGAAGGATTTCCAGAGAGATGAGGCCACGGCCGGTTCCCTGAATCTGAAGACGAGTTCCGGTTCTTTGCTCTGGAGCTCTCTAGAGGCAGAGAGATTTTTCAGATAAAGATGAAAAATCATTAATAACATAAAGGACAGATAAATAATGCCAACCAGCAAAAAGATATGGTGATATCAAGCAAGAGAAACATACCTCTAACTTCCATTTCCAGGAAAATGGAATAGATGGACTTCTCCTTTTTCTTCCCGCTGAGCACAACTAAAACCCCAGCATGCTGCATATAAGACAATTGCCAGGACACACTGAAGAGTGGAGACAAGGAAGCCTGGGCGGGGACCTCTGGGCCCAGAGAGTGACACAGTGGGCGGTTTTCCTGCTCACAACCCACACTGGGTGCTGGAGAAGCAGCAAGCCAGAAATACCAGTGGTCCCAACAAAATACCATCAAAAGTCCCAACGAAAGCCTGCTCTCTCGAGATTCCCAGGGATAAGCTGAAGCTTTTCAGTGACCCTAATGGATGTCTCATTCCTCTTTTCTTAAGGTTTTTACTTTTTTATCAGTCTCTTGTTAGCCCCAAATCACATTGTCTCTTAAAATAATCCCATAGCTCCGTAAGACGAGACACTGCCTTAAGAGTTGCTGTCTGCGATTCCACAGTGTGATTTTGTCCTCTGAACAAGGTTGCTGAGCACCCTGGACATTATTCCCCAGTTGGAAACAATCGGCAGGACCAGGTATCACCTCATCCCACCTCTGTCAAATGTGTGGATCCCTCGACAGGATCCTCAACGCACAGCCACTGGACCTGGGAGGCTGCCAGCTTCACTGCCCGACATTCCCTGTTGATGGACAAATTCATCTTCTATATGCCTGTTCACGTGCCCTCAACCTAATGGCCTAGTTCTTGCCTCCAGAAAACTACCAGAACAAGACTCCTGACTGCCCGAGGTGACACCCCATCACACAATAGAGGTCTGTGCATTGCTGTGGCTGACGCGGGGAGACTGGGGCGGTCTATGGTTCCTTCCAGGAGTGCAGCATGGCCAGCTGGGGCTTCGGTCTTACTCCCTGACTTCCACCTCCAGCCTCTTCTCTGATCCCAGGTGCCTATGGCGGGAACCAGAGGAGGACCGGCAGGTGGCAGAGACCGTGACAGGGAGGAAGGGAGGAAAGAAGGCGACTCACGTCTGCTGAGCGTGTATTCTGCTCCAAGGAGCCTTGGAGGAACCGTGTCTCTCCTGTAATCCAGAGACCATCCCCATGGGGCAGGTGTGAGTGCCCCTATTTACAGAAGAGGACACTTGAGGGTCAGAGTGGTTTAGGGACTTCCTCAGTGTCAGCCAGCCAGCTAAGGATGAGTCAGACCTGAGGCAGGGGTGTCCCCACACCTCCCCTGCCTTCTGGCATTGACCAGAAGTGATGTGGGACGAGGCGAGTTAAAAAGTGACCCAGGTCCTAAAACACCTATTCCAGGGACCCAGGTGGTCCTCACTGCCCCTTACTAGGAAATTGTATAAACACCTGCACCCTGGATTTGACTCGTTGAAACGGTCCACTTCAAGACACCAGATCTTCAATGCCATCTGCAAGAGAGCACCAGGTGAGGGGCAAGAAGAGTGTCGTTTGCCAGGGAGAAGTGATGTTGAAACTCACTGTGAATCACTTACAGTAAATGATCAGATAAGAAGGCAAGACCTCAGATCACTTACGGCAATCGGTTGCCTGGTCATTTGACACTTTTGCATTGAAATACCAGCACAGGAGCAAAGCCCACAGCACGGCCACAATAAAACCCATCCTCCTGAGGTGACAGACCCTACAGCAAAGCCGCACAGGCGGCGAGTGAAAAACCCCAGAGAGGGAGGGGATGGAGTGGAGGGGAACCTCCAGGCTTACAACCTGAGTCTGGTCTCCTGTGCACCGACCACTTCCTTTGTGGGGCCGCTTACACACTCAGGAGTGTGGCGAGAGGCTAATCTGATCCAATGCTGAACGATCACTTCATCCATATAATCGGATGATTCATTGTAATGAGTGTTGGAAGTATTTCTCAATCTTCTATCAGGTTCTTTTGTAATGTAAATAAATATTGTCCCCAGATGCTATGTTCTGGAAGCACCAAGGAAGGCCAGTTGTGCCCAGGCTGACTTCTGAGCTCTCCCCACCAGAGAACAGGTGGGCAGCTAGAACTGTGAGTCCCACCCAGGAACAAGCTAGCGTTTAGGCAGTAGACACATGACTTAGAGAAAAAGTACGATGTGGCCTCCGGTCAGTGGCGCCCCGTACGTAGGAAAGCTGGAGCCCACCTGAGACCAGGATGACTGGAAGCAGGTTGTCTCAAGGTGGGGAGGGCTGTGTGTTCTCCAGGCAAGTCACAGGGGTAATGGCAGCAGACCGGGCGGATCAGGAAGGGAGAGTCCACACAACCAGAGTGCGCCCAGCCTTGCCCTAGAGCATCCGTGAGACTGGGCTGGCTCCTAACTTGTAAGCTGTTGACTATACTCGAGTCAGAGAGCTGACGAGCGGGAACGCTCAGGACCCCCAGTGCCGTGGCTCCCTGCTGCCAGCCTCACCCACAAGACATTCCTTACCCCCCTCCCTTCCGCCTTCTCCCTCCTCGCTCTCCCCGCCCCATCCTGCACTGGCCTCGGTCCTCCTCACTGCCCTGCTGCCCACCTGCGTATATTGGCCACAGCGGCAGGAGATCTGCTTTGACCCAGAATCATGAACTTGTAGAACCTCTGGATAGAGGGACCTCAGAGGACATCAGAACTGACACTTTGATATCTCAGAAACATCTGTCCCACATGGTTTCACACACACGTCCTGTGCAGGTGAGCCCACTCCGCTGTTAGGCATTACCGATTGCTGGAAAGATCTTCCTCATCACGGATCAGGAGTCGGCTTCCAGAATCTTCCACGCACTTGGACATTATTCTTTCTTTTGGGGTCAGATAGGTTAGGTTAAAACCCTCTTACACAGAAATTCTTGTATTGGAAGATGGCTTTCTTTGACCTCAGAATCTTCTCTTTCCAGAGTAAACATCCCCCGCTCCGCAGGTGACAGGTGTTCTATTCTCCTCACCACCAGGGACGATCCTGATGTGTGCTCTGGTTTCCCCTTAACTTGCAGAGTCCGGGTCCCAGAGCACCACTCCAGGTGGGGTTCCCCTGGGTGCTGGAGAGCTGGATGCTACCCTCTCAAGCCGGCGTGGGCCGACACCAGCAGACAGGCAGCTCCTCCGTCAACGTGCTGCAGTTACCATCCCGCGGAGGAAGGGCTGATCGGCTCTCCCTGGGCTTCCTTCATCGATGAAATCTCTTATCTTGTTTATCCTTATTGGTTCTGCTTCCCCTACAAAATGGTGGTCCTGTTCTTATTCCCTTTAAGCCAGGAAGGTGGAGTTAGACTGGCCATGACATCAAGGTGGCTTCTTAGAAGGGGCAGGAACGAGGGGGGTGACTGAGGTTTTGGGGGTCCCTCCTTCCTGTAGCACCTTCTCTCTCCTCTTAGCTCAGCTCTCGGCAGCTCTGGGGGCCCCAAAAGGCCTGAACGCTGCATGTTAAGATATAAGACACGTGCCTGATACCAAACCACGAGGCAGCCTGGCTGACTTCACAGGTTTCATTTGAAGAGCTTCAGGGAAAAGTAATGTCTAAAACACTCAGGCAGTTAACAACTACAGTTTCCTTCTTCACAGACACCACTTGTCTTTAAAGACTGCTATTTCCTATGTAAATAGTGCAGAGAATTTGGTTTTGGCCTTTGGTTTCTGAGTCGGGGTGAGCCTGCAGCTCAGACAGGCCCCGAGCTCTCTAATCTGGTAGCTCGACTTTTATGTGGTTTTGTTTGCCAAAGCAAACTCCGTATTAATGTCCAAATATTGGGTTGGCCAAAAAGTGCCTTCAGTATTTCAGTAAAAATAAAAGGCACATTTTTCATTTTCACCAAGAACTTTATTGAACAATGTATTCACCCTTTTGTTCCACTACCTTCAGCCATTTTTCAGGCAACTTCATAATCCCATCTTCCTAACACTTTTTATCTTTTTGAGCAAAGAACTGTTCCAGGTGCCTTTTATAGTCTTCCAGGGAATTGAAATTTTTTCCATTAAGAGGATTTTGTAAAGACCTAAATAAATGGAAATCCTAAGGTGCAGTGTTTGGTGAAAATGGCGGATAAATCAGAAGTCCCCAGCCAAGCTGTAACAGTTTTTGCCTGGTCGTCAAAGAAACATGTGGTCTTGTGTTATCCTGATGGAAGATTATGCGTTTTCTGTTGACTCATTCTGGACACTTTTCTTCGAGTCCTCCTTTCAGTTGGTCTAACTGGGAGCAGTGCTTGTTGGAATTAATGGCTTGGTTTTCCGGAAGGAGCTCATAATAGAGGACTCCTAATCCCACCATATATACAACTTCACCTTCTTTGGATGAAGACCGGCCTTTGGCGTGGCTGGGGGTGGTTCATTTCACTCGCCCCACCATCTCTTCCATTCCACACTATTGTACAGTATCTGCTTTTCATCGTCCGTCACAATTTGTTTTAAAAACAGAGCCTTTTCATTACATTGAATTGCATGCAGAAATACGGTCAAGAAGGTTTTTTTCGCTTAATTTATGTAGAACCCAAACATCAAAGCGATGAACGTAACCAAGCTGGTGCAGATGATTTTCAGCTCTTCATTTGGGTATTTTGAGTCTGTCGGCTATATCCCTTGTGGTATAACGTTGATTGTTCTCAAGTAATGTCTCGATTTGATTGTGATCAACTGGTCTACCAAACCGTGGAGCATCGTCCAGTGAGAAATCTCCTGCACAAAACTTCGCAAATCACTTTTGACACATTTGATCAGTCACAGCACCTTCTCCATACACTGCACAAATCTTTTTTTGTGTTTTGGTTGCATTTTTACCTTTCTTGAAATAACAAAGCATAATATGCCCAAAATGTTGCTTTTTTTCTTCCATCTTCAATATTAAAATGGCTATACAAAAATCCACCGGTTTTGATGTCTTTTTTAAACGCTGATATGACAGCTGTCACATACTACCTAACAAAATTGTTTTGAATGAACTTAAAGACAACCGAGCGCTACTAGACCCATCTTATGGAAACAAACAAACCTTTTGGCCAACCCAATACAATCGAACTTTCATGGGCATTTAACCAAGACCCAGGAGCGAGTCAACTTGATTGGACTGCTTTCTTCAAAGAGATAGTGAACCTGGTCTGGCTAGAAGGCATACCTTTTAATGTTACATGGGTGCCACTGGAGAACAAGAAGAGAAAAATCTTTAAGAATTTTCATTTCCATAATTCTCAGCTTTCTTTTTTTTTGAAGTTTGGATTAGTGATCAATTTCCTCCTCAACTGACTTATTATTTGTTTTTTTTCTTTTTTTTTCAGTTGCATTGGTTCTTCGTTGCTGTGCGCGGGCTTTCTCTAGTTGCAGCGAGCGGGAGATACTCTTTGTTGTGGTGTGCGGGCTTCTCATTGCTGTGGCCTCTCTTGTTGCTGAGCGCAGGCTGTAGGTGCACGGGCTTCAGTAGTTGTGGCTCGCGGGCTCTAGGTGCACGGGCTTCAGCAGTTGTGGCTCGCAGGCTTAGTTGCTCTGGGGCATGTGGGATCTTCCCGGACCAGGGATCGAACCTGTGTCCCCTGCATTGGCAGGTGGATTCCCAACCATTGTGCCACTAGGGAAGCCCCCGAGTTATTATTTCTTAAGACCACTTATCCAGAGCACTGAGGGTAACACTGCCTGGACAGGCCCAGGACGTCTTAACTTTCTTGTCACTTCAGCTCAGAGCAGGGGTGCAGCAGATGAAAGGGAGGGGCATCTCCTTGGAAAAACTGCTGATTCCAGATCGGGGGAGTAAATCAACATGATGAGCTGGGACATCCTGTCAGGCCGGAAAATAAGAGAGTACTGGTCACGCCGAAAGGGCAAAGGAACCCCGTAAAGATGCTCCCTTTGACCTACAACATGACAATCGGGGCACCAACAAGAATCATAACTGCAATGCATTGAAACGCATGTGTATTTTAAAAATCTATTGGTTCATAATGATTTTTTTAATCTCATGAAATAATCTAGGCATCAATCTTTAATACACTCTAAATTCGTTAGGTGAAATGACGATGAGGAATTCTATATTGGAGGGGTAAGGCTGACACCACCTAAATTTCCCCAACCATAAATAGAAGGGAACAGACTAAATCTCTAGGGATCCTTTAAACATTATAATTTAAGGACTTAGTGATTTGCTAGCTGTAAATCCAAAGTCTTCTGTGTCATGCACAAAGACCCTCATAACACTTAGTATGCTACAGATCTACCACCACAGCGTAAACACATATAAACTCTCCCCTCTTTCTCTCAACCTTGCACATTAATACAGGTAGAGCCAAGCTGGGCTGTGTGAGGTGTACGGTTCCTGGATCAACTACTATCTGTCCTTTTCATCTCCTTTGTGTTACGACCCTCATTTGTGTTACCCTCATATGTCCTTTGTGTTACGACCCTCATTTATTAAGAGAAAAGTTATCAAGTACATCTCCAACAGAATTAATTCCTCTAGAAATTCTTCATCTTCCCAAGAAAGACAACTTCAAGTAGAAGACGAAGGAAAGGCTTGCCGACTTCTGGTTGAAATGAAAGATGATGGCAAGTGATCAAAGTGTCGTTTATATTTGAGATTTCCTCAAGATCGAGTCTCAGAATTTAGGTTCCTTTGATTCAGGAATAGAAAGAACAGACAGCTTAAGGTCGTGGTTTTCACAGGACTGGAAGTAAATTGGGGGACCTACAAGCCATATTCATTTACCCAGAGCACGCAGGAAAGGAACACAGCGTGAAGAAAATCGTGTATAACCGAGAATTAAATTGAAGAATTTACCTCTTTTCTTCATATGAATTTTAGAGGGTGAAATAATTCATTTTTAGAGGAAAAAATTCATCTGTGCTAAAAGCTAAAATAAACAAGTGTGGAAATGAACAAAAACCATGCAATGGAGGACAAAAAAAAAGGCTCTCTATTCAGAGCTAGCTGTACCAAGGGAGTCAGCCCCTTGCATTTTGGCAGAGACCCAAGGGCAGGCAGAGGAATGGGAAGCCTTCTTAGTGGAGAAGGCACAGCTCCAGGCATGCCCTGATGGAGGCTGCGGGCACGGGGAAGCTGGAGGCAGCTGACCAGAAGCAGGGCACCGTGTGATGGGTTAGGGCTGCAGATTTCATTTTCTGTCGTGGGTCCTAAACAGAGATGCCATCGGTTATTAATCAAGTTCTGGTTGTTTTGGTTCAGCTGCCGCAGGCTGTTATTTGGCTCCCTGAACTGACGGCTGAAGAAGTTCTGTCTTTATACAGTCCGGCCACTACTGTGTATCTGTTCCGTCTCTCACAAGCTAGTCATGTGTCTGAAGAAGCTTTAACTACTCTCTGCAAAGAAACCAAACCATACCTTTTAATGTTACATGGGTGCTTGGTCGGAGACATAACAACATGATGGGAACAGTCCCAGAGAATGATAAGACATGACATCACGTTTGGGGGTGTGGTCTCGGAGCAGGGAGAATTTGCCTTGTAGGCAAATTCCAGAATCTCCTAGGCTAGGTCTCTGAGACTGTAGTAACGCCATCAGCAAGCAGACTTACCTGGTCAGAGAACAACAGCTCCACCAACGTGAGGGGAGAAGTCTCGTAGGAGTTCTTATTCAAGAAGATTCTCTAGTTTTCCTTCAAATATATTTCTGCTCCATTCTCTCGGCTGCCTGTCAAGTGGACTCTTCATAAATAAGCTGGAGTTTTTCATTCTTTCCTCCATTTCTTTTAACTTTTGCCTACATTTTCCATCTCTTTATTTCTCTGTGTTGAGGTCTCTGTTATGTTCCCAGATGTATTTCTCCTCTGCTGTGCTTACCCTGCAGTTTAATTTGTCTGAGGCATTTTATTTAAATGGCTGACTTTCTATTTGGTTGCTTTTCAATCTCCTTGGTTTTTTTTTTTTTAACGTAATTCTGTATTCTTGCACCACACAATCAAATACTTCCTTTCCATACTTTTAAAACCTTTAAAACTGTAAAACTCTACTCATTTAAAAATATTTTTTAGATTTCCTTATTTTTGTGTTTCTGGGAGTGAATTTTCTCCAACCCTTAGCTTTATTTGGGGAGCTCAGTTTCAGCTGCTCATCACCTCCAGGGCTTGTATCCATGACTTCTGTTCTTCCTTAGCATTAAACCCCAGCACCAAGGGGTTTATGGCATTCCGTGGACTCAACTCATGCTGAATCTCAAGGACCACCTCTCTGATTCCGAGTTCCTTCTATGACTCTAGCCTCTAGGGAGATCCCTTTCTTGCTTTGGAGCTTGGCTCTCTAACCGGCAATGGTGCTATCCAGCATATCCCTGTGTAGGAGCATCACAGAGGAGATCTACTAAGTCTGCCATGTTGGCCAGTGTCAACTAATATTTATGATGCGTCTACTGTATACCTCCTGTAGCTAGGTGATGAGGATGACAAATGACCAAGGCACAGGCCTTTTCTTCAGGGAACCTAGAGTCCAGAGGGCCAGAGAGACAGATGAAACATTTATAATAAAATACAAGAATTTCAATGCTACATGGGATTCTATAGAAACACCAAGGAGGGTGCATCTGACTCAGGCTTTAGGAAAGGTTGGGAGTCTGTGAAGAAGTGCGTGTCCTTCTAAACAAAGGCTCTATTGGAAAAAATGATTTTGTAGGGAAAAGGTTTTTGGCTTTATTTTATTTTAAAAATCTGTGCGTGGGCCCAACAATGACAGTCATACGCTGAAGTCCTTGCCTCGCTGGCTCCCACAGTTTAGGACTTTCCCAAGCTTCATGTTTCTTTCAACACCAGAGACATTATTTGATGAATCATGTATTCAGCAAACAGCATCCAAACAGCTATTAAGGTAGCTGCTCAAAAGATTAATTTTACTGCTGGGACATAGATGATACCCAGGAAAGATGTGGAATCATTGTCAACTGCCATTGTAAATATTGATTAGGAGGCTGTTCCCAATGACTTGGGAGCCTTTGTTCTATTGTTGCTTTTTTTAAGCATTAAAAAAGTGCTACTTATCTGCATATTTTTGGTAACATACGAAAATTATTACTTATATTGAAGATAAATAATCTGGGACAACTTAAAAACAAGGGATCTGGAATGGAAGAAATATAGTGAACTATTTATAGACCCATAAGATGTTTGAGCTACATATCGCCTTGTTGGAAATCCAGTCCGATCTAATGGAAACCAGGTTTCTCACATAGCAGCATCACTGGTCTCTACTCCCTAGATGCCAGTAGCACCCCTCCCACTCCAAGTCATGACCAAATGTCCCCGACGTTGCTAAATGTCCCCAGATGAGAACTACTGGTCCACACCCTTTCTTTTAGAGATGAGAAGTGGAGGCCCTGAGAGAAAATGATGTTATGCTACACAGCTAGTTAGAGACAGTCCCTGCAATAGCATCCCTGGTCTCCTGCTGCCTCTTCTCGGGCTCTTTCACAGAAACTGCAATAAAACCTCTAGGCTAGTATTAGTTGACTGCTCAGTCCTACTTGCAACAGAGGCCTGGGCTCAGACCCCCAAAATAATGTCGCTTCTACTGACTCCAGCTTGGCAAGCTTGTACTGTTTGAGTCGTCCCCAATGCACTTAAGAACCAAGATTTTTGGGAAATTTCAATGATACTCATTGAGCTGATTCTAAGTAACCAATATGTTCCTTCCAAGCTCACATTTTCTTTTTAAGAAAGTACCTATTTCTCTCTCCATCTCCTTCACCTGTGAGAAAATAAATGCCTTGAGCCAAGCCCAGAGGATTGTGTGTTTGATCATTTTCCGTGGTGCTGGTGATTGGATGACCATATGCTTGCCAAACGGTAAGCAAATCCTTACACAGCTTTTGTTCATTTGATAATTGGTTGTAATATATGCAAAGTTAAAGTTCACTTCTTGAAAACATCCAGTTTTATCTGGGATCTTTTCTTCTGGTCAGTACATTCAGATACCTAAGGAAAAAACCAGGTAATCCAGTTTGAAACCCTGTGGTCCCATTTTTTAGCCTCTTATTCACCATGTTGACAAATAAGTGAGACAGCAGAGGGTGAGTGAAACCAGGCCCCAGAATGTTCTTCCTTGGGGACTGTACCACCATGACTCAGCCCTTCCTGGCTGGTGAGATGCTCCCTTAATTACAGGTTGCTTGGGGTCACTGGCAGGCCTGGCTTGGATTCTGACTCTGCAGAGCTGTTGTCTTTGAAGTCTAGCAGCTTGTGGTTGGAAAAGACCACCCGAGCCAGAAAACGGCCAGTGAAATTCAAGCTCAACTCCAATTTATGGCAGTGTGCTAGTGACGAAATTCACGGGTCTCCCTCGGCACTGCTGAGCATCTGATGGGGAAAATCCTTGCTGACAGCCAGTGTCAGCAGCCACAGCAGGTGCTGCTTCTTGCTCGTTGTTGAAATGCCCACAGCTCTGGGAGACGGCTCAGGAATGCTGCTGACGCCACCCGAGAGCTCAGCACCTCTGCTTGCTTACACTACCACTCTGCCAGTTGGTAAGAGGAAATATGTTTCCGTACTGGGAGACGTCCTCATGGTACCAGGTGATGAATTTTGAGTTGGCTTTTGTGCAGGAGCCAGAGATATCCACAGTCAGATTGAAAACTGGGGGTGGAAAATAATCGGGTCAGTGCTTCATGGTCAGGGCGCGTGGAGGCCCCACATACCACTGATCTCTTTCCCCCGAATTACTACATCTTCTGCATTATGAACTGAATCTTTCTGTGATTAAGTCCATATATGTTAAAATTTTAGTTTACTTTTTTTCTTTTTGTGAGTGTGTTTCTTTGTGTGATTCTATCTGTTTAGTTTTGCTTTTACCATTTGGTTTGTGGCTCTAACTGTTCAGTTTTTCTTTTCTTTTCTTTTCTTCCTTTTCTTCTGAGCCGTGTGGCTAGCGGGGTCTTGGTGCTCTGGCCGGGTGTTAGGCCTGAGCCTCTGGGGTGGGAGAGCCAAGTCCAGCACATTAGACCACCAGAGACCTCCCAGCCCCATGTAATATCAGTGAGACCTCTCCCAGAGATCTCTGTCTGAACGCTAAGACCCAGCTCCACCCAACAGCTGGCAATCTCCAGTGCTGGACGTCTCATGCCAAAGAACTAGCAAGACAGGAACACAACCCCACCCATTACCAGAGAGGCTGCCTAAAGTCATATTAAGTTCACAGACACCCCAAAACACACCACCAGATGTGGCCCTGCCTACAAGAAGAACAAGATCCAACCCCACTCACCAGAACACGGGTACCAGTCCCCTCAACCAGGAAGCCTACATAAGCCACTGAACCAAACTCACCCTCTGGCGGCCAAAAACAACAGGAACTACGAACCTGTAGCCTCCAAAAAGGAGACCCCAAACACAGTAAGTTAAACAAAGTGAAAAAACAGAGAAATATGCAGCAGATGAAGGAGCAAGGTAAAACTCCACCAGACCAAACAAATGAAGAGGAAATAGGCAGTCTACCTGAAAAAGAATTCAGAGTAATGAGAGTAAAGATGATCCAAAATCTTGGAAATAGAATGGAGAAAATACAAGAAACCTTTAACAAGGACCTAGAAGAACTAAAGAGCAAACAAACAATGATGAACAACACAATAAATGAAATCAAAAATTCTCTAGCAGGAATCAATAGCAGAATAACTGAGGCAAAAGAACGAATAAGGGAGCTGGAAGACAGAATAGTGGAAATAACTGCCACAGAGCAGAAAAAAGATAAAAGAATGAAAAGAATTGAGGACAGTCCCAGAGGCCTCTGGGACAAGATTAAACAGACCAACATTCAAATAATAGGGGACCCAGAAGAAGAAGAGAAAAAGAGAGGGTCTGAGAAAATATTTGAAGAGATTATAGTTGAAAACTTCCCTAATATGGGAAAGGAAATAGTCAGTCAAGTCCAGGAAGCACAGAAAGTCCCTTACAGGATAAATCCAAGGAGAAACATGCCAAGACACATATTAATCACTATCAAAAATTAAATACAAAGAAAAAATATTAAAAGCAGTAAGGGAAAAGCAACAAATAACATAGAAGGGAATCCCCATAAGGTTAACAGCTGATCTTTCAGCAGAAACTCTGCAAGCCAGAAGGGAGTGGCAGGACATATTTAAAGTGAAGAAAGGGAAAAACCTACAACCAAGATTACTCTACCCAGCAAGGATTTCATTCAGATTCGATGGAGAAATTAAAACCTTTACAGATAAGCAAAAGTTAAGAGAATTCAGCACCACCAAACCAGCTTTACAACAAATGCTAAAGGAACTTCTCTAGGCAGGAAATATGAAAGAAGGAAAAGACCTACAATAACAAACCCAAAACAATTAAGAAAATGGTAATAGGAACATACATATTGATAACTACCTTAAATGCAAATGGATTAAATGCTCCAACCAAAAGGCATAGACTGGCTGAATGGATGCAAAAACAAGACCCATATATATGCTGTCTACAAGAGACCCACTTCAGACCTAGGGGCACATACAGACAGAAAGTGAGGGGATGGAAAAAGATATTCCATGCAAATGGAAATGAAAAGAAAGCTGGAGTAGCAATACTCATATCAGACAAAATAGACTTTAAAATAAAGATGATTACAAGAGACAAAGAAGGACACTACATTATGATCAAGGGATCAATCCAAGAAGACGATATAACAATTGTAAATATTTATGCACTGAACATAGGAGCATCTCAATACATAAGACAAATGCTAACAGCCATAAAAGGGGAAAATGACAGTAACACAATAGTCAGAAGGGACTTTAACACCCCACTTTCACCAATGGACAGATCATCCAAAATGAAAATAAATAAGGAAACGCAAGCTTTAAATGACACATTAGGCCAGAGGAACTTAATTGATATTTATAGGACATTCCATCCAAAAGCAGCAGAATACACTTTCTTCTCAAGTGCTCATGGAACATTCTCCAGGATAAATCATATCTTGAGTCACAAATCAAGCCTTGGTAAATTTAAGAAAATTGAAATTGCATCAAGTATCTTTTCCGACCACAACGCTGTGAGACTAGATATCAATTACAGGAAAAAAAACTGTAAAAAATACAAACACATGGAGGGTAAACAATACACTACTAAATAACCTAGAGATCACTGAAGAAATCAAAGAGGAAGTAAAAAAATACCTAGAAACAAATGACAATGAAAACACAATGACCCAAAACCTACGGGATGCAGCAAAAGCTGTTCTAAAAGGGAAGTTTATAGCAGTACAACCCTACCTCAAGAAATAAGAAAAATATCCAATAAGCAATGTAACCTCACACCTAAAGCAATTAGAGAAAGAAGAAGAACAACAACAACAAAAAAACACCCCCCAAAGTTAGAAGAAGGAAAGAAATCATAAAGATCAAATCAGGGCTTCCTTGGTGGTGCAGTGGTTAAGAATCTGCCTGCCAATGCAAGGGACACAGTTTCGTGCCCTGGCCCAGGAAGATACCACATGCCGCAGAGCAACTAAGTCCATATGCCACAACTACTGAGCCTGAGCTCTAGAGCCCACATGCCACAACTACTGAGCTCACATGCCACAACTATTGAAGCCTGCGCACCTAGAGCCAATGATCCACAATGAGAAGCCACGACAATAAGAAGCCCACGCACCACAACGAAGAGTAGCCCCTGCTCACCCCAACTAGAGAAAGCCTGCGCATAGCAACGAAAACCCAACACAGCCAAAAAAAAATAAAAATAATTAATTAGGAAAAAGATCAAATCAGAAATAAATGAAAAAAAAATGAATGAAACAGTAGCAAAGATCAACAAAAGTAAAAGCTGGTTCTTTGAGAGGATAAACAAAATTGATAAACCATTAGCCAGACTCATCAAGAAAAAAAGGGAGAAGACTCAAATCAACAGAATTAGAAATGAAAAAGGAGAAGTAACAACTGACACTGCAGAAATACAAAAGATCATGAGCGATAACTATAAGCAACTATATGCCAATAAAATGGACAACCTGGAAGAAATGGACAAATTCTTAGAAAAGTACAACCTTCCCAGACTGAACCAGGAAGGAATAGAAAATATGAACAGACCAATCACAAGCACTGAAATTGAAACTGTGATTAAAAATCTTCCAACAAACAAAAGCCCAGGACCAGATGGCTTCTCAGGCAAATTCTATCAAACATTTAGAGAAGAGCTAACACCTATCCTTCTCAAACTCTTCCAAAGTATACCAGAGGGAGGAACACACCCACACTCATTCTATGACGCCACCATCACCCTGATACCAAAACCAAAGATGTCACAAAAAAAGAAAACTACAGGCCAATATCACTGATGAACATAGATGTAAAAATCCTCAACAAAATACTAGCAAACAGAATCCAACAGCACATTAAAAGGATCATACACCATGATCAAGTGGGGTTTATCCCAGGAATGCAAGGATTCTTTAATATATGCAAATTAATCAATGTGATACACCATATTAACAAACTGAAGGATTAAAACCATTTGATCATCTCAACAGATGCAGAAAAAGCTTTCAACAAAATTCAACAACTATTTATGATAAAAATCCTCCAGAAAGTAGGCATAGAGGGAACCTACCTCAACATAATAAAGGCCATATATGACAAACCCACAGCCAACATTGTTCTCAATGGTGAAAAACTGAAACCATTTCCTCTAAGATCAGGAACAATACAAGGTTGCCCACTCTCACCACTATTATTCAACATAGTTTTTGAAATTTTAGCCATGGCAATCAGGGAAGAAAAAGAAATAACAGGAATCCAAATCAGAAAAGAAGAAGTAAAACTGTCACTGTTTGCAGATGACATGATACTATACATAGAGAATCCTAAAGATGCTATCAGAAAACTACTATAGCTAATCAATGAATTTGGTAAAGTAGCAGGATACAAAAGTAATGCATAGAAGTCTCTTGCATTCCTATACACTAACAATGAAAAATATGAAAGAGAAATTAAGGAAACACTCCCCTTTACCATTGCAACAAAAAGAATAAAATACCTAGGAATAAACCTACCTAAGGAAACAAAAGACCTGTATGCAGGAAACTATAAGACACTGATGTAAGAAATTAAAGATGATACAAACAGATGGAGAGATATACCATGTTCTTGGATTACAAGAATCAACATTGTGAAAATGACTATACTACCCAAAGCAATCTACAGATTCAATGCAATCCCTATCAAACTACCAATGGCATTTTTCACAGAACTAGAACAAAAAATTTTACAATTTGTATGGAAACACAAAGACTCCGAATAGCCAGAGCAATCTTGAGAAAGAAAAACGGAGCTGGGGGAATCAGGCTCCTAGACTTCAGACTATACTACAAAGCTACAGTAATCAAGACAGTATGGTACTGGCACAAAAACAGAAATACAGATCAATGGAACAGGATAGAAAGCCCAGAGGTAAACCCATGCACAACGGTCACCTTATCTTTGATAAAGGAGGCAACAGTATACAATGGAGAAAAGACAGCCTCTTCAATAAGTGGTGCTGGGAAAAGTGGACAGCTACATGTAAAAGAATGAAATTAGAACACTCCCTAACACCATACACTAGAATAAACTCAAAATGGATTAAAGACCTAAGTGTAAAGCCAGATATTATAAAACTCTTAGAGGACAACACAGGCAGAACACTCTCTGACATAAATCACAGCAAGAACCTTTTTGACCCACTTCCTAGAGAAATGGAAATAAAAACAAAAATAAACAAATGGGGGACTTCCCTGGTGACGCAGTAGTTAAGAATCCACTTGCCACTGCAGGGGACAGGGGGTGAAGCCCTGGTCTGGGAAGATCCCACATGCCATGGAGCAACTAAGCCCATGCGCCACAACTAGCAAGCCTGCGCTCTAGAGCCCACGAGCCACAACTACTGAGCCCACATGCCGCAACTACTGAAGCCCATGCACCGAGAGCCTGTGCTCTGCAACAAGAGAAGCTACCACAATGAGAAGGCCACGCACCGCAACGAAGAGTAGCTCCTGCTCGCCACAACTAGAGAAAGCCTGCGTGCAGCAACAAAGACCCAATGCAACCAAAAAATAAATTTAAAAATTAAAAACAAACAAACAAAAAAATGGGACCTAATGAAACTTAAAAGCTCTCCCACAGCAAAGGAAACCATAAACAAGACAAAAAGACAACCCTCAGAATGGGAGACAATATTTGCCAATGAAGCAACTGACAAAAAATTAATCTCCAAAATATACAAGCAGCTCACGCAGCTCAATATCAAAAAATCAAAAAAGGGCTTCCCTGGTGGCGCAGTGGTTGGGAGTCCGCCTGCCAATGCAGGGGACGCGGGTCCGTGCCCCGGTCCGGGAGGATCCCACATGCCGCGGAGCGGCTGGGCCCGTGAGCCATGGCCGCTGAGCCTGTGCGTCCGGAGCCTGTGCTCTGCAACGGGAGAGGCCACAGCAGTGAGAGGCCCGCATACCGCAAAAAAAAAAAAAAAAAAAATCAAACAACCCAATCCAAAAATGGGTGGAAGACCTAAATAGACTTTTCTCCAAAGAAGATACACAAATTGTCAACAAACACCTGAAAGGATACTCAACGTCACTAATCATTAAAGAAATGCAAATCAAAACCACAATGAGGTATTACCTCACACTGGTCATAATGGCCATCATCAAAAAATCTACAAACAATAAATGCTGGAGAGGGTGTGGAGAAAAGGGAACCCTCTTGCACTGTTGGTGGGAATGTAAATTGATACAGCCACTGTGGAGAACAGTATGGAGGTTCCTTAAAAAAACTGAAAATAGAGCTACCATATGACCCAGCAATCCCACTACTGGGCATATACCCTGAGAAAACCATAATTCAAAAACAGACATGTACCACAATGTTCATTGCAGCACTGTTTACAATAGCGAGGACATGGAAGCAACCTAAGTGTCCATCGACAGATGAATGGATAAAGAAGATGTGGCACATATATGCAATGGAATATTACTCAGCCATAAAAAGAAACGAAATTGAGTTATTTGTAGTGAGGTGGATGGAGCTAGAGTCTGTCATACAGAGTAAAGTAAGTCAGAAAGAGAAAATCAAATACCGTATGCTAACACATGTATATGGAATCTAAAAAAAAAATGGTTCTGATGAACCTAGGGGCAGGACAGGAATAAAGACGCAGATGTAGAGAATGGACTTGAGGACACCGGGAGGGGGAAGGGTAAGCTGGGACGAAGTGAGAAATTAGTAGTGACATATATACACTACCAGATGTAAAATAGATAGCTAGTGGGAAGCTGCTGCATAGCACAGTGAGATCAGGTTGGTGCTTTGTGACCACCTAGAGGGGTGGGATAGGGAGGGTTGGAGGGAGACGCAAGAGGGGGGGATATGGGGATATATGTATATGTATAGCTGATTCACTTTGTTTTAAAGCAGAAACTAACACGACATTGTAAAGCAATTATACTCCAATAAAGATGTTAAAAAAAATAAATAAAGATGAGGAGTCCATTCAGACTCTGACAGGTTTATAAGTCTGGGTAAGTAGCTCAGTAGCTGGGGGTCAGGGAGGGGCAGGTGGACAGTAAAGCTCATGTCCTACGAATCCTTGACAGGCAGGGAGTTCGCTTCTGCACCTCCTTTTCTTCCACACCTTAAAGAGCTCCCTGCCCCAGCCTCTGCCTACTGGGTATCAGCAGCTCTGTAGCACCTGGCCAAGCTCTCTGCTTCTTAGGCATCTTCCCCCTCGAAGGTGGCTGCTCTCACCCCCACGCTCCTTCTCTTTGCTGCCCATGTCAGGACCCAGAGATGGTCCAGCTTATTTTTCTCCGCAGCTCTGCTTACCAATTTACAGGGTGGCAGAAGCCACAACTGAATGAATATTAAATTATATAATGCAGAACTTCTTAAAGTTTCCTCCCCGAAAAACACTCTTTTTGCCCAGACTGGATCCATTTTAGTTGCAGCTAAAACCGGACTCTGTCTCTCCCACCCACCCCTCTGTTATTAACCAGAAAGGAGCGTTTCATTTTCAATTTTTTTCTCTAGCAAATTTTTTCATCTTATATTTCTTTGGCTGCTACCAATTTTCAAACAGACAACTAATCAAGTAGCAAGTGAAGTCATTTTAGTTTTAAGCTTGAAATATCTCTATTAACAGCCTTTTTAAAACAGGTTCAGACGGTCAACGTTTTGAAAGGAATTTTGAAGCAAGCTTGCAAGCTAAGACTCCTGAACTCTGAGTTAATGGCAAGTCCTTTTTTCCTGTTGTTCAGGCCAAGAAACCTTAACGTCAGTCTTCACTCCTATTTCTTTTGCACACACAGGTAACCCATTAGCTCCAGCTGGCAAAATGAGCAGAAGCTGACACTTCTCACCACCTTCCCTGCCACCGCCCTGGCCCAAGCCACCATGCTTTCTCACCGGGATTGTGGCGAGGCTCCTCTACCTGGTTTCACGACTTCCCCGGAGCCCTTTACAATCTATTTCCGACCCGGCAAACAAAGGGATACCATTCCTCCTCCACGGCTCTACTTCTTGCTCTAGAATAAGACCTTCGGGTCTCCCCACCTTACCCCACACTCGCGCACACTATCCCCTACCCCCTGCTTTCCTCACTGACCCGCTCTCTGCTCTCCAGCGCCCCCTACAAGACCTTGCTTCAGCTGGAAAACCGACGGAAGTGTACAAATTAATCTTGTACCTCTTTTTATTTGCTTATCAGCTATCCATCTACCTCCTTTTGCGAAGTGCCTGGTCAAATATTTTGCCCATCTTTTATCACTTGTTTTCTTATTGTTCAGTTTTGGGAGTTCTTTGCACATTCTGGATACAAGTTCTTTATCAGCTATGATTTGCAAATATGTTCTCCAGGTCTGTGGTTCATCATCTCATTCTCTTAATAATATCTTTTAAAGAGCAGAAATTTTTATTTTTGATAAAGTCCAACTTATCAATTTTTTCTTTTATAGATGGTGATTTTGATGTCATATCTAAGAAATATTTGCCCTACCCAAGATCACAAAGATTTTCTCTGATGATTTCTTCTACAAATTTTGTAATCTTAGGTTTTGGTCATATATCTACTGTGTGATAATGTGTAGACTGAATCCATGATTCTTTTTGAGCTAATTTTTACATCCAATGTGAGGTATGTGTCAAAGTTAATTTCTTGGCAAATGGATATATCCTATTGCTCCAACATCATTTGTTGAAAAGTCTCTGCTTTCTCTACTGAAATGCCTTTCCACCTTTGTCACAATCTGTAGTCCATAAGTGTATGGGTCTATTTCTGGACACTGGACTCTTCCATTGATCTATTTGGCTATCTCTATGCCAATACCACATTGCCTTGATTAGTGTAGCTTTATAATAAAATTTTTTTTTTTTTTTTTTTTTTTTGGCCATGCCACACGGCTTGTGGGATCCTAGTTCCCTGACCAGGGATTGAACCCCGGGCCCTCGGCAGTGAAAGCGTGGAGTCCTAACCACTGGACCTCCAGGGAATTCTGTATAATGATCTTGAAATCAAGTAGTGTTAGTTCTCCAACTTTGTTCGTTTTCAAAGTTCTTCGCCTATTCTAGGTCCTCGGCATTTCCATATGAGTGCTAGAATTCGCTTGTGAAATTCTACAGAAAAGCCGTCTGGAATTTTGATAGAGATTGTGTTGAATTTGAGGATCAATTTAGCACAAGTTAAAATTTTAACAATATTGTCTTCCAATGTATGAAAAGGGCATCTCTCTCTCTTAGGTCTTCTTTAATTTTTCTCATCATTCTTTTGCAAGCTCTCAATATAGAGGTCTTGCATATCTTTTGTCAAATTTTTCTCTAAATATTTCTTATTGTTGGTGCTATTCTAAAAGATGTTTAATTTCAATTGTTATATCTCACCTAGAAAAACTCTTGCACAGATGCATTAAAGGATATGTATAAAGACCAAAAAAAAATTTAATTGTTGATTGGTGCTAGTATATAAACATATTTTGCATATTTATCCTGTGTCTTGCAACAATGATAAAATCCGTTATTAGTTTTAGTAGCTATTTTTAATGGTTTATTTCTGTGTTTGTGTATATATCTTCAATTATTTTTTAAAATTTATTTATTTATTTATTCATTTATTTTTGGCTCTGTTGGGTCTTCGTTGCTGTGCAAGGGCTTTCCTCATTGCAGTTGCTTCTCTTGCTGCAGAGCATGGGCTCTAGGCGCACTGGCTTCAGTATTTGTGGCATGCGGGCTCAGTAGTTGTGGTACACAGCCTGAGTTGCTCCATGACACGTGGGATCTTCCCAGACCAGGGCTTGAATCTGTGTCCCTGCACTGAGAGGCAGATTCTTTTTTTTTTTTAATTTATTTATTTTTGGCTCCGTTGGGTCTTCGTTGCTGCTCAAGGGCTTTCTCTAGTTGCGGTGAGCAGGGGCTACTCTTCGTTGCGGTGCACAGGCTTCTCATTGCGGTGGCTTCTCTTGTTGTGGAGCAGGGGCTCTAGGCGTGCGGGCGTCAATAGTTGTGGCACATGGGCTCAGTAGTTGTGGCACGTGGGCTCAGTAGTTGTGGCTCACAGCGCAGGCTCAGTAGTTGTAGCGCACGGGCTTAGTTGCTCTGCGGGCATGTGGGATCTTCTAGGACCAGGGCTCGAAACCGTGTCCCCTGCATTGGCAGGTGGATTCTTAACCACTGCGCCACCAGTGAAGCCCTGGAAGGTGGATTCTTAACCACTGTACCACCAGGGAAGTCCAATTTAGTAGGTTTTGTTTCAAGAAATTGTAGATTCTATCATAGACAACCAAATCATCTGCAAATAAAAACAGTTTACTTTTTCTTTTCCAGTCTGGTAGTTTTTTATTTCTTTTTCTTGCTTGATTGAGCTGGATAGAATCTCCAGTACAATTCTGAATAGAAGTGGATAGAGGAGACATCTTGTTTTGTTACTAATCTTAGGAGTAAAGCAATTAGTATTTCACAATTAATTATAATATAACCGCAGGTTATTCATAGACCCTCATTATCAGATTAAGAAAGTTCCCTTCTATTCTTAATTTGCTAAGAGTTTTTTTTTTAATCACAAATGGATGTTGGATTTTGTTAAATGATTTTCTGCCTCTATTGAGATGATCATAAGATTTTTCAATTTTAGTTTGTTAACATGGTAAATTACATTGATTGATTTTTGAATATTAAACCAAGCAAAAATTCCTTGAATGAATTCCCCTTAGTCATGATATGTTATCTTTTCTGCTAAGTGGTCAAATTTTGTTTATTAAAATTTTGTTTAGAATTTTTGCATCTATATTCATGTGGGATATTGATCTATAGTTTTCTTGTGATATCATTGTATGTTTTTGGTATTAGGATAATGCTGGTCTCATAGGATAGATTGACAAGTATTCCTTTTTGAATTTCTGGAAAAACTTGTGTAGAGTTTTCATTATTTCTTTCTTAAATATTTGGTAGAATGCATCAATGAAAACACCTGGACCTGGAAATTGTATTGAGACAGTTTTAACTACAAATTCAATTTTAAAAACAGATATAAGGCTATTCAGGTTATTTATTTCTTCTTGAGTGAGTTTTGGTTTTATATGTCTTTCAAAGAATTTGTCCATTTCATCTAAGTTGCAGAATTTATAAGCATGAAGTTGTTCATAATACTGTAGTCTTTTATTATCTTTTTAATACCTGTTGACTCTGTAGTGCTGTCACCTCTCTCACTGCTGATATTGGACTTTGTGTTTTTTCTTTTCTTTTTGCCCAATCAGTCTGGATAGATGTTTATCAGTTTTATTAATTTTCTCTGAGAACCAGCTTTTGGTTTCATTAATTTTCTCTATTCTTTTACTGTTTTCTATTTCATTGATTTTGCCCTGATTTTTAAATTATTTTCTATTTTCTGCTTACTTTGGGTTTAATTTGCTCTTCTTTTTCTGGTTTCTTAAGATGCGATCTGAGGTCATTGATTTGAGACCTTATGTCCTTTTAAATATAGGTGTTCAGTGCTACAAATTTTCCTAGAAATACAGCTTTAATGTCACTCCACAGAATTTGGACTATTATGCTTTCATTTTCATTCAGTTCAAAATAATTCCTAACTTTCCTTTCAGTTTCTTCTTCATTGAATCATGGAATATTTAGAAATGTATTATTTAATTTCCAAATATTTGGGTATTTTCCAGTGATCTTTTTGTTATTGATTTCTAATTTAATTTCATTGTGATCAGAGAAAATACTTTGACTTGAATTCTTTTAAATTTATCAAGATGTATTTTATGGCACAGAATGTGACTATCTTGGTAAATGCTTTGTATACACTTTGTATACACAGGAATGTGTAGTCTGCTATTGTTGGGCAGAGTGTTCTAAAAATGACAATTAGGTCAGTTTGGTTGATAATGTTCATAATGAAAGACTATAGTGCCTAAATAATATCATTTTGTTTCTGTTTACTTGTTCAATTATTGAGAAAGTACTACTTAAATCTCTGACTATTATTGTAGATTTGTGTATTTCTCCTTCCACATCTATCCTTTTTCTTCATTTTTATTTTTTTGAAGTTCTATTGTTAGGTACATAAACTTTTAGGATCATTCTCTTGATAAGTCAACTCTTTATCTTATTGAAATTACCCTTTTACCTCTGGTAATATATATGCTCTATAATTTACTTTGTTTGATATTAATATCCACTCCAGCTTTTTTTTTGACTAGGGTTAGCAAATCACCCATACTTTTCCTTTTAACCTATTTGTTTCTTTATATATAGGGTGTGTTTCTTATAAGCAGCATTTAATTGGATTTTGCTTTATTTATGCACCCTGACAATCTGTGCCTTTTAACTGAGATCTTTAGATAATTTACATTTAATGTGATAATTTATATGACTAGATTTAAGTCTGTCACCTTGCTATTTATCCCATCTGTTTTTTATTCCCTTTTTCCTGTGTTCTCCCTTCTCTTGAATTAATTGCTTGTCGTTATTCCATTTAGTCTCTTTTGTTGACTTATTAGCTAAAACTTTTTGCTTTGTTATTTTGTGGTTGCTTTAGGGTTTATAGTATACATACGTCAAGTGTTATTATATGACTTCCATATAGCATAAGCATGTACAATATTAGAACTCCTTGCTTTCATGCTATTGTTAATACACATTTTTACTTAAACCCCACATCTTGTAAAATCAACAATTTTTTTGTTTGTTTAAAAGTTTTAAAAGTTAAAAAGTTTATTTTAAAAGTTAAAGATAAATTACTTTTGCTTAAAATGTCAATAATATTTTACACAGATTTAAATAATAAGATAACAGTTTTACATATTTACCAATGTAATATTATTATTGGTACCCTTTATTCCTTTCTCTACTGGGTGTAATTTTTGCCTCTTGGGACATTTGGCAATGTCTGGACACATTTTTTGGTTATCAACACTGAGGGAGGCTATTATTAAGCATCTAGAGGGTAGAGGCCAGGGATGTTGACAAACATCCTACAGTGCACAGGAAAGCTTCCCCACAACAAAGAATTATCCAGCTCCAAATGTCAACAGTGCCAAGCTTGAAAAGACACTGGTGTGAATCTGTATTTCCATTTGCTTTCACTTTCCTTTTGCCTGAAGAGATTTCATTAAAATTTCTCGTAATGTGGCTCTGAAGGTGAATTTTTTCAACTTAGAATTTTTTTTTAATTTTGCCTTCATTTTGGAAAGGCATTTTTTGGGAAATAGAATTTTAGCTTGAGGTTTTTTTTTTCTCTTTCAGTCCAGACATATCTCGTTTTATTGCTTTATTGTACTTTGCAGATACTGCAGGGTTTTTGTTGTTGTTGTTGCTTTGTTTTTGTTTTTTTGTTTTCTACAAATAGAAGGTTTGTGACAATCCTATGTCAAGCAAGTCTATTGGCACCATTTTTCCAACAGCTTTTGCTCACTTCACGTCTGTGTGTCATATTTTTGTAATTCTCACAATATTTTAAATATTTTCATTATTATTATATTTGTTAGAGTCATCTGTGATCAGTGATCTTTAATGTTACTATTGAAAAAAGCTTACAACTTGCTGAAGCCTTAGATGACAGCATTTTTTAGCAATAAAGTATTTTTTAATTAAGGTATGTACATTGTTCTTTTAGACTATTGCTATTGCACACTTAATAGATTACAATGTAGTGTAAACATAACATTTATATGCACCAGGAAACTGAAAAATTAGTGTGATTTGCTTTATTGTGGTGGTCTGGAACAGAATCTGCAATATCTCCTAGATGTGCCTGTACTTTGAAGATGTTGCTCCACTATCTTCTTGCTTGCACTGTTTCCAAAAAGAAATCTGCTGTCATCCTTATCTTTGCTCCTCTCTATATACACCATGTCTTTTTTCTCCAGCTGCTTTTCTGATTTTTTCTTTATCAGTGGCTTGTGAAATTTGATTATGAAGTAACCCAGTGTGATCTTTTTCATGTTTTGTGCTCAGGCATATTCGATCAAGCATTTTGGATCTATGGGTTTATACTCTTCACCAAATTTGGAAAAATATCATTCATTATTTCTTTAAAATAGTTTTTCTGGTGTCCCCCTTTATACTTTTCTTCCAAGACTCTAAATATACATATATTCGGTCATTTGAAGTCGTCCTATATTTTGCTAATGATTTTGTCATCTTTTTAAGGTTTTGTGGGGGTTTTTTTGTATTTTATTTTGGATAGCTTTTATCACTCTGTTTTCAAAGTCACTATCTTTTATTCTGCAATGTCTAATCTGTTATTAATCACATCCCATATATTTCTATCTAATAATTGTAGTTTTGTCTCTAAATGTTTGATTTGGACATCTAGAATACAGTTATACAGTTATAATATTTCTTGAACATCTAAAATACAATTGTACAGGTATAATAACTGTTTTATGTCCTTGTTTGCTAATTCTAACATTTAATCAGTTCTGGGTTGGTTGTGATTGGTTGATTTTTCTCCTCATAGATATTTTCCTGTTTCTTTGCATGCTTGGTGAATTTTACTTTGTTTGGTGCTGAATATTTTTCCATATCTAAGTATTCTTGAGCTTTGTTTTGGGATGCAGTTAACTCACTTGGAAAAAGTTTCATCCTTTTGGGTCTTGCTTTAAGAATTTAGTTGAAACAGAGCAGCATTTAATCTCAGGCTAATTATTCCACGTTACTGACAAAATATGACTTTGAGTGCCCTACGAAATGACCCATTAATTATGATGCTTTCCTGTCTTGTTGTGGGGACAGGCACTCTTTCTCGCCCTGTGTGAGTAGCAGGCACCCTTCCCACTCATCCTTTCAGACAGGTCTTTACCCAGCCTCACAGTTTCCTCATGTGCATGTGCCTAGCAGTACTCTGCTGCATTCCTGAGAGGACCTTCCATAGACCTCAGGAATTCTCTCTCCATGCGACTTTCCTTCTAGTATTTTATTCTGCAAACTCTAGGCACCCTGTTCTCCCATACTCTCAGCTCTGTTGATTTAATAGAGCTCTGTTGACTAAGGAAGTCCACTGGGCACCACCTGGATTCCCTGTTCCTGCACCATGGCCTGACAACTCTCTCATGGCAGGAAGGTGGGGTCATCAGAGGGCTCACATGGCCTATTTCCCATCTCTTAGGATTACTATTCTTCACTGCCTGATGTCCAGTACCTTGAAAATGGTGGTTTGATGTGTTTTACTTGGTTTTTAATGATTGTTTCAGGCAGAAGGGTAAATCTCTTACTCCGTCTTGATCAGAAGCTGAAGTTACAAATTAACTAGATTTTATTTCCTTTTAACAAGCATGTATGCATGTGGCTATGATTTTATATTATATACATGCAATAAATATTTGCTGTAAGTAAAATTAATCCTGGTTTTATATTGGAGCTGAACAGATGAATTATCCATGGATTTTGTTTGCTAGGTAAGTCATATCTGCCAGGTACTGACGAAGTTGGAGAATCCTGCCCTCACTTATCTTCCTGTCACTGATGTGCGTTCAGGGACCTCTTGTCCTATCAAGGGAGTCATATCCCCTTCCCAATGAAGTCCTTTGCTCCCATCAAGTATCCACTTGAAGTTTGGTGAAGTTCACTCCTTCAAAATCCAGTTTTTGCCTCCTGAGAATTTTATGAACCAAACTTTCTTAAAGGGACCATGTCACATTTCTAGTTTTAAAATCTAAATCTAAAGTAATACACTTATAAGAATACACTTACCATGAGGAGTTTCTTAAGCATAGAAGTATTTAGCTATTTTACATAGATGTTCGGAAAGTAAACAGTGGAATTTCCACACGAGGTGTTCCCGTGTCTCTGATGGATGGGCACAGAGGTCTTGAAAGCAGAAATAAGAACAGTACAGCACACACCAACACAGAAATAGCCTGTTCTCTCTTGGAATGGAGAGCCAAGGCAAAGCCAGTGCGTTTTAGGAAGGTGGAAACTTGTGCCAACAATTTTTTCCCAGTTTATTTTTGGCCTTTTTATTTTAAGGACTTTTAACCTACAAAGGTGCTCAAAACTCAAATAGATTTTTTTCTTCTACTTCTTCCATTGCTTTTATGCCTTGACTCTCATTACTGAGAGGGTATAAAGTTTTAAAATATGTGATTTTTATGGGGTTATCTTCCCTGTATTATCATTTAATTCATATGGAATTTATTAGGGATGTGAGATAAGAAGCCAACATTATTTTTTCCAAAATGTCAAGAAATTTTGCCAGCACCATTACTTTAAAAACTGTCCATCACCATTGATTTGTGATGCCACTTTCATAAAATATAGAGTTCTTATGTGTACTAAGAGCTGTTGTGGGTTCTTAGCTCTCTTCTGTTTATTTTTTCTGTTTATACTTCTATAAGCCTACTCTAAATCATAGAAAGGGTCTTCTGTAGATAAGACCTACACTATTCTTATTCACTGACTGTTCTTACTTATTCAGTCCATGTTCCAGATAAACTTTATGTTAACTTTTTCAAGTTCAAAAAAAAAAAAACCACCACCATTAAAATTTCCTTTGAGATCAAATAGAACGTCTCAATTCTTTGGGAGAAGAACTGCCAGTTTTACAGTACTTTAATCTCTTCAATCTTACCATCCAGAAATACTTTCTCTCTCAATTTATGCAACTCAATTATGTCACCCAGTAAATATGTAGATATTTACATATTTACTGAGATAGACATATATTCCCTGTGCATTTTTAATAAGTTTTCCCCCAAGTTATTTGTTTTTGTTGTTACTGACGTTGTGATGGGAACACCGGACTTTATAACTGAGTTTTGCTAGTTGATAGAAAAGATATTGATGTCTCTACACTTTCCATTGGTCTCTTTTAAATGTTTCCTGCAGTTTTCTGTTGGTTTGTATGTTTTTTTTTAAATCAATAGAAAGAGTTTCACTTGAAACTCTTAATATTCTCTTGATTATGATTCTGTTTAATGAATACCAGGAAGCGCTATGAAATGCTGAGTTGGCGAGGAAAGAATACTAATCCCACACTTCTAAGATATCCTCACTATCTAATGTATTTTGCTATAAAATTCTAGAATTCCTTAGAGATGAGTAGAACTTTAGGTGTAACAAATCTAATTCTTTCATGTACAGAGAATAAAACAGTCTCTGCTGTGTCACCGTTGTAATGTTAGATGCTGTTGGAGAGGGGAAAGAAACATTCGTGACCATGTTATAATGAGCAGTCATCAATTTCAGTATTCGCTAATTTTACACTTTCATTACCTGTCATTTTCCCCATAAGTGGTATCAGCATCGCTCCCTTTTGTTTCAAAATGGCACATTTTATATCATAGCAGAGGCAGAAAAGAACGTTCCAGCCACTCCCCCAGGCTGTCTTTCTAAGCTGGTTTCTAAGCACACAGCAAGTCATGGGAAGAGGCATGCACTGGCCGCATCTCCGGAAGTGTGAATGGCCAATGCAAACAAACTGTGAACCTCCAAGTGGAAGCTCACTGCTTTAGAGTCATGTGTATCTGGGGAGACGCAGGGGTGTCTGGAACTCAGGGCAGCTCCACGGAGACAGACCCTGGTGGGAACTTGCATGCTTAAAGCCACCAAAAAATGCTTTAAGGAGCTCTGCAAGCACATACCACTTATTTGCCTTGGAAGATGGGCCATTATCTAAATCCCCTGGAGGGAGCCAGCCCTCCATCAGAGGCTGATGCAACCCTGAAATCAGAGACAACACAGACCTTTCTCATCATTTGTCACCAGTCTGGAATAATCCTGCCCTGCCTCCTGCCACCTCTGCTTCTGTTGTGGCTGGAAAGCCCTCTGAGAGCAATTCCCCGGGGGGAGAAATGAGCTTGATGCCAAGGTCATGTGCAGCCAAGTTCCCTAGACAGCTGAGGACCACCCATTTTTGCAGCATCACCTCCAAAGCTCACTTCAAAGGGGATGGGGACCAAATCTCCAGCTTCATAGAAAACATTCATGAATTTAGTCAACAAATACAGAGGGAGTTTGTTGCGTGCCCAAGACTTTGAGTTACAAAGGCTGCTGAAGACCTGGTCTCAGCATCAGGGAGAGCATCACCTAAGTGTGGGTAGCAAGGAGGGAGAGACCCCCATGTCCAAGACAGTCTTTGCTATTTTCACCCACAAGAGTCAAGCACCACACTGGATACGAAGCACATAGAATAGTTTGAAGGGAGTATATTGTAATGAGTACAGGGGCCCTTATATATATCGTGAAGTTATAAAGAGGCAAAAAACAATGGGATATATCAGAACACCGAGGCTGGAATCTCTGCTCTTACCACCCATATGATTTTGAACGCTCATGGCACATACAAACTATGTGCGTGCAATCCAAGAGGCCCTGACGGGTTATGTAAGGAGACCCAGGAAGACTTGCTGGAAGAGGTGGTTTCTGGGGTAGCTGAAAGGGGACAGAGCCAGTAGGAACCCTGAGACATAGACTCTCACCAGGTGCCTTTCTGTTTCCTTTTTGGGTAGCAACGCAAGCCCTCAGCCCTCCAAGGTGAAGTTGGTGTCCTGGTGATGGATTTGTTACGTAGGCATCAGGCACACAGATGTTGCAGAAAGATATATAGGTATATGGTCATCTGTGCCGTTACCGGCTTCACTTGTTGAGCAGAGGGGAAAGAAAGTATTTTCCAATGAGAAAAAAGAACCCAAAATGTGATTTTCAGTCACAACCAGTATTCAGCCCTTCTACCTACAAGTTTTAAAACTTTAGTGACTTGTCTCATAGAGGATCAGAAACCTGGCTTCAAGGGATCAAGGTCAAGGGTTGGCTCCCCATTTAGGTCCGTTGGACTGGATTATTCCATAGCTACACTCTGTAGCCTCTAAAAGTTTTTTTAATGAATAGGTCAGTATTCCACATTAACAGGGAGGGGCATGCAAAGTGTGGGCTGTGCTCTTCTATCTGCACATCAATCAAGTATTTATTGGATACCCTTGCCTTCTGTGTGCTCACCTCTCACTAGAACATGGACTCTCTAAGGACAAGGACGGTGTCTTATTTGTCTGTGGGAGCACAGTCCCCAGCACTGAGCTGAGTGTAGGGTAGGTTTCAGTAAAAGTTTGAATGATTGAGAGAGCGAATCCCTAGCATGAGAAGAACATTGAAGAAATTCATAGCACATGCACTGTCCACCGTGAGCCGGTGAAGACAATTCATGCTGGCTACCACAGCTTTGCAAACTTGATCTGGGCTGATGGGCCAGTGGGACGGGACTCCCTGCCCCCCACTTTCTGGAGCGTGCTGAACGAGACAATCACGCTTTGCAGGGAGATTGCACTCAGCTTAGGGGCAGAGGTCCCGAAGATCCGCTCCCTGAGGGAGACTGAGTCGTTGACTCCACCTGGTGGTGTCTGCAGAGTACTCACCTACCTGGTGCGAAGCAGAGAGGAGCCGGCAGCCCAGCGCCGGCCATTCAGGTGCGGCGGGGCTGGGGCTTGAATGAGCCCCTGAGAGCATCCGTGGGCTCCGAAAGCTGGGCTCCGAACCTCCCAGGCACGGTGGGCTCTGCTCCCGTCATCCCACCCCAGACATCAGCATCCCTAGGCAGATGGCCTTATTTCTTACTCCCTGAAACAGGATAATAAAGTGTTCTGGGAAAATGCTGTCTGAATGCCCCTGGATGGTCCAACTGTGGAGCAGACAGCTGTGAGGTTGGCTCGTGAACCCCCATTTTCCCAGTGAGTAATCTGAGGTTCAGAGGGAGCTTCCGAGGGAGACATGTCACCCAGATCCCCCACCTCCCAGCCAACCCCTCATCTCTGCTACACACACGCTGCCTCTTACCTTCCACGTACACGGGGCTCTGCCATTACAGAGCCCAGTCATATGTGACCTAGAACCTAACAGGCTGTCCAGTGAATACAGAAGAGGAGTGCCCTTGTCCATGACACAGGTGAGAAGGCAGACAGGTGAGGTCAGTAGCGAGTGACCAGCGGAGTGGCACTAGCCCAAGGCCAGCACGCTCTGCGCCCTCCACAGGGGCTGAACTCCCAGAATCCAGCGGTGCCTGCTGTTCTATGTCCCTGCAACCCCAGTGTCTGATTTGAGGAAAGACACAACGTATGACTGGTACAGCTCGCTCCATCTAGCAGACCATGAAGGGGAGCTTATTTCTGTCCACTTCGTGGTTTGACAGCCCATCTAGATTGATTGGAAAAAAGAAAAAGAAGAGACCTGAAGGTTTATTTGAGGTATTTCTAGAGCAAGCAAAGCACTTCCCACATCTCTGTAGGCCTGACAACACGGGAATCGAGAAGCCACAGCACCAAATGCGCAATGGATGTTCCAAAGAAAATGCAGGTTGTTCTTTTTCGAAACCAGGCTTTGGAGATGGTGTGTCTTTTCTTTCTTGAGGTGGTGTTGGACTGTTCATTCAATATGGGTATGTGGGACTTCGTTATGAGAGAAGACAATTCCAAATGCATAGACTGAATTAGCTGAAACCAAAAAGTGTAAGGGAAAGAAAAGGAAGTGGGGAACTTCCCCACTGGGGGTGAGGAGATGAAATGTCCTGATGAAGCCACAGAACAATATATGAGACAAAGAAATGATAGGAACAAATGTATATACTCCATGAGAAGTGGAACTGTCGTGAAAAGACAGTTTGATCTCTGATCATTTGACCCCAAAGGGAAGAGGACTCTGTGTAGCATTTCATAAACATCCTGTTATCAGAGAGGATTACCCAAACCCATGTCATTTCCCAAGACTGGGTTAACCTAAAATGAAGCAACAGAATTGCTGTTGCTTTTGACTGGAATTAAGAAAACTCAGGAAACACACAACCCTATAAAAATATTTTTTTAAAGAGCAAGGGTCACCAAATGTCCTCAACAAGAAATTCAGAACAAGTCACAGTGGATGTTTGCTGTGACTGGGAACACACAGGATGATCAGTCTAGGCTTTTACATATACGTCCACAAACGTATACACACATACACATACATATACACACATGTGCACACGTATATGTTCACACTGACATGGGCTGGATCAAGTCCCTCCCAAACTGCTAACCCTTAGTAGCTCAGGATGTGACTGTACTTGGAGACGGAGCCTTTAAAAAAGCAATGAAGTTAAAACGAGGCTGTTAGCGTGATCCCTAATCCAGTGTGACTGGTGTTCTCAGAAGAGGAAATTTGGACACTTAAAGAGAGTCCAGGGACGCGCATGCGTGCACATCTAGAGAAGACCATGCGAGGGAGGACCCAGCGAGAAGGCGGCCATCTGCAAGTCCAGGAGAGGCCTCAGAGGGAAACCCACCCTGCCCACACCTTGACCTTGGACTTCTGACCCCCAGAATTGTGAGAAAATAAGTCTGTGGTTTAAGCCACACAGTCTGTGGAATTTTGCTTTGGCCGCCCAGCAGATCAATACACACATTATTTTACATTAAGTGAATGACTGAAAGTTTTTTATAATTTTTAAGTTAGTCTTTTCCTTATTCTCCTTATGCTTGACTCCCTCTCTCTGCTCCTGGCTCCACCCAAGGTCACTGTGTACAACGTACTTCGTGGGAGTTCTTATTTCTCTCTGTACTCGTGTAGTCAAAGAGAGACACACGCACGTACAGAGGTGAGGGGCTGTCATTGCTCTACACAATTAGGATCATATTTCACGGGTTTTCAACATCTTGCTTTGCATTGCTCCTTAAAACTTATGGAAAAGTTGCAAGTACGATACAAAATACCTGTTCATTATTTCTTTTTTTGAACCTTGATCCATTTGAGACAAAGTTGCCAACATGATGGGCCATCGGCTCTGAACACTTCGGAGTGTGCTTCCTTGTCGTCTTTGGCAGGAATAGTACAGAAATGATGGGCTCTTCCCGTGGGAGCCTATCGGTGGTGCTCAGGTTCTACTCATCATTGCTGATGACACACAGTTTGAGGGCTGGTCAAGTGGTGCTGCCAGTATCTGTTTTAGCACAGTCACTCTTTTTCTCCTTGTAGTTAATAAATAGTTGACACTATGCAAGCATCTTCTTCTTCAACTTTCAATTCACTCATTTATTTATATTAGACGGACTCATAGATCCCTTCTGTATGTAATGGGTTACCATTTGTTAACTCTCATGATTGACTTTGATGTCCATGTCTGTGTCCTTTGGACATGTCCCCCTCATTATTTGAACACTTTCTTGCTTTCTGATACCCGATGTTACAGGCTCACCTGTGCTTTCCCTGCCCCGGCACTGGAATTGGCCATTTCTCTAAGGAGCTTCTCTGCCTTTTGCAGAGAATGATATTTAAAAGCCAAGATTCGGGCATTAGATGCACTCATTGCTATGGGGGGACGGCAAGGGCAGGAGGTGGCTGCTTCCAGTCAACAGAGTTACAGATTATACAGACATATGCACACACTCACATCTATACCCACATACGCACACACATATATAACTACACCTATGTATATATATTCACACACATATGTATATATGTGTGCACATGCATCTATACATACACACATCTGAATCTTTACTTATTATATATATTGACAACCATGAATTCACACTGGTACCTCCCCTTCCCATTTAACCCCAAAGAGTTTATCCAAGTTCCGAGTTGTCCTTATCTGTACCTCCCACCTCTGACAGTGAGGCATCTGGGCTGTTCCCCCAGGCAGACTCCCCCTCAGCCCTCCTGGAATTCTCGCCTCACCCTGCCAGGGCTCTGAGCCCCAGCCCAGGCCCCCATAGGACCCTCCTCTCTGCTGGGCCTCTGCTACCCCTCGCCAGGCATCCCCTCTAAGCAGATGCTCTCCTCGCTCACCCAGGCCCTGACCCTCCCCCTGGGCCAGCGTCCCTCTAGGCTTCCCCCTCCATGCCCTGCTCAGAAGCTGACTTGTCCTGCAAGCTGCCCTCTCACCCTGACTGGCCCCAGCAGCCCGGGTGTGGCTGCCTGCCCTGCACACACAAAGTGGATGAGTTCTTCTGGAAAGGAAGAGAAGGGCAAGGGAAGGGAGGGCCATGTCTGCGACCCTCACTGGGCAGGATCCCGGGCAAATCACTCCATGTCACTTCGTGGAGGTGGGCGTTCCCCCTTGCATGGCACGGGTGCGTCATAACAGCCCACGCGCCCCTCGTTGGCGTCCCTTTGTTTCGGTGTTTTACCGCCACAAACAAAGCTGCAATAAGCGTCCTTGTGTGCCTGTGGACTGGGTTTTATGCTTATTTCTGTGGGACAGAGTCCCAGGGGTGGGATTGCTGGGTCAAAGGTAAAAACTTTAACAATGTCCAGCAACCCTGTGACAATCTCTGAGAAACTGTTTCTTGACACGAGGAAACCGAGGTGCTGAGAGGCATCTGACATCCTTGGTAGCCCTGGAGCCCTGGCGGGTTTCAGATGAACCCAGGGAATGCAGGCGTATTCTTCTCGAGTAACCATACCAGTCAGGAAACTCCCTTTCAATCCTTGTAGGTCCCCATAAGGGGGCGGAGCGGACCCCGTCCCCTCAGCTTTCATAAGTCATCCCCTCCTCCCTCCTCATCGGGCTCCATGTTCAGCGGACTTGAATGCTGACTCTCTGCTGCCCCCGGGGTGCCGCCCGACAGCGCTCACGACCTAGTAGGGAGGTCGACCAGCAAGGCAGTCCTTGTCATCGCGTATGCCGAGAGCCCTGGGGACACAGGCAGGGGCAGTTCAGACGTGGGGGTGCGCAGGGAGGGAGGCAAGGGCTTCCCAGAGGGGTGACCTATGACCCTGGTCTCGGAGATCAGGTAGATCCCAGCCGGGCAAAGGAAAGGCAGGGCGTGTCCCACAAAGGAAACAGGTGACAGGGAGCGTGGCCCGTATGGGCAGTCAGAGTGCACACCCTCCACCGGGGATGCAGGGACCCCACCTGCTCCAGTAGCTCCCTCCGCCGGCCCGGCTCCTTCCAGCCTCGTGCTTCCCCTCCGGCACCACCCTCGCCCTTCTCCCGAGCAAAAGCCACACTTATCTCTTGCCCTGGGAACAGCCAGGTGCCTAGCGCCTGACGCCTCGTGTTTGTCAAATCCCTGCAGCACTGAACGCCGGAAACTTACCGCGTGCCTCAGCAATTGATCTTAGCCTGGGAAGTGGGTTTGGGGTTCCCCGCTCCCCCTGCTAGAGAGCAGTTCCCTAGGGGTCAGGTGTGCTGTACACAGATGGGGCTTAGCCGGGTGGGCACAGAGAGAAGGAGTAGCTTTGTTCCATTGTCTTTACACATCACAGAGGCCTCATTCCCTGAAAATTCTTCCCACCATCCTGGGGCTCCGCTGGGAATCTAGGTGCACAAGCAAAATCCTCCTATCTTCAGTTATTTGCAAACTAATCCAGTGTCCAGCTTTCCCGTCAAGGGGGTGGGGTGAGCAATATGGCAGCCATGGGAAGAGGGGAGGAGATCTTCATGCTTTCTCTTCCCATCAAGGCGGAGGGTGACTACATGTTGGCCAGCTGAGTAACCCCCATGTCTCATGGGCTCCTAAGGGTTTAGCTTAAGCAGTTGGCTCAGGGAGCTCTCAGGTGCAGCTGGGACATGTGATAAACGCCGCTGGTGGAATTGCAGAGTGCGGACTAGTGACTGGAGGAAGGAGGGGTCATGAGCAACCTCACTGCCGGGGTCCTGTGGGTTCTAGCCCCTTCCCTGTGCTGTGAGGGCAGTGGCCGGGTATCCAGCATCTGACCAGCTGCTGACCACCACCCCCACCACCCCACCCCCAGCCAGCGATGGATGAGGACAGCTGAGACCCACTCACCCTGCAGAGACAGAGTCACACTGGCATTTTTGAGGTCTTTTCTTTGAAAGAGTTACTAAATTCATCATTAAAGCTAATCTCTATTGGATCAGCTCGGTGCTTTGTGACCACCTAGAGGGGTGGGATAGGGAGGGTGGGAGAGAAACGCAAGAGGGAGGAGGTATGGGGATATATGTATATGTATAGCTGATTCAGTTTGTTATAAAGCAGAAACTGACACACTACTGTAAAACAATTATACTCCAATAAAGATGTTTAAAAAAAGTTAATCTCTAAAGGCCAATTTTGATGTATTTTACAGTCTAAACAAAGTTGCACTTTATCTCAAATTGAAGTAACTAAAATAAAATCCATGTTTGGTGGTGGAAGTCAGAGCATATAAAGGAATAAGATGTTTACGGTGAGAAGTGTGTGCACCTGAGGCACTGTGGTTCAAAATAAGCGTGCTGACATGGATTAATGTGCTCCTGAAATTACTAGACATCAAAGTCCTATCTATAAGGCAGACCATTAACAGCTATGGAGTCGGGTGGGTGGTGATTTCAAGGTCCTAGCCAAGACCATGCCTTGGAAATGGCTAGTTCAGAGAGATATGATTAATTCTGGGCACAGTGATTTCTAGGAAACTGCTGTAGCCAATCTCTAAGAGAGCTCTTTATCTGAGTGCCAAGTGTCTCCTGGTTAGATTCTGAAATCAGCCAGTAAGCGTTAAGTTGATATTAAAGCCAGCGGAGGTTCTCCCAGGAATTCCTGATGGGATGGGGGTGTGGTCAATGTCACCGACCCTGACAGGAAGAGGCAGGAGGCTGTTCTTCCTGGAACCAGCTTTGTGACCTTGGGCAAGTCACTTAGCTGCCAAGACTTCTTCCAGTCCTAAGTGCTCTGATTTATTAACTTTGGGGAGGTAGTTACAGGGTATTAGGTGGACAGAGGCTTTGCTGATGAGAAAAAGAGAAACACATGTTCAACAGTCTATGCTTTGTAATATGCATTGGAATCATTTCTCTGTGTTCATGCTATCAGGCTGTAATCACTTAGATTACAGTGACTGGAATAGGGTGGAACAATTCAGGAAATGTTTGTAAAATAGGCAGGTCCTGAATTTAGAGGGAAAGGAGGAGCCTGACCCGGAACAGGAGGGATGTTCCAGGCAGGGATTAGCTTATCTGGTGCCTTGGAGGAGTGGTGGGTGGGATGAAGAGTGGGTGCTGGGGTTTGTGTGACAAGAGAAAGACTAAGAAGCGAAGGTCATGGTAAAAATGTTTTACTTGCTAAAATAGATACATGCAGACTTTTCGGAAACAAGAACTGTGGACTTGAACAAGAAATCTGCTTGTCTATCAGTTCCAGTTGGTTGTACTTCATGGACCAAGAAAATAAATTTCAGAACTATGATGATTGACATAGTGTAGCTAGCAAGATACTCAAAAGCAAAAAACAAACCAAAGAAACAAGAACAAAATTATCTCCTATTAGTCTGATTTAAAAAAGGAAGATATGGCTACCAGAAATTGTTGGAATCATCTCAGAATTTAGACATAGAAAAAAGGTAGCTTTAAAAGAATTGAATAGGGCTTCCCTGGTGGCGCAGTGGTTGAGAGTCCGCCTGCCCATGCAGGGGACACGGGTTCATGCCCCGGTCCGGGAAGATCCCACATGCCGCGGAGCGGCTGGGCCCGTGAGCCATGGCTGCTGAACCTGCGTGTCCGGAGCCTGTGCTCCGCAACGGGAGAGGCCACAACAGTGAGAGGCCCGCGTACCGCCAAAAAAAAAAAAAAAAGAATCAAATAGCATTGTTCTCATATCCCTTCCCCATTTTGACGCAAATCAGCAAAAGCTGTCATGTACCTGCACCATGATTTAACTGACCCATTTTACAGACAGAGAGACTGAGCCCTGGGAGATAGAATCTAGAATCACAACATATGTTAACTTCCACGGGTTCTTCAGTAAACAGATCACTTTAGCAAGATCTATGAAAATAAAATGATTTGTGTGTAAGCAGATAGGGTACGGAGTCTCTGGAGAAAGAGAACCAAGCATGGCTTTCTTGACATAAGAGAAGACATTTTTGGCCCAAGCCATTTTGGGGTCTAAGCATGGCCACCATGCTTGTCCTTGAACAGGTCTCAGTTATCATTGATCTTGAGGGAACAAAAGAATGAAGAAATGTACGACTGTCATCAGGCAAGGGAAGTAACAATAGCAAAGATAACGTTATCAGTTGTAAAGGCTTCCAGTTCCGTTTCAATGATACAGATTAGCCGGAAGCACTCAACCACCAGATCCACTGGAACCTAGTGGATGACGATGTTGACCTTTCCTGACACTCATGACTTCAGTCAACTGAAGCCTGGACTTGGTCAGCCACCCAAGCTCCTTTATGAATGTGCGTATACCCTTAGCTTAAAGCTGCCCCAGTTTTGCTGTTCAGAGAAGCACTGCTTTGGGAAAGATCCCGGTGTTTCCCTTAGTTGTTGCAAGTAACAAATCCTTCCTTCTCCTGCTCTGTAGCTTGGTTGTGTCTTGGCTCTGATGCCGAAAGCTCAGCCTCTGCACCGGTGCCGAATCAAGTCTCAGAGACAGAGTTTTGGGTGAAGTAGAAAAGAATAGCTTTATTGCTTTGCCAGGCAAAGGGGGACACAGCTGGCTCCTGCCCTCGAAAAACTATGTGTCCCAACTGGGGAGGATTTGATGAGGAGTTTTACAGCAACGGTTCAAGGGTGGGATGGCTGATAGGATTAGGGTGTGTGCAGGGCTTGCACTCCTCTAATCTGGTCTCAGGTAATCTTTTTTATAGAGTTTTTAAAAATTGTATTTTATTTATTTACTTTTGGCTGCGTTGGGTCTTCACTGCTGCGCACGGGCTTTCTCTAGTTGCGGTGAGCGGGGACAGCTCTTCGGTGCGGTGCGTGGGCTTCTCATTGCGGGGGCTTCTCTTGTTGCGGAGCATGGGCTCTAGGTGTGCGGGCTTTAGTAGTTGTGGCGTGTGGGCTCAGTAGTCGTGACTCACAAGCTCTAGAGCGCAGGCTCAGTAGTTGTGGCACACGGGCTTAGTTGCTCCACGGCATGTGGGATCTTCCTGGAACAGGGCTCGAACCCGTGTCCTCTGCATTGGCAGGTAGATTGTTAACCACTGCGCCAGCAGGGAAGTCCCTCAGGTAATCTTTTTTTTTTTTTTTTTTTTTTTTTGCGGTACGTGGGCCTCTCACTGCTGTGGCCTCTCCCGCCGCGGAGCACAGGCTCCGGACGCGCAGGCTCAGCGGCCATGGCTCACGGGCCCAGCCGCTCCGCGGCATGTGGGATCTTCCCGGACTGGGGCACGAACCCGTGTTCCCTGCATGGGCAGGCGGACTCTCAACCACTGCGCCACCAGGGAAGCCCCAGGTAATCTTCTTGATGAGCTTCTCTGGTTACTTTAACGTAGCCTCAGGTGGTCTTTCTCTGGTATGAAGAATGCTGACATTTTAAAGAGCTTAAAGACATTGTTATGTATATCCCTTGAGGCGGAAACCAGGACTCTGCCCCTAGGCTGCACTATTGTTTCTTAGCTGCCCCTCCCTTGTCTTTGCATCCTTTCCCTTCCCAGGTTAGCGACTGTTTGAATCTGCCCTTTGGAACACAGGGAAGGTCATGGAGGCTGGAGTCAAGAAACAGGGGACAGAAAGGCTTCTGGCTTCCGTGCCCAGGAGCCCCACAGGGTCCTGCTGGGTTTCAGCTCGACACCCACCAAGAGGCGAACCAGTTTTTTGGGTAGCATGTCTTGCTCTTATTTGCAGGGGGAGCTTTGGGGTTGGGGGTGGTGGTAGCAGGAGACCTTTGTGTTATACTTTCTTGCTAGATTTAAATCCTGAAGTATACTCTAAGCTCTAGAACCTTTAGGATTAGAATTGTAGAATTACAGAAACATGAAGTCTTTATGGATCTAGTCTTGTTCCCTGAAAACTGGGCTCACCTCTTGGTGGGTGTCGAGCCAAAAGGTTGGGAGACGGAGGGGTTTATTATTGATACTTGCAGCAAGTAAGGAGAACCCCAGGGATCTTCCCCAAAGCAGGGTCTCCCCGAACAGCAAAATTGGGGAATTTTTAAGCTAAGGGTACGAGCATATTCATGAAGGGGCTTGAGCAGAGCAGAATTCAGCATAGAATTGGGGCCAAGGTCGACGGAGTCCTAGCTTTAGTTGATTGAAGTCACGAGGGTCAACACTGTTGTTCTATCCTCCTCCTGGGTGCAGAGCTCAAAAACTGTATCCGATTGTCATGTATTTCCCTTGAGAAGGAACTAGGACTCTTTTATCACTGAACGATTGTTTCTTGACTGTTTTCCTTTGTTTCTGCACTTCCTTAACTTCCCTTAAGATCACTGATTAGTGAGACCTGTTCAAGGGCAGGCACCATGGCCAAGCTTAGATCCCCAAATGGCTTAGGCCAAAAATGGCTTCTCTTATGTCAAGAAAGCCACGCCTGGTTCTCTTTTTTTTTTTTTTTTTTTTGACATCTTTATTGGAGTATAATTGCTTTACAATGGTGTGTTAGTTTCTGCTGTATAACAATGCCTGGTTCTCTTTCTCTGGGGACCCCCTACCCTACAGTCTGTCTCCTCATTTAACAGGTGAGTCAGCTGAAGCCACGGAGACCCACATATGACTGATTCAACTTGGACACGTGTGCCCACAATGAAACTCTGAAGCCATGTGCTGGCCACCAAGGTTGAAGGATGGCATTAAAGTGGTCAGGCTGAATAATTGTGGGACTATCATTAATAACTGTGGGGAAGGGATACATATCTGATTGGAACTTTTCTATATAAATATTTGTTGTAGAAATATAAGCAGATAAAGTAGGGGATCCCCAGAGGAAAAGAATCAGATAAAGCTTTTTGACATAAGAGAAGCCATTCTACATCTAGGCCATTTTGTGGTCTAAGGCAGGCCACAATCCTTGCCCTTGAACAGGTCTCAGTCATAATGATCTTAAGCGAACAAAGGAACAAACGACTGTTATCAGGCAAGAGAAGTAGCAACAGCAAAGATAATAAATCAGTTGTAACTCCCAGTTCTGTATTAATGGTAAAGATTAGCCTGCAGCACTGTCTTGAGCTGTTTTGCAGAATTCAACACACACACCCCCACCCCCGCCCTGTCAAGCACTCACCTACCAGATCAACGGGAATCTAAAGGATGAGGGTGTGGACCTTCGTGACTTCAATCAACTAGAGCTTGGACTCTGTCGACCTAGGTCCCAATTCTATGCTGAATTCTCCTCCTCAAGTCCCCTCATGAATATGCATTTGCCCTTCCCTTAAAATTTCCCCCGTCTTGCTGTCTTTCCCACTACTTTGGGGAAGCTCCCCCGTGTTCTCCTTACTTGCTGCAAGTAATAAATCCTTCCTTCTCTTGATAGTTGGCTTGCTTGTGTCTTCTGGCTGAACACCCAGCAAGAGGCACACCCAGTGTTCGAGTTTTAGGGTAAAAGGAAGATGTTAAATCGGGGATAATTTAAAATTTTTTTTTCCCAAACAAACAACTCTTTATTGAAGTTTAGTTGATTTACAATGTTGTGTTAGTTTCAGGCATACAGCAAAATGATTCATTTATATACACACATACATATATATCTTCTTTTTCAGATTATTTTCCATTATAGGTTATTACAAGATATTGAGTATAGTTCCCTCTGCTATACAGCAGTCCTTGTTGTTTATCTAGTTTTTTAATTTAAATTTTTATTTTTTTATTAGGATATAGCTGTTTTACAATGCTGTGTTAGTTTCTACAGTACAGCAAAGTGGAGTTCCCTGTGCTATACAGCAGGTTCTTATTAGTTATCTATTTTATACATGTTACTGTATATATGTGAATCCCAATCTCCCAGTTCATCCCCCCACCCCCGACCCCACCCCACCCCCGAAATTTAAAATTGTTGACAAAGCACATTGATATCTGTGGAAGAACTCTAAAACTTCCTGAAATAGCAACATGCTCTGCTCACTTTCTAACGGGGTTGGCTGAGGGTTAAGGTGAGAGGTGTGGGGAAGGCTGGACTCTCCTCGGCGGGGCTTGCCTGCTCTGTGTGTTCCTGTGGAGCGGAGAGGGGCAAAGGCAGGGGTGTCAGGCAGGGCATCTCCACCAGGCCCCCAGGCTGGGTCTGTTCAGCTTCTACAAGACGGGACACAGGAGCATTTTTCCAGGGCTCCACAGACAGGCGATCCTTCCGCACATCACATGCTGCTAAAGGAAGCCCTGCCTTTAAAACAGGAAAGCTTAAAAAGAGCAGTCATGCCTCATGCCTGGAAAGTACCTCCACTATACCAAACACCATCACATCTGCCTTCTTATTTGACCTCCACAGTGAGCCAAAACAGATTACATAGGACAAAATAAAAGATCAGTGAACTTGCCGATTGACTAATAAAAATGATAAATTCTGAAAAACAGAGAAACAGAATGAAAAGATATCGACTGGTAAGACAAGATCAAGCAATCTAAAAAGGTGTAACTGGAGTCCCAGAAGAAATAAAAAGAGGAAAATATGGCCAAAAATATTACTTAAAAAAATAATGATATAAGACTTCCCAAATTTGATGAAAAACCATAACCTTATAGATCCAAATAGTTCAGAAAACATATGTAAGACAAATACAAAGAAACACACACCTTGGCATGTCATAATCCAACTGCTGAAAATCAAAGATAAAGAGAAAATCTTGGGAACAGGAAAACAAAAACAAAAAAGCCACAATGACTATAGAGAAGCAACAAGAAGAATAATAACTGACTTCATATCAGAAAATAAATAAATAAATAGGTGAGAATGCAGTGGAGTAACATCTTTAACGTACAGAAAGAATGCCTGCCAACCCAGTTCTTGTTTATTTATTTTAAAAAAAATTAAATTGAGGAAACCCAGAATTCTATACCCAGCAAAAATATCCTTCAGGAATGAAGGGAAAGACCTTTTCAGATGTCTGAAAATTGGGAGAATCAATTACCAGCAGATCCACATTATATCCACATATAATTACCAGCAGATCCACATTTATTATAAGAACATCCACAAAAATGTTCCTCAAGTGGAAGAGAATTGACTCCAAATGGAAAATTAGACCTACAAGGAAAAAAAAAAAAAGAGGACCAAGAGTAGTAAATATGTGGGCAAACATAAAAGATTACATATTTTTTATTCTCTTAATTTCTTTAAAAGACACAGTTCTGTGTAACACCGTATTGGGGGTTTATAAAGTATGCAGATGTAATATGTATGACAACAGCAAAACTAAGTATGGTGAGGAGTAGAACTCTATTGTTACAAGGTCCTTACATTTTCTGAGAAGTGATACCACATTAACTCTGCATAGATTGTGATAAATTAAGGATTCGTATTGTAATCCCTATAGGAACAATTAGAAGAACAGTGAAAAGAGATGAGCTGAAAAGCCAGTCTTTCAGACTGATGGACATTGAATTGTGCCTCTTAGATCCCCCTTCAAAAAAAGACTGGTTGCCCCAGCTGCTGGAGTGCCCTTGGCAGACAGCCTCCCACTGGCAGACCCTTCACGGGTTATGCTAGGTGCAGAGAACTGTCTTGCCCACCCCTCCTTGGGCAACTCAGGACAACCCTGAAAGACCATTGTAGGGGGCCTGTGGGGTTTCTGTGGGGTCTTCTGGGGTTATTGTTGAACCTACAGCACAGGTCAACTTCTCCCCCTGCCCCATTCTCCTTTCTCCTCCCTTCCCAAAGCTTTGCTCTCAAGGCCACATCCTGACCAAGCACTGTGCATGCTTGATTCCACCTCAGAGACTTCTCCAGGGAACCCAATCCACAGCACTTGGTAGCAAGACTGGGCTGAGAAAGCAGGTGAAAATATGGAGTTTGGGAGCCATCACACGCACTTGTCTGGCTGGTGACGAGGACCCTATCACTGGTGACAGGTAGAGGTAGCCCCTGGTGCAAGGCAGTAGCCTAATGGCTTAAACTTTCTCTGGTGGTGAACCGGGATGGCCTAACGGGGCCAAGAGATGTGATGTGATAAAGCTGATGTGATATATCAGGTGCTTAAGAGAAAAATAGAGCCTGAGATCGATGATCAAGCAAGTGAAGGCCTCCTTGGTAGCATACAAAGATGCTCTCCTTTCCGGCAGAAGGAAGGAAAATAAAGCTGAGGATGACCCAAACTTATCGGTCAGAGTAGTCAAGCTCCAAAGAAGGTTAAATGCCAACCAAGGCAGGTTGTAATGCCAGAGTTGGGGCCCTTACGGGAAAGAATATGACCAGGACTCATGCAGTGGGGTCAACTGGGTCAGTGGTCCTCCAAATATATATATAGTTAATATGTTCAAGATAATTTCACCATCACAATGATTTTAAAGTCTGAAATTCAGTGGGTTTTAGTATATTCAAAATATCGTGCAACCATTACCACTGTCTAATTTCAGAATATTGCCATCATCCCCTAAAGAAACCATGTACCTCCCAATTTCCTCTTCCTCCAGGTACTGGAAATCACTAATTTACTTTCTGCCTCTACCAATGTGCCTATTCCGGACATTTCATATAAATGGAATCTTACGAAGTGTGGTGTTTTGTATCTGGTTTCTGTCACGTAACATAGAGTTTTACAGGTTCATCCATGCCGGGTCATCCACGTGTCAGGTCACTAAGACTTACACCTTTGTTTCTTCTGAGAGTTTTATAGCCTAGCTCTCATGTTTAGGTCTTTGCTTCATTGTGAGTTAAATTTTGTATATGGTGTGAAATAGGGAGCCAAAGTTAGTTTTTGCACGTGGCTGTTCAGTTGTTCCCACACCATTTGCTGAAAGACTATTCTTTTCTCCACTGAATCATGTTGGCACTCTTTTTTATTTTTTGTTCCACTGATTTATTTATCATTATGTTAAAATTACAGTTAAGTTACTGTAGTTTTTTTTTTTAACATCTTTATTGGAGTATAACTGCTTTACAATGGTGTGTTAGTTTCTGCTTTATAACAAAGTGAATCAGTTATACATATACATATGTTCCCATATCTCTTCCCTCTTGCATCTCCCTCCCTCCCACCCTCCCTATCCCACCCCTCCAGGTGGTCACAAAGCACCGAGCTGATCTCCCTGTGCTATGTGGCTGCTTCCCACTAGTTATCTATTTTACGTTTGGTAGTGTATATATGTCCATGCCACTCTCTCACTTTATCACAGCTTACCCTTCCCCCTCCCCATATCCTCAAGTCCATTCTCTAGTAGGTCTGTGTCTTTATTCCTGTCTTACCCCTAGGTTCTTCATGACATTTTTTAAAATTAAATTCCATATATATGTGTTAGCATACTGTATTTGTCTTTCTCTTTCTGACTTACTTCACTCTGTATGACAGACTCTAGGTCTATCCACCTTATTACAAATAGCTCAATTGTGTTTCTTTTTATGGCTGAGTAATATTCCATTGTATATATGTGCCACATCTTCTTTATCCATTCATCTGATGATGGACACTTAGGTTGTTTCCATCTCCGGGCTATTGTAAATAGAGCTGCAATGAACATTTTGGTACATGGGTCTTTTTGAATTATGGTTTTCTCAGGGTATATGCATGTTGGCACTCTTGACAAAAATCAATTGACCATAGATAGTCACTCCATTGTCCCAGCTACTGCCACCATGTCTGCACTCCAGACAGCAAGAAGAAGAAAAATAAGGAAGAAAGGCACATCAACATCAACTCTCTTTCAAGGAGACTTCCCAAGGTTCTACCCAATCTACTAGCATCTCCTTGGATGGAACTGGGTCCATGGCTGCACATCTCTGCAGAGGAGGCTGGGGGATGCAGTCATTACTCCAGTTGTTAGAACTCACTGTGAATTTTAATTTTTCATTCATTTACCTCATTTATTGGGAGCTATTGATAGATTAATATAAAAGTGCAATTCTTCAATAAACTTAAAAGATATTAATATTAATTAAATATAAAACATGCATATAATATAGAGATGATCAACCAAGCTAAAACAAATTCTTTGAAGAATCTAATACAAATGGACAAAACTTGGGTTAGATTAATGAAGAAGAATAAAAGAAAGCACAGATCACTGATGTAGCCGATGAAAAGATGGACAGAAGGACGGATGCTGCAGTGGAATTTCCTCCTGCCTTAGAGATGCAGGCAGCTCTGCATTCTGCCGTATTAACCTCCTAACATCACCCAAACCTGAGCCCTCTCCCATGCCCGGAGCCCCCTTTGCTCGGCCCTTCGTTAGTTTCATCTGTGCTCTTGCCCTGGCCCCTAACTGGACTCCCCACCCCTGCCCTCCTCCGCCCTACCTGAACCGTGCTCTTCAGATGCCGGTGGGCTGCAGAAGAAATCTTCCACCAAGAACCTGGCATTCAAGCCCTTCTTGCTCTGGAGCTGATCTCTTTTCACCTCTGCTTTCTCTACTTCAGTTAAAATACGCTCCGTTTTCTAAATTCACCCCTGTAACTTCCAACCTCCACAATCTCACTGATGCTTCTCCCTGCACTTTTCCTCTCCTCAGAGAGCCCAAATGTCACCCAGTAAAACTGCACTATTCCTATCAAGTCCCCAACTTGAAAACTGGACTTCTTCCACTCAACACTTTAATAATTTTGTGGATTTTTAAACTTTGATGTGGTTTCAGACATATAGAAAAGTTGCGAGAGTAATAAGTCTGTGTACCATTTCTCACAGTTACTAACTACTAATATTTTGCACTATTTTCTCTCCCCCTCTGTACACACACACACACACACACACAGAAAGGAAGTTGGCGACGTGGTGCTTCCTATCCCTTAAATACTTCTGCATGTATTTCCTAATAACAAGGATATTTTCTTACACAACCACAGTGCAATTATCAAAATCTGAAAGTTCAACATTGATGCAATACTATTATCTAACCCAAAGTCAGTATTCCAGTGTCTCATCAATTGTCCTGATAATGTCCTTCATAGCTATTTTTTCCAGTCCAGGATCGGTCCAGGACCATGCCCTTCCCTTAGTTGTCACGTCTCTGGTCTCCTTTACGGTGGATCAGTTCCTCAGCATTTGTTCGTCTTCCTTCTAGGGCTGTGACCGAATGTGTCATACAGGGCTTAGCAAATCGGCAACCCAGGAGCCATCTTTATGCCTTCCTCTCTTTCCCCCACTTACCTACCATCACCAGCTACTGTTGATTGTAACCTCCTAAATATCTCTGGGGTCATCCATTTTTTCCATATCCATCTCTCAGTCTATCCAGCTAGAACACCTGTCTCACCAGGACTCCTGGAATACCCTCCTAATTAATTGTTTTTCCTCCTCTCGTTATTGGCCCTCTCCAATCCATGCAGTACCTGGCAGCCGCTGTCATCTTTTCCAAATGAAAATTGGATCCTCTTACTCCCCCAATTAAAAGCATTTGATGGTTTCCCACTGTCCTCAAGGCAAAGGCTACAAAGCCCTAGGTGGTCCCTGCACCCCACTGCCTCTTCAGTCTCATGCTGAACCGAGAAATCTCCCCTCGTGCTCCAGAGTCCAGCCTCACCAGCTCCTTTCAGCTCCTTCAAGCCTGTGTGCCTCCCAGTGGGAGAGACGTTGCTCAGCTTCCCCCCGCAACCCCGGGGAGCACCCTCATCTCCTTGCCCACTGCTCATCTCTGTCTCTGAGCTCTCAGCTCACAGAGCATTTCCTTCCAAGTTCTTTCCTGCCCGTCTGCTTGGGCGGGGTTTCATCATTATACCTGTGAAAAGACGAATTTACCTTCCTCTCTCTCTTCTTCCTGAAGCCTGGCACCTTGTAGATCTAAAATAAGAGAAGGGCCCTTTTGCAACTCCAAGCCAGAAAGGAGATGGACAACCTTTTCACCTGGTGAAAGTACAGGAGATGTGCTGGAGGCAGGCTGACCTCCACAGCGCTGGGAATCTGACTGGTTTGTAGATGTCCCTCCTGGAGTTGGAGCCACTGTGGGGGAGGGCTTTCTCCAGTGTCTCAGCCTCGGGGATCTGCACCTCACACTCCCTTCCGGCAGCAGAGCGTGATGGAGAAGTAACAAGTGCCCACCCACGCTGGAGGCCACACAAAAAGAGCAGAGGCTTTGGGGATCCTGGAGTTGGAGCCACTGTGGGGGAGGGCTTTCTCCTGTGTCTCAGCCTCGGGGGTCTGCACCTCACACCCCCTTCCGGCAGCAGAGCGTGATGGAGAAGTAACAAGTGCCCACCCACGGTGGAGGCCACACAAAAGGAGGGGAGGCTTTGGGGACAAGGAAAGAATGAAGTGACTTAAAGATATAAGGGCTTTGACATATATACACTAATATGTATAAAATGGATAACTAGTAAGAACCTGCTGTATAAAAAAATAAATTAAATAAAATTCAAAAATTCCAAAAAAAAAAAAATGATCCGAGGGGCTGAGGGAAGACAGTATAAGAGGGAGGGTCCCCCCAGATCCAGAATTAAGGCATCTCTCTCTCCATGAGTGGTCTGTGCAGTCAGGGCAAGTGCAGAGGATGGTGCATGGTGCAGAGAATCCAATCCCGAATTTCTATAATTGTCTCTGGGCCAAAGTATGGAATGACTGAACACTCTTGGCAACCCACACGCGTGCTGGACTGGGCTTGTCCCGCCCTACTCCTGTGCTTTGACCTCAGGAAGAAGCACACACCTTGACCTTCCTCCAGAGTATGACAGGGGTCAAAGAGCACATCCAGGCAGGAGAATGCTTTTGTTACTGACCTTGCCATCTTCCCTCTCCAATTGGAGGTTACATACATCCTCACGGTGCCCTGCCCGCTTGGCCACAGCTAACTGGACCAGGCGTGGATACCTGACTCATGACTCACAGATTCTCTTTTCTGCAAATCTGAAATTAGAGCCATCCAGCTTTCTTTGATTTCTTGGTTTAATAGGCCTTAGAGTTTAGGCAGACACATTTGCTGTGCGGATAAGGAAGGAACAAACCAGGTCTATAGAAAGTGAGAGAAGAATGGTCAGACACGCAAGAAACTCTGCATCTTCCAGGAAGGGAGACAGAATGAATAGATGCCTTGTTGCTGCCACCTTTCCAGCTCCAGGCTTTACAGTGTTCAGTTCTAGTTTTGCATTTGGTCCCAGCGTTTCTCCTGCCCTTGATCTCCATGAGCTACTCCTCTTTCTTCTGATAAAGTCTCCTTTCAACTCCAGCTAATTTAAGTGAACTTCTGTTTTTATAAATGAAATAATCTATTACTTAGAACCAATAATCTCTGAGTTGGTTTCCATTACTTATCACCAATAATAATCTGAGATTTGTAGCCGACAATTTTATGATGTGTACTTAATTTTAATTGCTTGTAACCCATCAAAAACAACAAATTAAACAAACCAACAGACCCAGCTGGTGTGGTTAAGACAGAGCTGGAAGGTCGCTGTGCCAGGAATCTAAAAAGTCTTCAGGTTCAGTGTTGCTTTGGTGAGCAGATCCTAAAGATACCCCAGGCTTCCCATCCCCTGGCTGTTCAATCAGTAAGAACTTTGCCGGTGCAGTTATGGTTAGGCATCACTTGACTTGTAGATAAGATTATCCTGCATTACCAGGCGGGCCCAGTGTAATCACATGAGTCCTTTAGAAGAAGAAGAGGCAGAAGGGGAAGGAAAGAGACATTCCAAGCAGAAGAAGGACTCAATGCTCCATTTCTGGAGCATTGAAGATGGAGGGGGCCACAAGCCCAGGAATGTGGGCAGCCTCCAGCAGGTGAGAACGACTCTTAGCTGACAGCCAGCAAGGAAAGGACCTTAGTCCTACAACCTCATTGGACTGAATTTGTCCAACAACACAAATGAGCCTAGAAGTGGATTCTTCAGATAAGAGGCCAAGCCAGTCGACTCCAGTGAGACCCTAAGCAGAGAACACAGTTGAGCCGCACTGTGCCCAGATTTCTGACCCACGGACCCTGTGACCTAATAGATGGGTCTTGTTTTAAGTTACTCTGTTTGTGGTACATATTATTACAGAAATAGAAAACTAATATGACTGTCATCTGTGGTACATCAGCACCACCTCGGGAATCCAACACACTCCAAGGCCAGAGGCCATCCTCTCTACCATCTGGTTCAGGTCTCTTGCTTGTAAATCAAACAAAGGGAAAAAGAAAAGGAAAAACAGAACTTTAGGTCAAGCCTTGCAGTCTATCCTTGGGACCCCTTCATGTAGGTGTGGGCTGTATGTGCACATTAATGAGGTTTTTTAAATCACAATAAATGATAAAGTAACTGATATCCTTAACTGAAGGTCAAAGTCGTCCTAATTCATGGGGCTAGGAATCTCCAATCGTGGAATTTATAATTAACCCTCCTCCCATGCAGGTTGGCAATACTTTAAAAACAACCTCTCTCAGGATATTTTGGGAGTTATATTCCCAGTGAGAAATAAGAAATGCAGACCCACATGGAACTGGAAAGGCTATCAAGAGAAAATAATTTGCTAATCTTCATGGGGCTGGAAAGGGAGAGAGAGGATACAATCTCAGGCTTAACATTTTTAAAAAGAGAGAGAAAGGCTCAGGGGAGTCATTTGGGTATTAGACCCAGGCTCCCAGCTGTGGCCAGGAATCGGGGTGCGGACGTTCCGATCCCCACTCCTGGAGCCGGATGGGTCAGCAGAGCCCGGACTGGATTTGTGTTGGTGGAGTTTATGGGGGTGCGAGGGGGGAGTGTGAGAAAGTGAGTATTTTAGTGACTCCAAAAGGAGGAGACCAATGCCGGGGTAGGTAGGGATCGTGCTTCTGCTATGCACGTGAGATTTGGAGCCCTGGGAAGGAAGGGGCAGCCCGAAGGCTGAAGGACCTCTGCTTGGAAGGCCTCTGAGTCTCTGAGCAGAAGCTTCACGGCCCAAGAAAACCCTCAGCGACACGGAGGCCGGCCTCACCCTCCCTCCAGCCCAGAGCCCCAGGACCAGCTGCGCAGAGTGGGCAGCAAGAGGGTGAGCGGAGACACCTACTCACGGGGCTGCCGGCAGAAGGGTGATGGGGAAACGCCCGGTGAGCCAGAGCAGGGCCAGTCCGCAAGCTCATTTCCGAGGTGGGGGGAAGCCTCTGGGGTGGGGGGCAGGCAGCACCAGACGCCTGACTTAGCAGATAAGGTGCATGGCCTCAAAGCCCTCACCATTTAGGCAGAAATGCCAAGTGATGTCATTTGCTCCCAAAGGCTGGTGAGGCCAAGAATATTCAGTCTGCACCCTCATGCCAAAAACACGAGTGTGGGCTCCTTTAAGAGTCTGTGCCAAGATGGAAGACAGCTTTTTCCATTGAACAACAAAAGCAAAAAACCCGAACGTCCCTCAGAAGAAACCTGTGTCAAGGTGGAGCGGAGGGGCTTCTTTTAAACAGCCCTCCCTCCGGTCCCTGAACATCCCCAGGCATCTCCCCCAGGTCATAGAAAGCACAGTTCCACGAGGGCTAATCCCCATGCCCGCAGCCTCCCTCCAAGCCCCAACCTCAAAAAATTCTAAACACAAAAAATCAAGAACAACAACTCAGTTGAGCCCTGGTTTGGGCAAGAGATCCTGAGTTTGCCAGGGGAAGGCTACCTTCCCTGGCCTACGTTTAGAGCACAAAGTGGGGGTGGCGGGAAGGACTCATCCTTCATTTTTATATCAACATGTATTTTTCCAGGTACAGGGTAGTGGGTTGAACGGTGGCCCCCCGCAAAAGACATGTCCTAAGCCCTGGACGTTGTGATTGTGACCTTATTTGCAAAAAAGGTCTTTGCAGATGTAATTAAGGAAAGTGTCTCAAGATGAGATCATCCTGGATTGTCATCCCTAAATCCCACGACAAGTGTCCTGATAAGGGACGCACAGAGGTGAACCACAGGGCGCAGAGGACACGGCCACGAGAAGACAGAGACCGAGATTGGAGAGATGCTGCCACCAGCCAAGGGCTGCCTGCAACCCCCGAAGATGGAAAAGGTGAGGAACGGATTCTCCCCTGTAGCCTCAGGAGAGAGCCCAGCCCTGCCCACATCTTGGTTTTGGACTTCTGGTCTCCAGAACCACCAGAGAATAAATTTCTGCTGCTTTGAGCCCCTCAATTTGTGGTCATTGTCACAGTAGCTATAGGAAATGGAGACACGCAGTTACAGGAATTAAGTCTACGTTTTAGCCTATACTCTCCACTCCTTCCTTTTCTGTCACTCTCAGTGCTGGTCAGGAGGCAGCAAAAAGCTTTCTGATGTCTTTATTTGTGACTGCCTCAAAGCAGGCCAATGCAACAATGGAACATTGAAATAACAGTAACTGAAGGTACGGAGTATGATGTCAGAATTCTCACTATTTTGAATGCTGGCAGCCAATGCTAGGAAGACTTGATTGACAATGGACTTGCGAGGGGGACACCGAGGGTCCGCAAGATTTATTATGTGACTTAGGAATGATCTGTTTCATCGTCTACATCGAAGGTCTTATCACCTGTGACGGGGGAGGTGAAAAGGGTGGAAGATGAGGGATGAGGGATGCCAGTATTCTGCTATGGTTGAGTCAGGAGACACTTTCCAAGGTTGCTAGAATAAGAAATAAAGATTAAGGGCTTCCCTGGTGGCGCAGTGGTTGAGAGTCCGCCTGCCGATGCAGGGGACACGGGTTTGTGCCCCGGTCCGGGAAGATCCCACATGCCGCGGAGCGGCTGGGCCCGTGAGCCATGGCCGCTGAGCCTGCGCATCCTGAGCCTGTGCTCCGCAACGGGAGAGGCCACAACAGTGAGAGGCCCACGTACCACAAAAATAAAAATAAAAAAAAGAAAGAAAGATTAATAACTTAATTTTTAAAAAGAAGAACTAAAAATTGTTCTGTAATCATAAAATATGTAGAGGATTATGGGAAAGGAATGCTTACATTTTGTAGAAGAGTCACTAGACCCTGTCAGGAGTTGCTAAACAAGAAACGGAGGGAGTTTCCTGGTGGGCTAGTGGTTAGGACTCTGCACTTTCACTGCCACGGCCTGGGTTCAATCCCTGGTCGGGGAATTGAGATCCTGCAAGGTGCACAGCACGGCCAAAAAAAAAGGCAGTTGAAAAAAAAAAAAAGCGAGAGAGAAATGGAAGTAACATCCAGCAGGACTAAAGATGGAGAACAGTCAGCTCTGGGAAGTCCTGAGAATGAAATCATTACTAAACGGTTAGCTCCGGGAAGTGGCCCCAAGGACGTGGGCGGTTCATAGGGAGATTGTTGATTTTCCACATTCCCATCTGTATCTTTTTTTTTTTTCATGTGTATGTATTATTTTAAATTGATTTCTTAAATAAAATAATCCAATAATCCACCTTCTCTCTCCTTTGCAGTGTATTTCAAGGTAGAAGTTGGGGGCAGTGAAAAAGGAGGACAGAGGAGGCAGGGTAACCACGAAGTCGGGTCCCCTGTGGCCCTTTCTCCCACCCTGGGTATCAGGTGCCCCAGAAAGGACAACTTGTAATGAGCTCCAGAGTTCTTGGAAGGTCGCAGTGTCATGGAGGCCCTGGTTGGACATGGGTCCCAGCGCCCACATTTCATGAAGTGAACTCTGACAGCACCAGGGTGCCTCTGTGCCACGCCTGGGCTGGGGCCACAGATCTGTGAAGACAGGGAATAGCAGGGGAATTCAAAGATTGACGAACGCAGCATTGAACACATCTGGGATGCTTCTTCTCCGGGAACAGCTATGCTGGCGTTGTACCACCGCTCCTGATTTCACGTGGAAGGTACCGTGAGCACTAATATCTGTGGCAAGTAACAGAGCATGTTATCAGCACTCATGGGCTTGCAGGTCACCCAGAAGATCCTGGATAATTTTGGACTTGGGAGGGCTTTAAAATTTCTTTAGAAAAGAGTCAGGATAAAGGAGTCAATTCCATCCAGTTCCACCCAGTTTTCTCTCCCTCTCTCCCACCTCCATTTAGAATTCATTTCAAAGGTGGATTTGGGAGGCAATTTTAATTCTTTGGGGGCTATGTAGCTCTGCTTATCACAGACAGAAATTAGCGAGCCTTTTCACTAGGTACTGGAGAAGCCTGTGCTCAGAAATGCAAGGGACGCTCCGTCATGCAACACTTTTTTTGAGGGGAATCCTATTTTCTATGATCTGGACCATGTCGATTTCAGGCAGTCACCATTTACCATCTAGAGCAATAAGGAAGGCCTTTTCCATGACAGACATGGGAGCCAAAAGGAGTGTGGATGGTGCCCACAGTGACCTACGGACATTCCTCGGGGTTCTGCCCAAGCCTCTTGGGCCACTGTTAACTCATTTGCGAATACAGAGTCAGGGACCTGGGAAAGTCATCACTAAGGCTGATAAAGACACGGAACAGGCAAATACAGAAAGGACTTAGAATCCTGGTTTTAGACTCAGAAACCGGAGTCTGAATCCCAGCTCGTTCTCTTGCTGATGGTCTATTTTTTCATGTCTGAACTTCAGTCTCCCTGAAAGAGAAAAAAGCAGCATGACCAGGTGAGAACCCCATCAGCTTTAGAATCTGACAGATTTCGAGTTGGATTCCATCCTTGCTGTACTTTGTATGAGTCAACTCTCTCCCAACCTTGGTTTTCTCTATTAAAAATGGGCATGAAGATTAAATGAGATGACGTGTGTTAAAGTGTCTGGGACATTCTAGTTTCTATTCCACTGAAAAAGGTAAGAGATGAGGAAGTTGAAAAGAAATTCTGCCTTCAACAATGAGGCAGGAAAAAGAGGCAGGGAAGTGGGGAGGACTCAGAATGGAGGCAATGGCAAGTTTGGGACCATGAGGTGAGAAGGCTCTGGTTGCTCCTTGAATGACAGAAAGAAGCCTCCATTAGCTTGGAGGCATATATAGACTTGGGATCTATTTGCTATTAACTTTGAGGCATATATTGTATATTCTTGGGGTACATTTGCTATTAACTTTGAGGCATATATTGTATATTCTTGGGGTACATTTGCTATTAACTTTGAGGCATATATTGTATATTCTTGGGGTACATTTGCTATTAACTTTGAGGCATATATTGTATATACTCGGGGTACATTTGCTATTAACTTTGAGGCATATATTGTGTATTCTTGGGGTACATTTGCTATTAACTTTGAGGCATATATTGTATATACTTGGGGTACATTTGCTATTAACTTTGAGGCATATATTGTGTATTCTTGGGGTACATTTGCTATTATATATTGTGTATACTGGGGGTACATTTGGCTATTAACTTTGAGGCATATATTGTATATTCTTGGGGTACATTTGCTATTATATATTGTGTGTACTGGGGGTACATTTGGCTATTAACTTTGAGGCATATATTGTATATTCTTGGGGTACATTTGCTATTAACTTTGAGGCATATATTGTGTATTCTTGGGGTACATTTGCTATTATATATTGTGTATACTGGGGGTACATTTGGCTATTAACTTTGAGGCATATATTGTATATACTCGGGGTACATTTGCTATTAACTTTGAGGCATATATTGTATATTCTTGGGGTACATTTGCTATTAACTTTGAGGCATATATTGTATATTCTTGGGGTACATTTGCTATTATATATTGTGTGTACTGGGGGTACATTTGGCTATTAACTTTGAGGCATATATTGTATATACTCGGGGTACATTTGCTATTAACTTTGAGGCATATATTGTGTATTCTTGGGGTACATTTGCTATTATATATTGTGTATACTGGGGGTACATTTGGCTATTAACTTTGAGGCATATATTGTATATTCTTGGGGTACATTTGCTATTATATATTGTGTGTACTGGGGGTACATTTGGCTATTAACTTTGAGGCATATATTGTATATTCTTGGGGTACATTTGCTATTAACTTTGAGGCATATATTGTGTATTCTTGGGGTACATTTGCTATTATATATTGTGTATACTGGGGGTACATTTGGCTATTAACTTTGAGGCATATATTGTATATACTCGGGGTACATTTGCTATTAACTTTGAGGCATATATTGTATATTCTTGGGGTACATTTGCTATTATATATTGTGTGTACTGGGGGTACATTTGGCTATTAACTTTGAGGCATATATTGTATATACTCGGGGTACATTTGCTATTAACTTTGAGGCATATATTGTATATTCTTGGGGTACATTTGCTATTAACTTTGAGGCATATATTGTGTATTCTTGGGGTACATTTGCTATTATATATTGTGTATACTGGGGGTACATTTGGCTATTAACTTTGAGGCATATATTGTATATACTCGGGGTACATTTGCTATTAACTTTGAGGCATATATTGTATATTCTTGGGGTACATTTGCTATTAACTTTGAGGCATATATTGTATATTCTTGGGGTACATTTGCTATTATATATTGTGTGTACTGGGGGTACATTTGGCTATTAACTTTGAGGCATATATTGTATATACTCGGGGTACATTTGCTATTAACTTTGAGGCATATATTGTGTATTCTTGGGGTACATTTGCTATTATATATTGTGTATACTGGGGGTACATTTGGCTATTAACTTTGAGGCATATATTGTATATTCTTGGGGTACATTTGCTATTATATATTGTGTGTACTGGGGGTACATTTGGCTATTAACTTTGAGGCATATATTGTATATTCTTGGGGTACATTTGCTATTAACTTTGAGGCATATATTGTGTATTCTTGGGGTACATTTGCTATTATATATTGTGTATACTGGGGGTACATTTGGCTATTAACTTTGAGGCATATATTGTATATACTCGGGGTACATTTGCTATTAACTTTGAGGCATATATTGTATATTCTTGGGGTACATTTGCTATTATATATTGTGTGTACTGGGGGTACATTTGGCTATTAACTTTGAGGCATATATTGTATATACTCGGGGTACATTTGCTATTAACTTTGAGGCATATATTGTGTATTCTTGGGGTACATTTGCTATTATATATTGTGTATACTGGGGGTACATTTGGCTATTAACGTTGAGGCCCGCATACACTTGGAGTACATTTGCTTCTGAAGCCACAACTACTCTCATAGTTGCCCAAGGAGAGTCTGTAGAATGAGAAGAAGAGAGTGATTTGGGCAGAACCTTGTTGAATGCCCAATTTGAGGCAGTGGTCAGAAGGAGAGAACCCACCAAGAGGTCTGAAGAGTGAGCTGGGGCCTCACAGAAGCCAAGGGAAGAAAGTGCTTCAATAAGGAGGGAAAGTCAAAGAAGAACTGCCTTACCAGTTGGATTTAGCCCAAAGGAGGTCTGTAGTGATCTTGTCCGGATAGTCTTAGAGGAGTGGTGGGTACCAGCTCCCCTGCAGAGGTTGAGGAGGGAGAGGGAGGGGGGCGGACACGGGCTCTCTGAGCAGGGTGGGTAGCGCCCGGTGGAGAAGTGCGGTTGCAGGAAGGTGTCTTTCTTTCTTCTTCCTCCTTTCCTTTCTTTCCTTTTATTCTATTCCCTTCATTCCTTCCTATCTCCCTCCCTTCTTTTCCTTCGATGAGTAGAAAGACATAAGCATGCTTAAATTCTAATGAAAGAGGAAATGGAAGCTACAGGCAAACAACTTCCGAAACTCTTATCTACTGCCCAGATGGCTTTCTCATAGAACCAGTAAATTGCCCATCAAACGCCTCCATCTGGATGTCCCTTGGGTGCCTGAAGTTCAATATTGTCTGAAACAGCTTCTTCTGTCCTTCCTCCCAGTGTTGCTTCTTTTATGCTCTTGACAGGCACCACCATCCACCCTCCCAGTCGCCCCAGTCAGGGACCTGTGGGTCACCATGGATTCTACCTTCGCCTTGTCACCCACCCAGTACGCTCCTGCTGTATCCTCAACATCCCTCACGTCCGTCAGGCTCTTCCATACCCATTGTCCCTTCTTAGTGGAGCTGCCCACCTTCTCTCCCCTGGACCACTGAGAGTCTCCCGAAAGGCTATCTTGCCTCTAGTCTCATATCTTTGAAGCACCTTTCCTCATTAAGCAACCTCATCTTCAAAGGAATACTCTTCCTTCTGTAGGAGAAGTCTTGCAGTCTTCCAACTGTGATATGTGGCTTCTTCGTCTTTACCTTTGCAGTTCATGCTCCTCCGTCTGGAATGCCACTTACTCCTTTGTCTCAGACTCAACTCAAGGGCTTGTCTGACTCTCAGACAGATCCGATGTCTCCAGTGTTCCAGCCTGACACCTCTGATGTGTTCTCATAGTCTCTCCCTAGACAGGAAGCTCTTTAAAGGCAGGGATAGTATTTTATTAATCTTTGTACTTCTAGTCCCCGGCACCATTGCAGGAACTGATTGAATGAATGAATGGCAATGAAAAAGACTGGGCTAAATGCAATTTCATGGAACCGATTCCTCATTACACTTTTTGGGTTCAGTCCTCTAACGAGTCATAAGCCGTCAAATCATATTATCCATGTTCAGGCCACCCCACTCCTCTCAGTTACCCACAGGATATTGTCACAAACCTCATACAGCAATTTGCCGTGTTCCCTGTTTCCCAGAGTACGGCACCAGGAAATGTCAGTCCTTCAAGATGTTCTGGGAGAGAAGGATTCCAAGGTCACAGTAAGTTTTGGACACAGTGCAAACCACATTCTCCTTTTGGAGGTGCACCATGTAGCTTAAGGGCTTTGAGAAGTTGAACAGAAAAAACGTTGAATTTGGCTGTCAAGGCTTCCCAAACTTATCTGAACCTTTTCTTTCTTCAAGTCACACTTTGAAGCTTTAATATTTCTGAAAGTTGGCCTGTGGCAGTCCTTCGATTTACTCACAGTGGGGTTCTTCTAGTAACACGTGACGCTGGAATCCTACCTGATTCCTATGCAGTGACTTTTGATGCCATCTTTTGCCGACAAAATGGCATACGGCCGTTTTAACGATGTCTGTTTCCCAAATAAGCAATGTATCTTGAGTTTATGACATGTTTTAGAGGGTAATGATTTTTCCTCAGTTAAGAAATTCTATGCCTATCTGAAAGATTCCATGTATCTTATGAGGTTTACTTTTTTGTTTTGTTTTTGCTTTTTTGTAGAAAGCTTTTTGTTTCACCTAACTGGGGATTAAAAATAAGATATACCAAAGTTACCCTTTTGATTCCTTAATTGAAACGTGAGTTACAGTGAGGTCTTGCTTCCTTTTAGGCTTCACTCCAGGGTCCTTAAGGGAAAGCAACACTGTTTTCCAACATGACCTGGATGGTGAGGTTCAAACCTGAAGATTTCATTGTTTTAAATTTGAGATTTCAGAGACAGAAACTTAGGGTGTATCGCTACATACATCCTAGACTAAAATCCAAACTTCTTGTTTAAAAGTGAATAGATACTTCATGAAAAAAAATCCATCTGTCTAGCTGACTTCTATAGCTCAGCTTGTACAGAGTGAAATGATATTTCTTTCTCTAACAGCACTTTGGATAGTTTAAGGGACGGTAGTGTGAGCAGGGAACACCGCCCAGCAGTTCATTCATGCGGCGTCTGCAACAATTTCTGCTACTCACGTCCATTAGAGTTGCTTTTCTTGAAAGGATAATGTATACTAATCTCAAATCCTGTTGCAGAGCTGGTATTTAAAAGCTCAACTTCACATTTTTTCCAAGCCAAATTTCCTAAATATTTGGATTAATTAATACTCTGGAGAAGGGATTGCCATTGGAAAAATCGTACTTAGAATTATGATTCTGGGGTATTTGCATCATTTCATGTCTGGACGAGGATTATGCTAATAGTTTCAGACATCACATCTGCAAAACATTGTTTGATGTCCTCTAATGGAGATTTCTCAGTCATAAGATAGCCGAGTGGAAAGACTTTTAAAAAAATTGGTTTGTCTCCCCTGTATCTGGTGCATAAAACAGGATAAATGTCTGCCAACATCACGACCTGAGGATTTTTAGATCGTGTCTATATAATACCCGTGAGGGCAGGAAGGCATAAGTCACCCATTGCCCTGCCAAGTTTCCTTTGTAAACTTGTTGTGTTGGCATCACCAGCTCATGACAAGCACATCAGAGCACATCAGAAAACGTCAGTGGAGCAATAATTAGCAACTGCATCAGGCGCCCGGGCCCATTTTGATAATGTGAGATCATAGCTTTCTTGCTCTTGGATGAACAGGAAAGAATGGTTTCTGGAAGCCACAGAGCATCTAAATCAGTTTTCCCACTTGTATTTGGGGTAAGGTATTAGACCAAAGCATTAAGAAAAAAGAGGTTCAGAATATATGAATATTTGAAACTGAGAACCAGATGAGTCACTGAGTTTCCCTAAAAGGACTCCGAGAGTTGATAGATATTGTAGACTATCTAGAAAAATGCCCAGTGTTACGCTGGGAAGTACATAAAAGAGAAATACACAATGTAGTCCTGGTTGTCAATGACAAGGTTAAGAAGACAGAAATAACTTGTATGACACAACTGGAAAGGAGTACCTCCTGCTACGTGCTGTGTTACCGATCACAGAGTGATTTGATATGGGCATAAGTACTCAGGAGTGAAGAGAAACAAGTCAAGTTTAGGAAAGAGGCATAGGGGAGGCATGATTGAGTGCAACTGGAAATGGAAAGAATTTTGCAAATAGTCAACGTTGATTGAGTCCTGCGAGTTTAATGCTCTTATTTATCCCCATTTTACTAATGAGGACACTGAGACTCAAAGGGGTAAGTGATGTGTCTAAGACGCACAGCAAATCAGTGGCAGAGGGGCAATTCCAGGGCAGCTTGCAGACCACTTAGCCACCTTGCTACAATAGCTAGCTCTGTGGTCATCAAAGACATGGGTATACATATGAATATGGATATAAATGCACACGTATGTATTAGATGTGGTGGAAGCAGAAGATGGTCACAGGGACCGCATTTCAGAGATGAGAGAAAGATTAAGTATAAAAGTAGGAACTGGCATGGATGTGAGGGGGTGGATGAAGATATATGACTATCTGGAAAGAAGGGCGTACCTCGGGAGGGTCATGGAAGACCTCCGTGGGCAGGCTGGGGTTAGCAGGTAACAGGGAGGCTGGCTGGTCTGGAGCTGAGATTCAGGTGTGGACTGAATGGCCAATACTGACCACCATACTTTGTCTCTGTGCTTTGGGGGCAGAGAAAAAATATTTAAGGACAGATGCCCAGGCACGTCTTCTGATGTGACTGTAGCCCAAGAAACCCATGGTAAAGAGCTTGAACCCTGACTACATTTGGGGGTCAGACACATGCAGACCCAAAGGTGTGGAGCAACGGAAACCTGAGGGCTGAGGATGAAGGGAAGCCACATCCAGCCCCTTTGACCCCCACGCAACAGACACAGGTTCCCAGTGAGGGTGACTCTACTCTTCCCCGGCATTAGCAAGCCCCCCACGTGTACACATCACCATTCTCATCATACAGTTTCAAACAAGACGATGCTCCAGTTCATGCCCATCACTTCATCCGGTCCCTGCCCAGAGAAACCGTGATCTGTAATAGCTCCGGACCACTGAGAAGACTTTCAAGTAAGATTTTGGACCAAATACTCTTTTCTTTGTGTGCTCTGACTTGAAAACTTAACCCTTGAATGAGATATGATTCCACAGTGCACATGAGAGCCCCACCCACTATCATCTTAGATGTTCCTGGAAGGTACAAGAAGGAGAGGTGCAGGAAACTGTCCAAATGGATGTGGGGCACCCATAAAAGACAGTCCTGGGCATTCCCAGAGAAGCTTGGGTGTGAGAAGCCTGCAAGGGTTACAAGCCTTCCTGCAGGAGCAGAGCCGGGGCAGAGCTGCGGAGATGAACAAAGGGATCTTGAAGTGGCTGCATTTGTGAGCTTAAACTGGTGGCGTCCAGGAGAGCCACTTACCACATACAAACTGTTCCAGCGTGTCCTTAGGTGTGTTATGGAGTGTGCACACAAAGGGCACACTTTATCAAGCAAAGAAAGCACGTATTTTGCAGGAAGATCACGAACACCAATGATAAAAGCAGTAACAGAGCAGAAGAAACACAGATCCTTTCTTTTCGGTCACAGCCTTCTGATCAGACTTTAGGGAAAAATGATTGATCACCATTCAGCAAATCTTCTTTTTTGCCCATCTAAAGATAAACGTTTATTTCGAGGCAGAAGAATTCCATAGCTTATGGCTTCAGTTAACTTGTCCTCTGTGCTAAACCCAAGGTCACACTCAGGACAGCACGCACACAGACGATCTCCAATTTACAAGTGGATGGGGCTCTGAGAGGACACTTATGAATTGGTTCTCTGGAGCACAGGAGCACCTCCCCATCGATTCTCAGGCCAACCGGTAAAACTCTCTGAACCCCCTGAGTTGCGAAGCTGGTTCCAAGAGCCACCCCAGAGCAACTGTGAGACTGAGGGTGGAGCAGGGCCAGGGGGATGGGGCTGGACTTGGAGGGTGGGAACTGTCATGCCCTTGAAAGGAAGAGCTCAAAGTCACGGTGGTTTTGGGGACAAGTTTTCCAGGACTGGTTGTCATAGCAATATAGCATTACTTTTATTTCTTAAATAACTTTTTGCGAAACAGTTTAAGACTCACAAGAAGTTGCAAAAATAGTACAGATTCTGTGTATCCTTCACTCAGTTGCTTTAATAATCATCTCTTACCTAATCACGGTATATTGTCAAAACCAGAAAACCGACATTGGCAAGATACTCTTAACTCAGAGATTTGACCAGTTATCTTTTTTTCTCCCTAAACAAATATAGTGCTTTGGAATTATTAGATCATATTATTTTTCCAATGTTACAATGCTAAAAAAGGCTCAATTTTTGCAACAAAATCTTCCATTCTTTACTATAAAATATTTAACTGATGGTGTTATTTGAGTGAAAACTGAGTAGGTTTTATATTTATACAAATCACTTTAATTTTGATATTAAAAGGCAAAGATTTTATTTTAAGTTTCTAGGCTATACAATATTTGTAGCCAAGAGAATAATTTATGAAATGACAACTTTAAAAATTAATCTGAGTCACTGTTTGATAAGTGTTTGGGCCTGGCTCCTGGACCTACTGGTGCTATAAACTGAGTGACCTCATTTTAGATGAGTTACTTGATCGCTTTGGTTCTTAATTACTTGATTGCAAAATAAGGAAATTAGACTACATGACTTCTGAAATTTTTTTCAGCTAAAAAAACCCCTATGGGACCCCATGTCAAAAGTATCATACAGAGATTGTTATAGAAAGCATAAGATAGTTTTATGAAGAACAGACAAAACAAAAACAAAAACCAAACCCTAGAGCTAAAGCGAAAAGGGAAAAATACCTTGTATTCACCTAAAAGTTATGGAAAGAGTACAAAAGAACATTTGAGGGCAGCATCACTGTGGAGGGTGAGGACCACTGGCCTGCAGGTGGTCCTGAGGAGCAGACATGGTCTGAATTCCCCATAAACTACTTAAACTTGTGTGACATTTGGACCATCCCAAGCCTCAGTTTCCCCATCTGTAAAAGGATGATGGACACTGTTAGTGGGGCTCTGAGGAGGAAAAGGGATATGACAGGTAAGGCGCATGACAGTCTTGTCCCATGAATGTTAACAGAGCCCCTGAGTGTCACGTGTGAGTGGGAATAGAGCGCATGTTGCGTATGAATGATGGTATGAATGCAGTGCGGGTCCGCCTGCCTCTGACAGTGTGGTTAGCTTAAGCGGGGAGCCTCCACTTCCGGAGAACAAGTTATGGGGCTTAGATGTGGTTGTCACCCTGGGCACTTGTGAACTGAGAAGGCGGACAGGGTTTCCCCTGTGATGCGGAAGAGAGACCCCCGGTCTCAGTGGGGGGATCTGAACCGGCAGAAACGAGGAACACTAATTAGAGAGGATTCTGTTTTGTTTTTAGGAAAAATAGATGTGCCCCACATACTTTTTATCTCACTGTAAATTTGGGATTAGAATTTAGACTCTGGATTTCAGTCTAAGACATCTTACTATGAAAATGAAAGAAAGATTTACTATTCTCTCCCCATCTTGCTACTCATACTAGTTTCTTATCTACAAATGCCTTCTCTTCCGCCTGGCCTTTTCTCCTATTTATAGCCATGTCTCAAACATAGCCTTCCAATTGCGATACTCAAGATAAATGGGAAAATCATCTAGACCACAATCAATTCAATAAAAAGATAGAAAAAAATTAATTCATTCAATAAAAAGACAGAAATATTTGTATGTACTCCTGTCCAGCAGCCATTTAACACTGCTATGTACATCAAAATTTTCTAGTGGGTATTCTTGTTCTCCTTCTACTATTTCTTTGGGCCATATTTTTTAAAGTTTTCATTTTGAGTTTTTCAAAGAGCTTTCACCTTTTCATGTTTAAGACATAGCTTTAAAATCTTACAACATCGAATATTCTGTCTGCCAGCATTCTACAACCTGCATTAGAAAACCAGTGTTAATATATACATATATATACAAACTGCACGAAAACTGACCTGGATTACTGTAATTCATACCTTTTATTTTTGTATTTAAAGGAAAAGAGAACTTGAACTCATTGCATTTTACAGCCAGGAAATGGTCTAAATTATCTTAATTTCATTGTACTTTTAGAAATTATTGGCTCAACCAGAACCAGAAACTACTCTTTGACTCCAGTATAGACTGGGAAAGTAAACATTTGTAATTTGAAAAATACAAACAAAAATTAATTCCGGAAGGAAAGTAATCTACAAGCAGAACGCCTTGAAGCCATGAAATCAGCTAAGGACTCAAAGCCCCTTGGTGTTACTCTGCTAACCCAGGGCTCACCTCTCCAGACCACGTTTCATGCATAGACAGACTCTGGAAATCATGCATTGCCTACAGTGTCACAGCATCTGTTTGTGTCTGGGGTACAATAAAGAATTCTTACGGAGACATACGTTATTTTACAAAAAACAGGATTGCACAGAATGCACTATTGGAGCCGGTCTGTGAATCCTTGTCCCCCGTCTGCAGTTAGATAAGTGCAGAAATTGGCAGTAAGCACTTAGAAACTTTTATACCCATCTGGCATCGCCATGACATCCAAGCGTGTGACTGGTGTACAGGTCTCCCTGAATAGGATGGAGGCCAGTTCCAATGCTGCTGAATTCACCTTGGGGCTGTACGTGTGGTGAGCTGCAGTCTATTCGTGCCCAGTAAGACCCTATATTGATCTGCAATAGATCAAAACCCCTCCTTTACCACTAAGGGGTTGAGAGGCATTGATATCACACGTAGTGTTTGAAACCTGTTTCTTTTACACATGTGAGTATCACTCATTTCAGTAACTATGTCCATAAACCTTATTTTTAGTGACTGTGTTATCCTTCAGTGTTTAAGCTGGATTCATTGAGAGGTCACTCAAGTTTTCATCGGTGCCTGCAAATCTCCTAAGTCTGCCTTTTCCCATTTGAAGATGGCATTACTGGATTTATGTACAGTGGTACTAAGAGTCAGAAACAGTGGATTGCTCCTGAATGCTTTGCCCAGGGGGACCACTATCACACTACAGAAGGCACCTCACTAAAAGACAGTTTCATTCAGAACGAGGTCCAGCCCCAGAAACTTCTGGGCAATATTTTAGCAATTAATAGCATAGTGGCCTCTTCACCGAGACTTTCACAAATCCCCAAAGTAATAGATGTTTTAAGAGTTTTGGAGACCCACGGGGAATACTGTGTCTATTTGGGACTTCCCAGGCTACACTGACAGTAGCGGGATGACCACTGTTTCGCCCTCATACTCCTGTCCCCTTTCCTCTACCTGACATTCCTAATCAGCCGTGGCCTAATTTCCACTCCACCTCAAAGTTACCCTCAACATGCTCTAGATGGCTCCTGACAGATGACAGGAGTGGGACATAAGAAGAAACCCATTTACCATTCCTGCCCTAAACCATTTGTGATGAAAAGGTTTTCCAGGGAGGTAATGTGCTTCACCTTGCACTTGTTGTAATGGCACAAGCATTGAAAGGAAAGTGGCAAAGGACTTGCTATTGTATATGTTCAGAGAGTAGAATACAAACTCTCAAATCTCTTAGGCTTGACTAGGTTTTTCTACTTTGTGAAAATTCAACTCTGGAATATTTTAGTGCTGTTTAGCATCTTCCTTCATGGCTACCATCTTCTCCAAAGATGTCTTTAAGTCTCAGATCCTACATGCTTCAAGTATAGGGAGCATCTATTTCCAAAGGATAATAGTATCTGTAATATTTGTCCCCCAAACCAGAAACTTTCCTCTAAGGAAGTCCAAATTGTAATCAAGTAACGAGAGAATGGATCAGAGAAACAAATGAACATTGGTCCGTCTAAATCAATGTTAGGGTCCAGCGTTCTGCCATATAATAATGGAAGTGCTCTGTGGCTTTTTTTACTACGTTCGCATACTAAGGTAAAAAATAGCTACTCCGTGCCTAATAAGGTAAGAATGAGAGCGTTTCAAATACTCTTACCCATTTGTTAAAAAACAAAATAAGATTCCTAGTTTTTCCCCTTAGACCTGAGCACAGGCCACGATTCACTTGCCAAATTTTCTCTCAGTGGATTGTTTTCAAAAGTTTTATTTCTAGATTTATTACAGTATTCCCAAGGAAACTAATCTTTTTTTGTGCTTTACAAACAGCACAAATGTCATTATGACGTATTTTGGTAACTCAGTATGTGGTGAATAAACCCTAATACCTGGTATATCCGTTCCTAAATGCGAGAAAAAAAATACCAACTATAAAATTTTAGATGAATAAACCCAAGCAATTACCTTTTCAAAAAGAGTTAAAGTCAGTATGCTTTACAAAAGCTAAACGTTGTGGGCCAGTAGACTTTTATTGTTCTTATTCAACAATCATTTATTGGTCACTATGTCTGGACCAGCTCTGTCCAACAGAAATTCCTGTGGTGACGGAAATGTTCTGAATGGACATAGTCCAACATGGTAGCCACCAGCCACATGTGGTTATTGAGCACTTGAAACGTGGCTCAGGAGAAACATAATCTTTCATTTCACTTAATTTTAATTCATTTAAATTTAAATAGCCACATGTGGCTAATGGTACCTTACTGGATAGTGCAGATATAGAATAGATGTCAATGTTTTAAGATAGAAAGATGAGCATGATTTGGCTTTTCTCCCAAAAATCTACAGGGTAACGGGAAAAATAAAATGCATACATAATTTTACATAAAAATCCTGATCAAATTTATATGGAACTTAATAATAAGATAAAAGTTATATGGAAGAAAAAAGTCCCCAAATTGCCAAGGTAACTCTGAACAGGAGGAGGGTGAGGGGAGAGAAGAGGTGAGACTTGTCCTACCAGATACTAAGAATAATCATAGAACTATCATGATTAATGGTAAAGTATTGTCACGGAGAGAGACAAATGAACAGCAGTAGAACAGCCCAGAAGCCTGTTTGTGCAGGATTTTTTTTTTCTTTTTTGGCAAGATGCAGAAAGCAGAAACTATAAAGAAAAATGATACATTTTACTATCAGAATTTAAACTTCTTGTAGTCACCAAGACAACATAAATACAGTTAAAAGACAAGCCACAGACTAAGGAGATAGAACATACACAGCTGACAAAGGAGCAGAATAAACACATATACGAATAACTTCCCAAAACTTCAGTAAGAAAAAACAAGTAACAAAGAGAACACAGGCAGAGGATATGAGAGGGTGATTCGCAAGAGATGAATCTGAAAGATGAATACGTGTCAAATGTGCTCAGTTACAGGAAATGAGCTAGATCCATACTTATCAAGGCTAATAGGTCTCAAAAATATAATGTGGGGACTTCCCTGGTGGCGCAGTGGTTAAGAATCCACCTGCCAATGCAGGGGACATGGGTTCGAGCCCTGGTCTGGGAAGATCCCACATGTCGCAGAGCAACTAAGCCTGCGAGCCACAACTACTGAGCCCACGCTCTAGAGCCTGCGAGCCACAACTACTGAGCCCACATGCTACAGCTACTGAAGCCCGCGTGCCTAGAGCCCGTGCTCTGCAACAAGAGAAGCCACTGCAATGAGAAGCCCGCGCACTGCAACAAAGACCCAACATAGCCAAAAATAAATAAATTCATTAAAATATATATATATATATATATATATATATAAAATGTGGAGTAAAAAAGAAAAGTGACAGAAAAATAGAGTATCGTACCACTTGTGCAAACTTCAAAGCACCCCAAGTACTGTAGAGGTTTCCCTCGCTGTCTGAAAGTAGAGCTTTTCTTACGAAAACTTTCCTAAGCCAAAATGGCAAAAAGCGAAGAAGCAGTTACCTTAGGACACACCTTGCTAACAGATGCAGAAAAATAAACTGCAATGAAGCACAGATGCTCAGAGATAGTTCAAAGCTATGCCGGCTTGAAGCTGAGATGCTGCATGTAGTTTCTGGGGAAGGAGCTTGGCAGGGGTGAGCACTCCTTCTATAATGACTTGCCGCAAAACAAGAGGTGAACGCTGTTTTTGATTTTCATCTTTTATCATAAAAGTGAAAATCCTCTTTGATTTCTTACGGTTAGGAAAAACAGGTGCTAATGTAGGTCTTTCATAAAAGTAAAGTGGCATAAGGCAAACTTTTGTTTTTTATTTGTTTTTGTTTTTTTGCGGTACGCGGGCCTCTCACTTCTGTGGCCTCTCCCGTTGCGGAGCACAGGCTCTGGACGCGCAGGCTCAGTGACCATGGCTCACGGGCCCAGCCGCTCCGCGGCATGTGGGATCCTCCCGGACCGGGGCACGAACCCGCGTCCCCTGCATCGGCAGGCGGACTCCCAACCACTGCGCCACCAGGGAAGCCCATAAGGCAAACTTTTGAAGAGCAAGGGACACTTGTCTAGTGTTTGTGCGTAGTACCTAGGTATAAAAAGGATTAAAACATGGAGGAGATGAATAACGACTTCATGATAACTATACCTGGGCAAGAGACGGCCTGAATCTTCATCAGAGGGGGCCACACTTTCGCCTTCCTCTCCCCTAGAGCCAAGGGCTTGTACCCACCTGAAGCCCATCCCCCTTCCCATCCTCCTGTCTCACACCAACACGCTGGGATCTGAGATCCCAGGTTTCCCTGCTCAATGGTCCTGAGCCCTCTTCCTGAGCCTGTGTGGCCTTTTCCCCAGGCCCACCTTCTGAAGAAAGGGTCTGGTAGCTGCCCTGGGAGGAAGGGAGGGGACAGGGGACAGGACCTGAAGGCATATGAAGGAGACTTCAGCTGTGTCTAGGAGTGTTAGTTCTTTATAACAATGTACCTAAAGCACGATAAATGACACTTGCTAATTCTGGGGAAGGGTGGTATTTTTGTACAACTCTCTTTATTAATAGTCAACTTACATAGAGCACTTATCATGTTTCAAGTACTGTTTTAAGCGATTTGCATAAAAAATGAAAAGGTGTCATTGCTACTCAGTTTTACAGAAAAGGCTAAATAACTTGCCCAAGTCACTCACCATAAAGAGTAGAAGGGGATTTGAACATAGCAGGTCTGGCTCCAAATTCCATGATCTTAGCAACTGCTCTAGGTCTACTTGTCCAAATGCTCAGATTACTTCATTTAAAAAAAAAAAAGGAATTAAAGTTAAAATAGCCTGACAACTGCAATACAAAGAAAAATGTAGTAAAATTCCTTAAGAAGGTTCTTAGATGTGTTAGGAGCACAGACAAGGACGGCAGACATGACTTGGGGAAGAAGGCCGTTTCGGCGGTTGGGGAGGGCTCGGCGGAGGGGATGCGGACTTTCGGCCCAGGCCTTGCTGGGCAGTGGCTGCGAGGGCAGGAGAGTGAAATGCCAGGAAGAGGAAACTTCTTTGTGTGGACAGGCACAGATTTAGGAAAGTTAAAGAAGGATTTGAGAATTAGCAAGTCGTGGTGTTTGGCTGTCACATGGGGGGACAACTTGGTGAGGGACATAGGTTGGGATCTTGAAAGGGAGCGTGAGAAATGAGTATTTTATTTGGAAACCAAGGCAAGCCCTTGAAGGCAGCACCTCCGAGCTGCTCCGTGGGAAGACAACAGTGCAGCCTGGCTGGAAGGACAGCAGCGCAGGTGAGGAGCCCCTAGGGTCACTGCGAACAAAGTTGGTTAACAAAGTTGGTGGACGAGGAGAGGAGGCCGTGCCTGTGGGGGGCAGGGGAGGAGGGAGGTGTCAGGAAGCATCCAGTTGTCCCACCAATATTTATGGAGCACGTACTAGGTGGTGGCAATATAGAAATGAACAGAACAAAACTTTCTGTCCTCGTGAAACCTGCCTTCTTAGTGGAGGCGGGGGCAAAAGTAAGAAAAATAATAAATTTAGTAAACAAAGGGATAAAAATATGCATATGTTAGAGGGTGATAAGCACTTTGGAGACAGATAAAACAGGGAAGGGAGCTGGGGGCTTGCCTGTGTGTGTGTAGGTGTGTACTGGAGCAGGGGTGGTGGGGAGATGGCCAGGAGGGGTGAGCTGAGGGCACCTTTGAGTAAAGGCCTGAGGAGTGCTGGGTGTTGAGATGATATTGAGAGTCTGAGTCTTGGGGTGGGACCATGGTTACCCCAAAAGAGAGGGCAGAGGAGGAGCTGGGTGGGAGGAGGACAGATTGAGTCTGGGGTCCCAGGGGGCAGTCAATAATACGGACTACACCCTGGAGCTTCTGTACACACAGAAGTCGCTGCTAACCAGGTGACAGATGAGCTTCAGTAGCTGGGAACAAGGATGATAGAACAGTGAGAACTCTCATTCAGTGAGCCCCTCATGTGTGCCCACTGGCCACCAGGTGTTTTATCCTTCCTAGTACCCAGGATCCTTAGGACATCCCTGCACGGAAGACAGTATTAACTCAGCAGCAAATAAGAACGACGGTAATAAGAGCTAACATGTGAAAGGGCAGACTGTGCGTCGGCAGGCACTTTATGTGTAATAATTCATTCAATCCTCACAGCGACCCCAGGAAGGTATCAGTCTCATTTGACAGATGAGAAGACTGGGCTGGCCCGGTAAGGTACCCAAGGTCACAGCTGGTGAACGGAGGCAGCCTGGCTCCGGTCCTTGCTCTGGAAGGAGGAAAAGTCAGCCTGCGCTCTACCGGCCTCTCTACTCTCTGACAAAAGTGAGCTAAGGGTAGAACGCTTTTCAGACGGCTGGGGTGGGGTTCTGGGCAGAAGAGCTGGAGAAATTCTCAGAAGATACGTCTTGAGGGGGGAGGCTGGGCCAGGGCAGGGAGGGCGCTGTTAGGAGGGCAGGGTGAACAGCATAGCTGAAGGCTGCAGCCGCGAAGGGGCTTTTAACCCGGCCCGGGGAGGGCATCCGAGTGTGGACATGGACACAGCAGCCTCGACGCGGAGCAGAGGCCAGGACGCCAGATCGCACACAGCTCTGCGGATCTCTGGGAGCGAATAAGGGAGCTAAAAACAACGATTGAAACCAACCAACAAACACCCTTTCTGGGCGATTTCAGGGCCAAGAGCGAAAGCCTTGGCTAAAGAAACCTGTAAGGGGCTGAGGTCCGTTCTCACTTAGAACTCCAGGACTCTGAACAAGACGCCTCACACCCCTGTGGGTTGCCCAGCTGCTCTTTTGAAAAAGTTGGACGCTCTCTGAGATGTCGCCAAAATCGAATCCCGCGTGGTCCTAGCTCTGCAGTCGGTCCACTGCTCTGGGATCCGGCTGCCCGGCCCCAGGGGTGCGCCGGGCGGCTCTGCTCACCCAAGGGACGATAACTGGCGGGGTGTGGGGGGAAGGGGGCTCCCCCGGCACGGGCGCGGGACCCGGGGCGCGCGCGTCGTCGGTCCCCTAGGCGGCACCCCGGACCACGTAGAGACCGAGTCCCAGGAGCCTGGGAGTCGCTGGGTGGCCCTGGAACTTTCTTCTCTGGAGCCCGATCCGGGACCGCCCGCAGAACAGGCTTCTGGCAAGGACCAAATGGAGCTCCGCGCCAGGCCGGAGGCTATGCGCGTCACTCGCAGTCCCGGGCCGGGTCCGCGGCGCGCGGTGGCGCTCCGCCAGGCCGCGCCGCCCGCGCCCCGCCGCGCGCCCACCCCGACCCCGCGGCGGCGCCCCGGGGGAGCGCGGCCCGGGCCTCCGCGGGCGCCCCCAGACCGGAAGCGGGTGCGGCGGGCGGGGGCCCCGGGGCAGGAGGAGCGGCGGCCGCTGGCGCGGCGCCCAGGGGCGTGAGGCGGGTGCGCGGGGGAGGCGGCGGGGCGGAGGAGGCGGCCGGCCGGCCCGCGGGTCACTCGGAGGCCCGGGCGGCGGGCGACAGGACGCGCTCGGGGAGTCGGGCGGGCGGGCGGCGCGCACCATGCCCTCCTTCGACGAGGCGCTGCAGCGGGCCGGCGAGTTCGGGCGCTTCCAGCGGCGCGTGTTCCTGCTGCTGTGCCTGACGGGCGTCACCTTCGCCTTCCTCTTCGTCGGCGTGGTCTTCCTGGGCAGCCGGCCCGACCACTACTGGTGCCGCGGGCCGAGCGCCGCCGCGCTGGCCGAGCGCTGCGGCTGGAGCCCCGAGGAGGAGTGGAACCGCACGGCGCCCCCCCACCTCGGCCCCGCGCCCTCCGAGCGCCGCGGCGACGGCCGCTGCCAGCGCTACCTCCTGGAGGCGGCCAACGCCAGCGCCGCCGCCCCGGGCGCGCTCAGCTGCGCCGACCCGCTCGCCGCCTTCCCCAACCGCTCGGCGCCGCTCGTGCCGTGCCGGGGGGGCTGGCGGTACGCCCAGGCCCACTCGACCATCGTCAGCGAGGTAAGGGCCCGGGTCCGCGCCGGGCGCTCCCGCCCCGCCGGCGAAAGCCGGCCGGGAGCGGACGGCGCGCGGAGCCCTCGCGGACGCCGGGAGTCGGTGAAGCCGGCCGCCGGGAAGGTCCGCGGAGGCAGGGAGCTGTCGGTTACCTCTGGGGACCGACCGGGTTCATCCCGCGCTTGAAAGCGTGGTGCTGCGTCGTAACTGCCCTGGCGGTGCCTTTGCTTTCTCTCTCTCTGCTAGTGAGGCAACGGAGTGGTGCTTCGGTTTAGGTGTGAACGAAAACCGCCCTGGAAGCCAAGTGCTAAGATGCTTCGCACACATCTCCTCAGGGATCGAAGCATCCTGTACGATGCTCGTTGACTGTGAGATGTGTGTGCGCAATAGTTGGAAATGACGGATGGACGCGGGTAGAGAACCTCAGTGTCTGGGGCGAGCGACGCTGAGCACGTCCGCGCCAACTCGTGGTCCCCAGGGGGCGAAGGAAAGGAGAAACCAGCGTTTGAAGGCAGCGCCAACTGTCTGTAGTTGCCCAAATGATTATCTGAAATGCAAAAGTACAAAGGTCGAGGCTTTCCCGGGAGCATGATTTTGGCAAAACTGCTTTGGGGCAAAGAGCAACATTTGAGAGAAGTTGGGAAAGATGAGGTTTTGAATTAAAAAAAATATTTTTTTTTCCTGCTAATAAGTGACAGGAACGCAGCATAAGAGGCTGTAAGGCATACATAGTGGACACCCCACTTATTGGGGGGGGTAGCTGCAGGGGTCGGGTGGGGACAGTCCCCACGGTTTTTTGGCTACGTTTGAGCTCTCAGTGCCTTGGGGGTTAGGTGCCCTCACCTTTGGCGGCAGAACTGTTTCTGCGCTGCGCTGGGCTGGCGGTTTGCATCTTCATCTTGGTGAGTTCTGACTTTAGGGACTGCCTCCACTGAGCTTGCAGGGAAGGGATGAGCAGTTTTATTGAACTTTGCTGCAAGCATGGATCAATTTAATTTCTAACAAGTGATTGAATGTGCTCAGGCAAATTGGGAAAGAAAAATGTTTGTCTTTCATTTATTGTCATAAAGAATTTTTAAGCACCTACTTGAATAATGGGGGGAACACTGGCTTCTGAGTTCGCAGTGCCTCTTCTGCCTGTTAATGGTGTTCTTTGGTCTGGTGGTGACCTAGTCTCTCTGAAGCTGGGATTGTAGGTCTTTGAGGTTATGCATGTTCTGTGTGTTAGCACACTGGGTGTGGTCCTCTGCTAAGTGCTTTAGAGATCAAACCCCATGGCAGCCCAGAAAGGCCATGTGTATGTGTGTTTGGGGTACTTTAATTTCTACCTAATTTGAGGGTCATGATCGGGACTGCTTTATAAACTGTGGTGGTCTTGTTGTTAGGGGTGTCATTCTTGAAATGGATAAGGTGTGGGCTTGGGTGGGAGAGGGTGTTATCACTGGTATTTCCTTCGAGTTGTATCCATTAGGTGGCCGCTTAGTGCTACTTTCCAGGCAAACCAGAAGACGCTGCTCGGAGAGTAGACGCCTGATTTTTGAAGACGTACAGATCTCAGATGAAGAATCAAATGAACACACACTCCAGTGGGGTTTCCATGAGCAAGCATGATCCATAGACATCAGAGAGGGAGACATAAAAATCTCTAAGTTAGTGTCCAGACAGGTACTTTAAAAGCATTCTGGGGTTCCAGGGTTGTTTCAAGCATTCCAGGGTTATTTCAAAGGAGGGACAGTGGGTCTTATGAAGGTCTAACAGGCACTGTGGAAGGTGGGAGTTCCGGAGACCTGGTCCTGGCACGGTCTCCATCCAGCTGTGTGGCTTGGGTGGATAGCTTAACCCTTCTGGGCTTAGCTTTCTCATCTGTAGTATCAGGGCTTGGATTAAACCCTTTACAGTCCGACCAATGCCATCAGTGTCGTCACTGGATGGCTGTTCTCAGTGTGCTCAGAACGATGATAAAAATCTTCAAGGAAAAGTAAAGTGCTGTTCCGAATGCTCCCTTAAGGCCTCTGACAAGTTTTGGAAGTATATTGGAGAGAGATTTTTTTGTTGTTGTTCTAAATTGTTTGCTTCTTCTGGTTTGTTGTTTTAATGTTTTGATTCTTGAGAGGAAACCCTCCATCTGTTCAGGAAGCTCAGCATCTAGAACAACTCCTTCCCTCGCAGAGTTCTGCACAGCTAATATGTTACTGTCTTTGGTTTTGCATATGATCCAATTAGTGTTTGTTCTTTCATATGCTGTCAGCGTGACCCATCTCAGTGTGTTTTCAGAGACTTGAGACCTAACATATGAGTCACGGAAAGGGGGTGACTTGGGAGACTTCAGAACGCGGAAGGGGAGATCAGATTCCAGAATGGCAACATACGGCTGTTATATTTAATCCTTGCGCCATTGCTGGGGAGACAGCATTGTCCCGGCTTTTAGAATAGGAACCTGAGGCAGGAGATGCGAAGGGACCCACTAGCGTCCCAGACCTTTTATGTAGCCAAGGTGGGTTCAGATCCGGGGGTCTTGATTGTGAATCCGTCTCCTTTCCTCCAGGCAGTGCTCTAAGTCCTTGAAACAGGTCCACACAGCATGATACCAGATCACTCACACTTTAGAACCTGCAAGAAATCTAATTGAACCTTCCTGTTTACTTAGTTACTATCCTGGTCCTCTGGCCAGCGTGTCATTTTATTTCATTTCACGGTCCGGAACACGATCCGCTGCAGATGAGAGGCAGTCTGTACTCTCGGTGTGAGTGTTGCAGAATGGGCACTTAAACCTCATCCACCTTTTTTTCGTCTTACAAAGAGAAACAGCGCCAAGGAGTTAAGTCAGAAGTCAATGCGAAGTCAGGGCCCTTTCAGTCCAGCTCCCCCTCTGGTTTCTCCTGCTAAAGGGGATGCAGTGGATTTTTCACCTACATTTAATGACCTCAGCACAGACTTTCCTAACGTCTGAATCTCAGCCCTATGTGGTTGTCAGACATTGGGCAGAAGAAAGCATGATGTGGTGCAGAGAAGTCCAAGCCCTTACCACCCAGATATTTCAATTCATTGCCCAGGGAGTGAGACTCTGAAATTAATGTTAAGACTTTGAAATGCTTGCTTGCGTACCATGGATGGGGAGATAAAAAAGCTCCTCTCTCACTAGGAACCAGGCCTCAGAGCACCATTAAAAATAGACCGAATTGCCCTTTCTAGATAATTTTTCTCCCACACACAAAAAATGAAAGTCCATTTGAGGGAAGTGGCTGACCCATTGAAGAATGCGGAGGGTGCTTCGATCTCTGGGGCTGTCCCACTGCTTCTCATGTCTCTGCTTTGCTTCCTGCATGTCCAACCCACAACAGGAGGCCAACCCCAGACATTGTGTCATCAGCATCTGGTCCCTACTATTTGCTAAGCATGGAAACACACCGCCATGAATACTGGAGAAAGGAGTTTAGCCAGGCCCAATTTTTGTTCTGGGCTGAGTCTCTGATTTGCTCTGAGCACTTGAGAAAGATCTTACTTTTATATTATTTTTATTTTTCATATTATTTGTGCTTTCCCTGGTTTTTGCTGGATCAACCTCACTAAGAGAACATCTGTTTTATTATTACTTCAAAGGACCAACTATGGTATTGTTCATTTTCTATTTCATTAGTTTGTCCTCTTTTTTTTTTAGTTTGCATTAGTTTTTTGAAGTATAGCTCAAAAAAATTAGTTTATTTTATTGAAGTATAGTTGATTTACAGTGTTGTGTTAATTTCCGCTGTACAGCAAAGTGATTCAGTTATACATATATACATTCTTTTTCATATTCTTTTCCATTATGGTTTATCACAGGATATTGAATATAGTTCCCTGTGCTATACAGTAGGACCTTGTTTATCTTCCTGTTTATTATTTGTTCTGGTTTTTTGGATTTACTATGGGTGTGCTTTTTTTCCAATTTAAGTTAGCCGCTTAAGCTCAATTCTTTCCTGCCTTTCTTCTTTTCTAGTATAAATGTTTAAAGCTATAGATTTCCTTCTGTGTACCTTTTTTTGACTATACCCAGCAAGTTTTGAAATGCAGGTTTTAGTTATTATTCCATTCTTGGTTTTTTGTTTTTTTTGTTTTTTTTTTTTTTGCGGTACGCAGGCCTCTCACTGTTGTGGCCTCTGCCATTGCGGAGCACAGGCTCCGGACGCGCAGGCTCAGCGGCCATGGCTCATGGGCCCAGCTGCTCCGTGGCATGTGGGATCTTCCCAGACCAGGGCACGATCCCGTGTCCCCTGCATCGGCAGGCGGACTCTCAACCACTGCGCCACCGGGGAAGCCCCATTCTCGGTATTTTTAATCTCCATTATTTCCTCTTTGACCCATGATTTATTTAGATATTGGTTTAAAATTTTTAAACATACATTGATTTTTAATCTTTTAATTGTTCTAATTTAACCTTGGAGTGGTAAGAGAAAGTGATCTGGATGATACTGATTCTTTTTTTTTTTATAATATTTGGCTTTATTTTCTAAGTATTCTATTGACGTTGTTATTTTTACCATTTACTTTTTAAGTCTCTCTCTTTTTTTTAATTTTATTTTTGGCTGTGTTGGGTCTTTGTTGCTGCTCGCAGGCTTTCTGTAGTTGAGGAGAGCAGGGGCTACTCTTCATTGTGGTGTGCGGGCCTCTCATTGCAGTGGCTTCTCATTGCGGAGCACAGGCTGTATGCGCGCGGGCTTCAGTAGTTATGGTGTGCAGGCTTCAGTAGTTGCAGCACACGGGCTCAGTAGTTGTGGCACGTGGGCTCTGGAGCGCAGGCTCAATAGTTGTTGTGCATAGGCTTAGTTGCTCCGCAGCACGTGGGCTCTTCCCGGACCAGGGATCGAACCCGTGTCGCCTACATTGGCAGGTGGATTCTTATCCACTGTACCACCAGGGAAGTCCCTGATACTGATTCTTTGAATTTTATTGGAACTTTCTTTTTGGCCTTCTAGGAGGTCAATTTTTATAAACATTCCATACATGCTTGAGAAGAGTGTGCAGTCTTTAGCTATTGGGTGTAGGGTTTTATAGATAGATGTCCAATATTTGAAGCTTGTCAGTTGTGTTGTTACAATATTCTATATTTTAATTAACTTTCCATCTGCTTGGTCTAGCAAGCATAGAGAGTATTGAAATTTACCATTATGTTGGGGGGTTTGTCATTTTCTCCCTATATTTCCAGCAGATTTTAAAAGTTGTACACATGAGATTGGATGCATGTACATACAAATTTAGAATTTTTAAAAATCTACATAGTGAATTGAACCTTTTATTATAGTGTTGGTACTCTGTCTAAAATCCATGATATATATTGTCCCGAGGTCTACTTTGTATAATATTATTTAGCTACTCCAACTTTCTTTTGGTTAATATTTGCCTGCTATACGTTTTGTTATCCTTTACTTTCAAACTTCCTATATTCTAATAATTTAGATGGGTTTCTTATAAAGTGCATATAACTTGATTTTGCATTTAACTACTATGCTTAGCCTATTCACCATTTCTTGTGGTAATTGGTATATTGGGGCTTATTATACCACTTTTTTCTTTGTCTTGCTCTTTTTATGTTTTTTCCCTTCCTTTAAAAAATGATTTTAAATTTGTTTCTCTTATTCTATTTACTTCTTCCTTTATTTGTTTGGAATTTAGATTTTTTCCCCCAGCTTTTCTACCTTTTTTTTTTTTTTTGGAAGTATAGTCGATTTACAATGTTGTGCTAGTTTCAGGTGTACAGCAAAGTGATTCATTATATATATATATATTTTTCAGATTCTTTTCCATTATGGTTTATTACAAAACATTGAATATAGTTCCCTGTGCTATATCGTAGGTCCTTGTTGTGGAATTTAGATTCTTTATTTCAATTCTTTTAGTGGTTACTCCTGAAATTTTGCTAAGTTTACTTAAAAAAACCTAAATTTAATACTCCAACCTCCTCCTAACAATTTAAGATCTTAAACACTTTCATTCAGTCACTTCTCCTGTATTAGAGGCATTAATAGCCAATATTCTAGGTCTGTTCCTTTACTGTTAATTTATGGGTTTTGTGTAAATCGTGTATGCTTGGGTTTATACTTACACTTTATCTACTCATTATTCCATACCCTTTCTCTTTTCCCCCCTTCCTTTCATATAGATCTTTAACATTTTTTCTTTAGTGTGTATCTCTAGGTGGTAAATGTTCTCAGTTTTTGTTTATATGGAAATGTCTTTATTTCACCATTATTCTTTAAGATTTTCTTTTGATGTGGACCATTTTTTAAGTCTTTATTGAATTTGTTACAATAGTGCTTCTGTTCTATGTTTTGGTTTTTTGGCCGCGAGGTATGTGGGATCCTAGCTCCCTGACCAGGGATTGAACCTGCCTCCCCTTCATTGGAAGGTGAAGTCTTAACCACTGGACTGCCAGGGACGTCCCCGCTATTATTCTTGAAAGATAGTTGTGCTAGGTAAATAGTTCTATGTTGCCAATTATTTTTCCTTAACCCTTTGAAGATGTTAGTTCTGCCTTGTAGCTCTCATTTTACTTTTGAAAAATCTGTCGTCAGTTTAACTGTCTTTTTCTCTTGGGTTGTGTCTAGATGGGTATTTCTTCTTTTTTTTTTTTGTGGGTATTTCTTTTATTTATCCAGCTTGGTTTGCATTGCCTCTATAGGGTGTCTGACATATAGTAGGCACTCAATAAACAGCTGTTGAATGAACCAGTTGCGTTTCCTTTCCACTGTGAATTTTGGTTCTTTGGTAGGTTCTGGAAAATTCTCAGCCATTATCTTTTCATTTTCTGCTCTCTATTCTTTCCTTCTGAGATTCTACTTGGACATAAGTTGGACCTTCTTTTTCTGTCCTTCATGAGTCTTAACCTCTCTCTCGTATTTCTCATTTCAATATCTATATGATAGTTAAGATATTTTCTCAGACCTGTCTTCCAGATCACAATGTTTCTATTCAGCAGTATCAAGTCTGCTGTTTAATCCATTCATTGAAGTTTTAATTTCAGCAATTATCTTTTTCATTTATCAAAGTTATATTTGTTATCTTTCAGATATCTCTGGTCATTTATTGGTAGTCTCTTATTTTTTGCTCATTCTTGTGTTTCCATTTTTCAGTTTCTTTAAGGGTTTTACGTATGATTACTCTATATTTTATATCTGGTAATTACACTGCCTGAAGCCCTTGGTGTTTTGAATCTCTTATTTGTTGTTTGTTATGTGTTTGGCACTTGTTTGTTACATGTTGGTTGTGAGTTCCCAGCTGGTTGAGTGTCTCTGTGGGAAACCTGGCTGCCTGCAGAGAGGATTTGCACTTGCTTCTCTCTGAGCTTGGACACCCACGATCTGGAATCATTTTCTTCCTTCCAGACTTCCTGGTGCATCTACAACTGCTGAATCTGTCATTGTTGTTTGTTTTTATTAGAGGTGTATGATTTCCCCTTACTTTCTGAAACACCAACAATTCAACAAAAATTATGTTTTATGCTAAATCTCATTTTTTCAACAAGAGTCCCTTAAAATAACTAGTCCTTTCTGCTGATGACAAAAGTGTATTAATAGTTTAACAGATTTTTTTTAATGGAGTGAAAGCAAGACCTTAATGAGTGAGCAGTCACCCCACTAGGTGTCTGCTACTTGGTGTTGGCAGCAGGATGACCAGGCAGATCCATGCAGTGATGTGTGTATGAACCCCAGAGCCAAAAGGAAGAGACTATGAAAAAGCATCCCCTGCTTCTTTCTGGCAACTGATTTATTAGATTATCAGCTACAGATCAATTAAAATTTCTTTAGCATTTGTTATATGCTAGGCACTGGGCTAGGCTGGTAATACAAAGGTAGATAAAATTGTCTGATGAGTTCTGGCAGAGAGACTTGCCCCGAGACAGTAATGCACTGAGAGTGGTAACAGGTGTGGTGAAGGGATGCCTTCTTATGATTGACTGGGGGTGAATCAAAGCAGAGTGTGCACTGACCTTGACCTCAGCCCCAGAGGAGAAGGAGGATTCCAAGAGGAATATATGAGGAAAAGGATGTTCTATTCCCACATTCTCTCATCTTCAGCATCATTTATTTGTAGCCATTTATCGACTGCCCTCTGGAGCAGTGGTTGATGTGTATTCCTTTGACCCACCCACACAGACATGGAATCAAAAGATCAGGGTGAGGTTCAGGAATCTTTGTTGTTCACAAGCGTGTAAAGCCCCTGCAGGCGGTCCCTAGACTACACCTGAGGAGTGTGGCAAGATCATCTCAAGTGGAGCAGCCCATGTGTGGGTGAAGCAAGTACCACCTCCCCCAAACACACCCTGCAGACCTTGGGATGGAAGCCTCGTCCCTTTACCCAAGACAGGAGTCCCACATTTTTCTTTAAGATGAAAAGACAGCCCTCAGAATGGGAGAAAATATTTGCAAACGAATCAACAGGCAAAGGATTAATCTCCAAAATATATAAACAGCTCATGTAGCTCAATATTAAAAAAAACAACCCAGTCCAAAAATGGGCAGAAGATCTAAAGAGACATTTCTCCAAAGAAGACATCCAGATGGCCAAGAGGCACATGAAAAGCTGCTCAACATCACTAATCATTAGAGAAATGCAAATCAAAACTACAATGAGGTACACCTCACACCAGTCAGAAGGGGCATCATCAGAAAATCTACAAACAACAAATGCTGGAGAGGGTGTGGAGAAAAGGGAACTTTCTCGCCCTGTTGATGGGAATGTAAATTGATACAGCCACTATGGAGAACAGTATGGAGGTTCCTTAAAAAACTAAAAATAGAATTACCATATGATCCAGCAATCCCACTACTGGGCATATACCCAGAGAAAACCATAATTCAGAAAGACACGTGCACCTGTACTTTTCCTCTGGGACACACAGCTAGGTTGTGTTTCCCAATGTCCCTTGCAGCTGGTGGGGGGCGGTCCTGTGATGTGTACTGGTCAGTGATGTTGGGAGAAGCAACACACCTGGAGCCAGAATAACGTTTCTCCTCGCAATCTCCCTGCTTGCTTCCTTCCCTCATCTGCGGCAGAGAGTCCTGAAGACCCCAAAGACAGCAAAGCCCTTAGCTGGAAGATCGGGGCTTGAAGCCTGCATGGAGGGCACCCCCGTCTTCCTCCCCTCCACCTCCTCTGCATGGGAATGTGAAATTAATGAAGAATAAACTTTCTTGTGTTAAACTGCTGAGATTTGGGGGGGGGTTGTTACAGCTCTTACTGTGAGCCTACCCTGACAAATACACATTTTGGTGTGTTTCCTGGAGGCTGCAGGCACCTGATGAAATGGTAGGGAAGCTGGTTCCTTCGAGATAGTCCTCCCCTTGGTCTGCGCACAAGGTCACCATGACCTTGCCTGAGGCCCCTATGGTCCCCTCTCCTCTGCAGGCACCCCTGCTGCAGCCCTTCCAGGGCATGCCTGGCTGTCCTCCCTGGGCAGTGAGCGTGCTGTTTACTCTTCTCCAAATACCTTTCCTCTTTACTCTTTGAGGATGTTCCATTTTTTTTTCCCTAAAGATGCAGCTAAGAGTTACCTATTCCAGAAATATCTTCCCTGTCCCGACTCTAGGGGTCTGCTTTCCTTCGTCTGCCCAGCCACCCTTTCTTTTTTTTTTTTTTGCGGTACGCGGGCCTCTCACTGTTGTGGCCTCTCCCGTTATGGAGCACAGGCTCCGGATGCGCAGGCTCAGTGGCCATGGCTCACGGGCCCAGCCGCTCCACGGCATGTGGGATCTTCCCAGACCGGGGCACGAACCCGCGTCCCCTGCATCGGCAGGCGGACTCTCAACCACTGCGCCACCAGGGAAGCCCCCAGCCACCCTCTCTGTGTGCTGAGCCTATTACCTTCCTCATCAGACTGCAGCTTTCTCTCTCTTTTTTTTTCAGTGTAAACCCCAACACAAATACACCAACATGATTTCGTGCATTTAGAGGGGAAACGTTTCTTGGTTAAGTGGAAAATTGTGCAGATGCCTTCTGGAAGACCTTCATTCTAAGCAGCTTTATAGTGAAACATGATATTTAGAAGTCTGGACCTTCTTTCTTCCATTTGCTGTAATCTACATTCACTGAGTAGAACTTGTACTGATCATTGGGACCCAGTGGGTTCCAGGGTTCTGGGTTATTCTTTCTGTCCCAGCTGACATCTGAATTGAACAAATGCCAGGCGCAGGTGTACAGCGCTGCGCCAGTACCTCCTGCTCCAATAAATACAAAGAGGGGGATCAAACTAGAATGCTTCTTGGCCTGACCGATGATCAGGCAGAGCGTGGTTGCGACAGAGGCCTTGAGTCCAAATGGAGAGAAAAACAAACCTGCAAGGCCCGAGACTAAATGCCTCCGCGCCGCAGAGGAGTGGACGTCCAGGGTCACCCAGGACCTAGACTGCAGCTTTCTTGGGGGCAGAGACTGTTCAGTATATCTTTGTGATGAAATCACATGGCATTTAATAAATCCCATGATTAAATTAATGAGTGAACGGGAAAGGGATTGAGTGAAATATTTGACCCCTTTTATAACTGGCTCAGCCAACCCTGAAATTGACCTTCAGAGACTCTAACAAGCTCTTTCCCCCTCAACAGTGCTGCTTTATTTTTGCATTAATTCTGTATATTAATTTAGAGAAAATGGCCATTTTAACAATTCTGAATTTTTGAACATGGTGTATTTGATGTAATTTGAACGTGATGTGTTGCGGCATTTTCTTAGGCGTAATTCAGTCTCTCTCACAGTGTTTTGTAGTTTTCAGTATGAAGGTGTTACAGAAATTTCACAGGTTTTATTCTTAGGTGTCTGTTTTATTGATAACCTTGTACAGTGCTGCTTCTTCATAACTTAGCCAGCAAGGGCTGGCTTCCTCCCCTTCACACCAACGGGCTCTGACAGATCACCGGGGGGGGGGGGGCACGGCCCTGCAGAAAGTGGCTCTAGGCCTCTGGAGCAGGGGGACAGCCGCCACCGCCCGACCCCTGTCTACATGGGGACTCTGTCGTCCTCAGATCCTAATTGGGGGATGCGACCTGGAACGTGAAAGGGAAGGAGCCGGACGGCTGGCTCTTTGGGGCCATTATTTTTATGTGCTGACGTCCATTGTGCAGAAAAGGCCTTTCTCAGCTGTCCTGGCACTTTTGGCCGCGTCTGTGTCATCAGCCGAGCTGGGCTCCGGGAGCAGCAGGGCACAGGTGCAGGGCACAGGTCAGCGAGGGGCACATGGGCGCCTGGCTGGCAGTAGTTCAAGGGTGCAGTACTGAGCCCTCCAAGGCCATTGGGGGCGGGGTGGGGAGACACTGCCTACATTTCAAAACAAAATAAAACCTCTCCAATTTTTCCTCATTTTTTTTCTTAAACTATAACCAAGAAAGGAAGTTTATTTCTATTCTGTGAGGAAATAGCAAAGTTCCTTAAGGTTCTTGGTGTAGCTTTTTGAATGGCAATGACACAAGCATGGCCAATGATAGTTAATGCCTTTTTATGTGGGTGAGGGATCAGTAACATGGCTTTTTAAGGATTGCTGTGCTCTAACTTTTCTGTGCTTGTAATGAAACAAAGTAACTTCAGGGCTGGTGCTTGTTTAACACTAGAGGAAAACCATGAGGGATGCAGTGTAGGGGCTCATACGAAGGTGAATAAATAAATGTGATTAAAAAGAAAAAAATCTTGCGTTTAAAATTGTATGGCTAGTACGGGCCCCGCCAAGCACGTCCCTCAAGTGTGTGACTGATTTAGAATTTAACTTTAAAAACTGTGTTCAGGGAAATTAAAAATGAAAGTCAGAAAATGAGTGTGGTGATTACCGTTGAATATTTTCCGAAAGCTTGGATCCTAGTCTCCGATTAATCAGTGAAGCAGACGTTGTAGTGGAAAGGGTGCTGATCCGAGATGTGGGAACCCCGGCACAGGTCGCTGTGAGTGACTGGGGGTGACAGGTAACATCCCTGGACCACTGTTTCCTTATCTGAGTGGAGTAGTCAACTGTCAATGGATTTCCAAGGTTCCTCTACCTCTATCATTCTGCAGCCAAGTTCATTTTCAGGTATTTAATTCCTGACCCTGAACTTGGGGTTACCATATCCATACAAGAGTGGGAAAGTGGCTTGGGATGAAGCTAACTTAAAAGCTGGAGGTGTTCAGTTCCGGAAATCAGGATGGATTCTTCCCCAGGACACCTTACTTCCTGGCGGGCGTGCTGTGAACCGTGTGGACAGAGGAGAGGGTGATGGCACGGGTGTGGCCACATTCTAGAGCAGGTGCCCGTCCCCGCCCTCTGTAACATCTGCTGTAGACCCTAGAGTTTCAAGGGGAATCTGAGGAGGGGACACGCCCTGGGCCACCTACACAGTGGAAACCACCCGAGGGAGGCAGGATGGGGACAAGCTTGGACTTCAGAAACGAAGGTGATTATTCCGCTGTGAAACCCAGTCTTCTGAGACAGGGGACCTCCCTGTTGGAGGGTTATAGGCCAGAGCAGGAGAGATGAGCAAGTGACAGGTGAGGCTCTGGATTTGCATTTTAATGGCCATCACTGGGACCAGAAAGTTGAGACACTCATGAGGAAATGCAAACCGGAGCCTCACAAGCCTGTCCACACTCACCTGCTGTGGCCTCAGTTATCTGATTACTAACAATTTAACATTAAACTTAACATTTAACTTAAGTGTTAAGACATTTAAGTATTTGAAAGTAATTCTGACAAGACTGTGTCTGTTTAGGGAGTATATAACCTTTCTTTTATGGGTTTTCTTGTTAACTTGTGTTGTATTGATTGGTCATAAAATCTACAAATAAGTGTGGGAGACTGTGTTTTCTTGTTTCTTAGAAAATAGCTCAGGGAGGAAATTTGGAGGCTTCAAATAAGGTGAGAAGTGAGACACGTGCCTCCTGACCGGTGATTCTGGTTCCTGTGCAGGAAACCACAAACCATCTGTCTTGCTCTCCTCCCCCAAATGATGGGAGACATTTTCCTCTTGGGTGGATGTCAGCTATTTTAGCAGTTGTTGGAATATAATTGTTTAATTTTTCTTGGCTTCATAATGCAGACATGAGAGTTTCACATGTCAGACAAATTTGTATATCATTGCCTGGAATGCAATTCTATTTTTTATGCAGTGAAAAGTTAATTTTATTACTGCTTGTATAACACGGGGGCAGCTTTGGTAAAATGGTGATTTTCTATGAAATGCCTTCAGCACAGCGGTGTCCAGTGTGAGAGACCCAGGTGAGGCCATCCTAGTTGGACGGAGCTAGGGCCACCGCAGGCCCTGCTGCCCAGAGGAAAGAACATGGTCTTGATTCTTAGGACAGGGGGACCTGTGAGACAGTTTGGTATTGGTGACTTCTGAGGGCTTTGAAAACTTTTGCCGTTGGTGTTGTGAAGTCTCTGGAGCCCACCTCCTCAGGGGGCTGGGGGTACTGCGCCCCTTCTGAGAGATGACAGAGCATCCGTTGTCTGGACGGTGCTCATGTGAAGCGGGTGAACCCACTCCCAGGTGTGTGATGAAGGCTTCCCCCCGGAGAACAGCAAACACCCTCTCATCATCCTGTCTGCTCGATAGCGTCACGTCTCAGATGCCTTTCCCAGAGGTGGCTTATGCCCCTCGGACGCACAGGGTGGCTCTGATTTCACGGGCTTCTGCCAGCTGGAAGCGTCGTGCGGCCGCCGACAGCACAAGATGAAAGACGACATGTGTGTCTCTTGCCCCCAGGGAGGGATGCTGTAAGCTGATGCCTGTCAGACATAAACAGAGGGGCCTAGGCACCAGAACCTCTTATTCTGAAGATTGATGGTAGCACATTTATGGGAATCCAAGGACTGTGGAGAAGACAGTGTGGGCTTTTAATATGGATAATTCTTTAAGAGCAATGCTTTGGAGACATTTATTGAGAAATGAGTGCCCTTTCATTGCCCTCAGATGAGGGTTTCAAAGCAAACCCTCATAGGGAAGTCACGTGGACAATTGACAGCCTGAAGTATCCAGGGCAGAGGAGAAAATTAAATGGAAATTAATTAAAATTAACTTGGCATCGACTTCAAAAAAATCAAATAAAGAGATAAATTTCAGAGTTTCTGTAGTGTAGAGGAAATTGTTCCAAGAACCTTTCTCACAGAGAATCTTGCGCTTCCTGTGTCTCAGCTACTTGGTAATAATGGTAATAACACCTTTACCTAAGGCCTCCATTTGTCCGCCAGCCAGCATCCCTGTCAGATGGCTACGCTCCCCTATCCAGTATGTATGTCTATAGGGCACTTCCAGAAGAATTTTAAATCAAACCAAGTGCATTACAAAACAAAATAAAACTACCTATGTCTTTATCCACTATATAGATCATTAGATAATGACCTTGATTGTTGCAAAATACTGTGAAGAAATGATCAACTTGTAGATAACTCGTTCATTGTGCCTGTCTGTAAGGCAAGTGAGTGGCTAAGAACACAGGATTACTAGTCGTGTGAACACGGGCAGATTTCTTAGTTTGAGACTGTTCCGAGCTCAGGTTCTTACCAAAGGGGAATAATCGCTGCTGGCTGGAGCTGATGGGAAGCTTATGTACGTAACGCATGCAAAGTGCATATCCAGTTGTCTGCCCAACCTAAGTGCTACGTGACTGGTGATACTGCAGTTGTTGGTTACAGATATTGTGGAAGTCCACTCAGAGAGGCAGCTTGGGTCTGGGAATTAGGGGCAAACCCCTAGAAGCTTTTGTTGGGCAGAACACTGAGATTCCAGCCCCAAGGGACATGGCAGGGATCACCTCCCTAGAGCTGGTACATCTGGAGACCAGTAATAAAGACTAAGAAAAGACCCAGAGTAGATTCTCACAGCTACAAGCTTTGGCAAGAAGTCCCGAGCTTCCATTTCTTCACCCGCCTCGGGCCCCTATGGATCTGGGCGGGGTTACGGTCCACGGTTGCTCAGAGGCAGACTGACAGTTCTGCCCACTGCTTCCTCTCCAGCCCCAGTTTGATTGAGAGATTGTGAAAAGAACTAAAACATCATTCTAACGTGAAGCTCCCTCCATTGCATGTTTTATACACAAGCACAAGAAATCCTTCAGTAAATCTGGAAAGCAAAAGTTTCTCTAAAGATGCTGTGGTTAGAAAACCACCGATGTGGCTCACGCCTATGTTCTAGTTGGGTCAATTACACAAATTTGCTTCACATTTTGGGGCAGTTTGCAATGGCCATATCATGTCACAGTTTGCTTGGCCTGTCATGAGAATCTGGCCTTAGAGAAAAGACCGAAAGACTCCCCTCTGCCCCTGAAATCTATGAAATGAACACAGGGCAGTGATGGTGGGGCAGGAATTATGAATATTGAGATTCGGTTTGGGGTTGAGATAAATTTGGGCTTAGTTGTTCTATGCATTAAGCAACCCAGTTCTCTTGACACTGAATAGACACTACAGTGTAATCCATGAAAGTAGCTTAATTCCCAGTAGGCACAGAAAGCCATACCATAATATACTACATGTAATCTGATAGTTACTGACACACCTTTCCTGCTTAGAAACCCGATTGTCTTTTTAATTACCGGATGACATTTAAACATAATGTTTTATGTTTTAACTATTTAAACTATTTAAAACATAATGAACTCATTTAATCGTCACACACGCTGTGGGGCGTGGGCTGTTATCCCTGTTTTGTAGAGAAGGAAAGGAAGGTGCAGAGAGATTAAGTAATTTGCCCCAAGTCAGGCGTTACAGGATGGAGGAATTGGAAAAGATATTTTTGATGTCTGAACCAACAAGAGATTAATTGATAGCTCTAGAATATGAAAGGGACTTCCATAAATCACCAAGGAGAAGATAGCAAGCCTTGTAGCAAAATTGACAAAGGATGTAGACAGTTTTCATGAAAGGAAACCCAAAAGGCCATTCAGCATAGGAAGCCCATGCAGATTCACTCATCATCAGAGAAACGCAGATACAAACAAGATAGCACTTTACCCTTGTTAGGCTGGTTAGAAACCAAAAAGCCCCGTGGTACCAACTGTTGGTAGATTTCAGATCTACTGCTGGAGGGCAGGTGGAGCTGTTCTCAAGAACAATCTGAAACTACTGATACAAATTAGGTGTCTACAAACATATACTGTGACACAGCAATTCCACTCCCATGCATGAGTCCCAAAGGAACATCTCAAATCTATCAGGAGGCAGGTATGTTCACGGCAGCGTTATTTGGGCAGCAAGGAGTTGGAGACATACCTACGCATACGTTGACTTTCAAAGGTGTTTTGTTGTATACTGAAATTTAACAAAAAGAGGCTGGACAAGCATCAGGAAAGTTGTGCCTTTTACATGAAATTAAAAATATGTAGATTCTGCAAGAATGCAAACAAAAGATATACCTTGACACATCAGGATGGTTCATTTGTGGGGATGGGATGGGAATAGGAATAGGGACAAAATAGAATAAATAAAATAAGATACGGTCTTTTATCACCAATGATTATAATACAATATAATTAACCCAACCTTCTGCCCTTGAGGTTCAGAAGAGACAAAGGGGTAAAAACAAGGAAATGGATTTTTCTACCCAAGACACTTAATGGGTCTTGTAAGATGCCTTAGAAACCACCCCAGGCCCTGGCCTATTGAATGAATTGACCTATAACCTAGAAATGTAGTTAGGATCTAGCTTAGTGGATTTCAGACTGTTTTGGTGACCCTAGGCATTGCAACGCCTTCCCCCTTCAGGAAAGTAATCTTACTTTTATCAGTTTTATTTTGGTGTTAAGATTCTGTTTTTTTTAAAAATTCTTTTCTGTTTTGTTTTTAAGAGGGGAAATAGAGTTCTGCTTCTAAAATAATGTTTGAAAAGATACAGGATCAATATTCCCCAGGATCCCTTCCAGATCCAAAATTCTATATTTTAATCAAAACAACCAACTTAACAAAAATGTTTTCAAACTCAGAAGTTGGAGTGTCAGCATCCCTTATGATTGTATATAAGATACTTTCTTGGGAAGGTGTTGGGAGCGTCCCGAGGCCTGTTCAGCTTCTTTGTGTTAAATTTCAGTACACAACCAAACATCTTTGAAAGTCAACGTATGCGTAGATTTGCACTTTAGAGACTGAATGCATCTGATGTGTTCTGAGCCTGCAGATTTCTTTATCCTCTTGTGACGGCTGACCTGAGACCTCCCCACAGCTGTCTGCCTGTGGGAATCAGAGGCAGCACTGCTGAAGGTCGGTAGACATGATGATTCACCTGGGGATGCTGTGTCCTCGGATGCAGACCACTGACTGAGGCGTGGATGGAGGCCTTTCCTGAGCATGTCACATGGAAGATGTCTCTCAGTTTCCATCTCAAAAGTCTCCTATAAAATGTCATCATTCAATCATCAAGTCCAGTAGTGCATTCCCAATATTGCCTTCTAGTTAATCCGTAGTTTTTATTATGTTTTTATGTGATTTCAGATAGAGAATTTCAGGCATCACTTTTGCCTTCAGTGATCATATAATCTTCCTAGTTAGGAAGACAAGGGGGCATTCCCCCCCCTTCTGGGGGACTAGGTTCTGGAAGTCATGACTAGATAACTCTGCAAGTCATCCTGAAACGAGATGCTTTGATCCGTCATCTCTTTCTTTTTTACTTTGCCCTTTTCCCACTGTCCTTTGGTTCTCCAGGGAGGAACTGTCTTCATCTGAGTTCCCCACACAGCAGAGCCTGAGACAGGGCGTATGTGCTAGTTTACGTCTCAGGGCAGCCAGGGAGCAGAAGAGGGGGCAGGGAGGTGAGGTCGGGGAGAAGGGAGTGGACCCCTCACCGCTGCATCCTCTAAGCCCCTGTGCAACTGACCCCCAGAAGCTGAGTAGAGGGTGGAGGACAGAGCTGGGGAGGGAAAAGGGAGGAAGAACATTCCCTGGGTTCTGCCTCCTCGGGGTCAGATGTTCCCTCCCAGGCATTAACTCCCTCACGCTTTCAGCTGGAGCCCAGAGGCACAGGAGGCCAGCAGCTGGGAGGGGCCTGCATCAGGTGATCAGAGCTCCCATGGGCCAGCTTAGGAGGCAGGTGGCGCCTAGAAGACCCGAGGGGGCAGGGAGAATGCGACATGGGACCAACAGATCATTAGCTCCTGCACAGACTCTGTCCCGAAACCTTAGCAGGGCCACGCCCAGTGGCTTTCTGCCTCCTTGTTTCCACACATCTGCATGCCCCCACTTTTGGTTCACCCTTATGTCAGACTCCCTATGCCCACCCCCTCCCTGTGCCCTTGCAAGGGGGCTGCCTTGCATCCCCCCTTTGTCTGCGGAGTTTCCACCTTATGGTACCGTGCTCTGCATGCCAGCCGCCACTTTCGTCTTCTGCTTGCTGGTCTTTTAGGGTGACCAGCTGTCCCAGATTGCCTGGCATTGAGGGGGTTCCCTGTGACTGAGGACTTTCAACGCTAAACCTGGGAGAAACCCCGGCAGACCAGGACAGTGGGTCATCCCGAGCACTCCACAGGTAGAAAGAATGCTTCACAAGATGTATAATAATAACGAGCTGTGAACAACGCAGATGTGTAATATGGTTAAATAAACAAAATGTACCCATTTGATACAATATGACAGGGATGATAAAACTGAATTGACAGATAATAATGTAGAAATGTTTATGATGCAATTATAAGTTAAAACAAGAGGCTGAGATAACAATGTGTGCATATTACATGATTTCAGTCATATACTTAAAAACCTCTGCATGGCAAATTGACGATTGAAAGTAGGGACTGCTACACAGAGATCTTGAAGGAGAGAGCTTGCCGTTACGGCCGCTTACACTTTTCTCTTAACTAATCGAGATATTCTTTTGCCAAAGACAGTGCTAAAGTAGCGATAAAGCTGAATTAACTTATGGTCGTGCTACATTAAAAACTGACGAGGAGAATGCATGCAGAGTGTTCAAAGGAGCTATAGTTATTTTGTTCAGCAAGTCAAACCTGGAAATGAAAGCATGCAAATGACAGTGGGTTTTCAGCAAAGGAAGAGGCACCAGATTCCTTCTCAGCAAGGCCCACAAGAGAGAAAGGCTGTGAAAGCTTCTAGTTAGTGAAAGAACTTTATTGATGATCTCTTACCCAAAGTTGCGTTACTAGTTGTTTACTAGTTGCTTATGTGAATGAAAAGACTCTCAGAAAAGAGGAGGCCTGTTCAGAGAAGACGGCCTGGGGGAGAATAAAAGCCTCTGGCATCAAACTCACTCAGCCTGGAAACTGTCATAAGGTGACAAAAGGACTTTCCTTTGCTCAGCGCAGGATCAGAAAGCGAAGCGGGTGAAGTGGATTCGTGAAGCCTATAATTGCCTCCCTTGACCCGAATCGTCAAAAAGGCGATTGCTCCATGCAGAGGAACTAAGATTTCATCGGACCTCCCTTTTAATAGCGAGCGTCTGTTTAAATGTCTTAGTGACCACGTTATATTTTGCCTTATCCAGTTCATATTGTTTTCTATTAGTGATTTTTTTTTTTTTTTACTAAGTGACAAGATACATGTACTTGATCCATGAACCATTAATTTATGTGTCTGTCTGAGATTATGTACTCTTGGGGGCCATTTTGATTACCGAATTTATTTTCGATCATAAAAACATAGTAGTTAGGTATGTTCCAGGCGCTTTGAATATATTATCATCAGCATCAAAAGAGCCTATGAGGGAAGTGTTATTTTCCCATTTTCCAAAGGATGGAATCTCTGAGGCTGGGAATACCTGTGTGATGTGCCCAAGACAGGACAGTGTGAGAGTTGGCTTTGTCCTGAGGCCAAGCTCACCCCACACCAGTGTCCTGTCCCTGCCGTCTGCCTCCAGAGCAGTGGCTCTCAAAGTGTCGAGTCACCAGGAGGCCTTGTGGAAACAGCTTGCTGGACGCCACCCCAGTGCTTCTGAATCATCAGGTCTGGGGTCGGGCCTGAGAATGTGCATTTCCAGGTCCCCCCGTTGCTGCTGATGCTGGCGGTGCCGGGGTCCCACTGCGAGGAGCCCCTGGTCCAGAAGGAGGTTTGCTTTCGCTACTGACTTTTCCATTGTGATGATGATTGGCTTACCTCGCACAGGGCCGTCCTTAAGTCAAGTTCCCGTGAAGTCTGGTTCTTCGCAGAAACTCAGTTCCTTGCTCCTTGGCGGCGTTTCTTTCACAGCCGTGTTTCCCCTTCCGGTCCAGCTTGCGCAGCTCCAAATAGGTCTTAGGAAAACATCATCTTGGTCACAGCACTTTCTATTCAGAGAGCAAGCAAGACTCTTGTCTATGAAACCGTTCAGGTGCCTCGATCCGGCGTCGATCTCACGTCCCTGCCTGATGTTCGGATGGCATCGAACCTTCCTCTGCCGCACGGAGGCTCCGGTGCCCCGGTCCTCCGCCCACCAGTCCCCGGGAAAGCCACGGCCATCACCGGGGATACCCAGCCCTGCCTTCGAGAGGTGCTGGCTACGGAGTGGCCGGTGTGTGCCAGGTGGGTCGTAGGCACTGGGTCGCCAGGTGAGCGAGGTGCGCAGGCCCCGCCCCAAGCCTCCGCAGGCCCCTGCGCCCCCCGCCCTGGACCCTAACTCCTCTCCAGCCCCGTCCCGCTTAGATTCCGGGTCCCGTTCTGCAGCCGGGGCTGTGGAGCGCCGTGCGGGACCCTCACCCCGCGGCTCGGGGCCCCGTCCCCGCCGGCCGCGGGACCTCAGCGCCGCCTGGCCTTCCTGCCGGGTCCTCAGCCTCTCTCACTCTCGTTCTCCACGAACTGCCCCTTGCCCCTCACTCTCAGCAAAGCCCTCCCTTTACACTTCCCGACAACCAAAGATCCGGGGTGAGAGGCTTCTTCCGTGCCCCGCTGCCAAAACAAGGCACCCGTACCCGTTCCCAGCCTTTCCTCCTGACGACACATCATGCTGGAAGTCACAGCATCCCTTCCCACAGACGGTGTGTGTCTCCCCCTGTGCTGGGTCCTGCCCGCTTCTCAGGCCAGTGCTACCTCCCCGCGCCCCGCCCTGTCCCCTCCACGAGCATCTTTGCCCGCCTTGCAACGCGCTCCAGTGTGTCTGGTCTACACAGCCCCTCCCCGATGTCTGTTGTCTGCCCACAGCTGAGGACCCGTATTTCGCCCTCAGAAGCACGTTTCTTCGAAGGGTTATCTTGTCTCACGGCCTCCCCGTTCTCACCTTTCACTCTCCCCTCGGCCGGTGCGGTCCCCTCCCACCCCGCCACGGTCTCTGGAGACCCCAGGCTGCTGCCCACTGGCCCTCGCTCCTGCTCCGGTGTGGAACCCCAGGGTGCCACCTGTGCTCCAGGGAGGAGCGTGATTCGTACTGCCTAGTGACCCTGCTGCCAGAGTCACCAGTTCACATTTCACTGTTCTGCTCATTTTGTGCGTCCCAATGCGTCTCCCGTTTCACTTGTGCAGCCCTGTCCAATGTGTGCTGAAGCCAAGCACATTTAAACAGATGGGCGCTGCTGGGCGTTCCCCCGTCTGCTGGTTCCTGCTCACTTCCAGGAACCCTGGATCCCAAATCTGGAGACGCTCCGCAGAAAATACTCTATTTAGTAAAATGTTGAAGTAACTTAGCTTAACTGTCACGTATTTCATTAGCTCCACTGTTGCCATGGTTACCCAGTGCCTACGTGGAAAGCGGGTGCTCTTAGGAGATTTTCATCGTGATGACTTCATTTTGCCTTTGTTCTTTACTTTTGCAGTGACACTCCATCTGTAAACAACACAATCTTCAAAGCATGACAGAGTGTATTGATAAACTACCCCTGAATGCCTGTGTTTACTTGTTAAACCTTCCCAGTCAGGTCAGAATCCATTAATGTTTCAAAAAATCATGTAAATAATGCTGCTGTAGCATGCTAACATTTTCCAGAATATGAAAATTTTAAACTCATTTGTAAGTACACACCTACGACTACTGCGATAAAGCAAATATTGCAATAAAGCGAGTCACACAATTTCTTTGGTTCCCCAGTGCGTATAAAAGTTATGTTTACACCACACCGTAGTTTATTAAGTGTGTGATAGCATTATGTCTAAGAAAACCTAAAATGTACATACCTTACTTAAAAAATTATGCTGTTGGAAAAATGGTGCCGATAGATTTGCTAGATGCAGGGTGGCCACAAACCTTCAATCTGCAAAAAAACACAATATCTGCAAAGTGCAATAAGACGAGGTGTGCCTGTAATGGAAAACAGTATCAGAATTTACTACCGTGTAGACCCATTATCAGAGCGAGTCCTGTGATGTGCTTGTGATGTTCATCGACTATATGATATTCTCATCTCCATCGTTGAATCCTTAAATGGACAAAGTAAAATACAATAGCTTTCCATGTAAGTCTCTTGGAATGCTTTCTATCTTTTTTCTTTTTTTTTTTGGCCACGCCCGCATGACTTTCAGGATCTTAGTTCCCCGACCAGGTATTGAACCTGGGCCACGGCAGTGAAAGCCCGGAATCCTAACCACTAGGCCACCAGGGAACTCCCTCTGTCTCTTCTTTTTAACACAAGCACTTAGAGATTTACTGGAAATTTCAACAATGGTGTCTTATGTTAGAAACACAAATGTATTTCATGTGAATGTTTCAATTAAAAAATATAAAATTTTTCAAAGAAAAACATAACAGATATCCACACACTCATCACCCAAGATGAACGAATGTTAGCATTTTGTCATAGTTACTTTTGATTGTTTTCTAAAAAGAAAGGAACCATTGCAGATGAAGTTGAAATTCCACTTCCTATTGCTGTAGAAGAAATTACACCAAAACTTAGTGACTTAAAACCACCATTTTTTTTTTTTTATTGAAGTACAGTTGATTTACAGTGTTGTTCCGATCTCTGCTGTACAGCAAAGTGACTCGGTTTTACACCGATTCCATGGGGCAGGGGTTCAGAGCACGCACAGCAGGGAATGCTCGTCTCTGCTCCATGATGTGTGGCCTTGGGTAGGAAGGCTCAGAGGCTTTCTAGTCCTATATCTGGGCAACCATGTGAATGTCCCCTTGTAACCCTATCTTTCTAAAAACTAATCACAGAAAGCAGTGGAGATGCAGCGTCAGAACCAGGTGTTGTCAGTGCTCTTACATTATTATTATTATTTTTTTTATAATAGTGTTTTTATTTTATTTTTACTTGTTGACAGTTTGCTTTATTTATTTATGCCTGTGTTGGGTCTTCATTTCTGTGCGAGGGCTTTCTCTAGTTGTGGCAAGCAGGGGCCACTCTTCATCGCGGTGCGCGGGCTTCTCACTATCGCGGCCTCTCTTGTTGCGGAGCACAGGTTCCAGACGCGCAGGCTCAGTAGTTGTGGCTCACGGGCCTAGTTGCTCCGCAGCATGGGGGATCCTCCCAGACCAGGGCTCGAACCCGTGTCCCCTGCATTGGCAGGCAGATACTCAACCACTGCGCCACCAGGGAAGCCCATCTTACATTATTATTTATCAAGCTAGGTTAGAAGGGAGCTGGTATTAATTAATCGAAGCATGTACATTTGACTTAGTTATACTATACTCTCTAATACGTTCTAATCATTAGTAGTAAGTACTCACATCTTACTTCATGTCACATTTTACAGTGTTTAAAATACATTCGCATTTATTCCCTCATTTGAAGCTTCATGAAAATAAAACCTGATAAGAATCTTAAGTTCATATTTTGTATGAATCAAATAGAATACTTAATAATAAAATGCTTTAGAAACCGTATAGAGCTATCAACATGCCCATTGCTATTAAGACTCATGGTCCAGTTTTTCTGTGATCTAGTTTCGTACTGCAATCCTGCCCCATGCGTAATCCTGTATCTCGTTGGTGACCCTGTTCCCTTGGCTTCCACCTCATCTCTGTGTGTCAAAACACAACCAGATCTTCACGGCCCGGCTCCAACACTGCCTCCTCCAAAAGCCTTTCCTGGCATGTACTTCCCAGCTGGACTGCATCTCTCTCTGCTCTGTGCTTGCGCAGCATTCTGTGTTTCTCTTGTGAGATTTCAACACATTCCACCTTGTATGCTGTTTCACATACTGCATCACCGGTGCTCAGCTGGGAGCTTCGAGCAAACCGGAGCCTAGCCCTGCTCCCTTCTCACTGCACGACAACATGCCTGGCACCGGGAGCCTCCTGGACAAGTGTTTTCACTGTGCTTAGCTGCTTTTGCTGCTCTCAGGCTGGGCAGAGTACAAGATCCAGACGTGCCTTCAGTGTGGCCATATCTGGCAGGACAGAGGACTCTCCCCTGGCTTACCCAAAGTCACCCAAAGCCCCCCAGTTTAGCGAGAGGATGCCGGCCTCTGACAGGGGCGTTTCCCGGGACTTACACCATCCCGGGACCGTGGGGCTCGTCGGTGAGGGCTGCAGTATCCAGTTTGGAGCAGATGTGGATCGAGAAGAGACACAAGAAAGAGAAAAAGACTTGGCAGCGGCAAGGCCGTTCAGGCCTTTTCTAGGATGGGTGCCTACCTCTGGTTTAAGAATTAAGTAATTAAAATAAATGAATGTCTGTCTCATGTCCAGCTTCACTTGTAAGCACTGCAGTGACAGTGGCTGGAGCATCTCTGCCTCCCAGGGACACCGGCAGGGACAGACCAAGTGGGTGCACGTTATTTTCTGAGTGGCTGGCTGTGGAAGTCTGGCACCTGACGCTTCCCCAGGTGGGTCGGTGGACAGCACTGTGAGAAAGACCACGTGGTCACCTTACACCTTGGTGGCAGCGTCTCCCTCCAGAAACTTATCAGACCAGACCTGGACCTTTGATGTGGCTTGGAGCGGGGTCTCACAAACAGCCAGGTCCACATGGGCGCAGCCAGTCGGCACCACCGCCCTTCGGAAATGCCCTGTCATTTCGACCTAAGCAGTGCAGTCTTAGCAATGATCTGTTTTCCTGCCGTTCAGCCTACTCTGGGCCAATAAAAAGACATAAACAGTCAAGGTGACACTCTACTCTAGAACCTTCCTTCCTTTGCAAAACAAACATAATTTTAGGACCAAGATGCATACATACCTCTTGTACTCAAGAGCTTGTACTCCCCCCACCCTGCCCCCCGCCAAGCAATTGGTTCTAAGAGCAATATAAAACTGCTAGAGTAATGCTTGAAGAGAAAGCAAAAGTATGGTGTGATACCAACATCTTTTTAACGTTAGACCGGTAGCAGAAAATTTTACTGCAAGCATGAGGCAATATTCAGTTGGCAAAAATATGATGGAAGTAGTAGCTCACCTACTGAAAAGAGAGCGCTTAATGAAGTCTAAGTAATTATTAAACATTTGTTTAAAGAAAAATGCCAAGGGTTTAAAAAAAAACTCAGAACAAGAGAGTTTTGGATATTTGCTGCAGTATATACATCTATCCAAGTAAAAGTAGTTAAAGAATGATCTCTTGCACCTGCTTAAATGAAGAACGTATATTCCAGCAACTTTTTTTTTTTTTTTTTTTTTTGCGGTACGCGGGCCGCTCACTGTTGTGGCCTCTCCTGTTGCGGAGCACAGGCTCCAGACACGCAGGCTCAGCAGCCATGGCTCACGGACCCAGCCGCTCCGTGGCATGTGGGATCTTCCCGGACCGGGGCACGAACCCGTGTCCCCTGCATCGGCAGGCAGACTCTCAACCACTGCGCCACCAGGGAAGCCCCCAGCAACTTTTAAAAACTGCATTTCTTTGTATGAGGCTGCAAGGGTGGCAGGTCGGGGCATATGGGGTGTCACAGGGGGGTGGACTCAGGAGTTAGACGTTTCAGGTCAGCCTCCTCCCCACCTGCTGATGAGCATGTAACCTCCAACTGCTTTCCTCATCTTCCTAATCTCAGTTTCCTCATCTGTAAAATGAGGGTAATAATCATGTCTACCTCACAGGGTTGCTGGGAGGATTAAATGAGATGGTGTATATGACTAATTGAAAGCTTGACTCTAGGGTACTCAGTAAATATTAGGGGTCAGTAAAAATAAGTTTCAGCCACTAGATTCCAGATGTGAAGCCTGCCAGAGTACCTATGATGAGACATCATCTCTATATTTATTCACCTGAACACCTGGATGTGTGGACTCAAATGGCCAGGCTGCTGAGCTGCTGTATTGCTGTGTCCATCATCTCTATATTTATTCACCTGAACACCTGGATGTGTGGACTCAAATGGCCAGGCTGCTGAGCTGCTGTATTGCTGTGTCCATCATCTCTATATTTATTCACCTGGACACCTGGATGTGTGGACTCAAATGGCCAGGCTGCTGAGCTGCTGTATTGCTGTGTCCCTATATTTATTCACCTGAACACCTGGATGTGTGGACTCAAATGGCCAGGCTGCTGAGCTGCTGTATTGCTGTGTCTCTATATTTATTCACCTGAACACCTGGTTGTGTGGACTCAAATGGCCAGGCTGCTGAGCTGCTGTATTGCTGTGTCCTGCTTATTTGGTTAATGCGTGTTCAAGGCACTACCCGCCCTGACATCTGCTTTAAGGAGCCTTAAAACAGGGTCTTCATGAAGTCCATCTACATTTTTTTTTGTTTGTTTCAATAGCGCCAAGTAATCATAAGGAAAAACAACTTGTTTTTAAAATGTAGTAAGAAGCAAAGATTTTCAGCGTGGGACCTTGAACAACTAATGGTAATGTGGTCTTGGGTCCCATGAGGAACTAGAGTGGCAATCCTGGATGATACTTTAATTGTGCCCTGGAACTAACAGCGTCAAAGTGCATCTCAGTCCTGGGAAAGGAGCTGAGATGCTTTTCAAGCCTTCCTTCTAACACTCCCAACACCTGGACAAGGGCAGTTCCGGGCATCTTAAGGACTTTGGGAAATACACTGTTTTGTGTGTGTGTGTGTGTGTGTGTGCTAGAAATAGTGTTCAGAGTAATATAGATTACAAAGTTTGTTCTGTGCTTTGGGTCAAATATTATAATTATAAACTCAGCAGTCACAATGGGGAAACACTTGCAAAGCAGTGTTCTCCGGGTGGGGTTTAGTCAATAATCCCATTGTCCCAGACTTCCTTGAAGTGCTCTAACCAAAAATCCTGGCCCAGACTCTGCTGAGATTGTTTTCTCAAGCCTCTTTTCCTGATTCTAAACAATTGGAAATGTTATGAATATAATTCTATTGTCAAATCCCACTTATTCCGGCTCTTAAATACAAACGACCGAGAGAACAAAAAATAAACAAAGTGAACACAAGACACAAACGGAGGAAGAGGCCATCTGCAGAGGCTGCTGAGAAAGCTTAGTTTGGGCACAAAGACTTAAATTTTATTGAAGTATAATTGATTTACAAAGTGGTGTTAATTTCTACTGTACACAAAGTGATTCAGTTATACATAAATATATTCTTCTCCATTATGGTTTATCACAGGATACTGAATATAGTTCCCTGTGCTCTACAGTAGGACCTTGTTGTTTATCTATCCTTTATATAATAGTTTACATCTGCTGACCCTGAACTCCCAGTCCTTCCCTCCACTACCCCCCTCCCCCTTGGCAACCACAAGTCTGTTCTCTATATCTGTGAGCATGTTTTTGTTTCATAGATATGTTCGTTTGTGTCGTATTTTAGATTCCACATCTAAGAGATATCATGTGGTATTTGTCTTTCTCTGTCTGATTTACTTCACTTAGTATGATAATCTCTAGGTCCATCCATGTTGCTGCAAATGGTGTTATTTCATTCTTTTTTTATGGCTGAGTAATATCCCATTGTATATATACACCACGTCCTCTTTACCCATTTGATGGACGTTTAGGTTGTCTCCATGTCTTGGCTATTGTGAATAGTGCTGCTATGAACATTGGGGTGCATATATCTTTTCAAATGATAGTTTTGTCTTGATATATGCCCAGGAGTGGAATTGCAGGATCATATGGAAACTCTATTTTTAGTTTTTTGAGGAAGCTCCATACTGTTCTCCATAGTGGCTGCACCAATTTACATTCCCACCAACAGTGTAGGAGGGTTCCCTTTTCAGCACTCCCTCTCCAGCATTTGTTATTTGTAGACTCTTTAATGATGGCCATTCTGACCTGTGTGAGGTGGTACCTCATTGTAGTGTTGGTTTGCATTTCTCTAATAATTACTGATACTGAGCATCTTTTCATGTGTCTATTGGCCATCTGTATGTATTCTTTGGAGAAATGTCTATTTAGATCTTCTGCCCATTTTTCAATTGAGTTGTTTGCTTTTTTGTTATTGAATTGTAGGAACTGATTGCACATTTTGGAAATTAATCCCTTGTCAGTCACATCATTTGCAAATATTTTCTCCCAGTCCATAGGATGTCTTTTCATTTTGTTTATGGTTTCCTTTGCTGTGCAAAAGCTTTTAAGTTTGGTTAGGTCCCATTTGTTTATTTTTGCTTTTATTTCTATTGCCTTGGGAGACTGACCTAAGAAAAACATTGGTGTGATTTATGTCAGAGAATGTTTTGCCTATGTTCTCTTCTAGGAGTTCTATGGTGTCTTGTCTTATATTCAAGTCTTTAAGCCATTTTGAGTTTGTTTTTGTGTATGGTGTGAAGGGTGTGTTCTAGCTTCATTGATTTACATGCGGCTCTCCAACTTTCCCAACACCACTTGCTGAAGAGACTGTTTTTCTCCATTGAATATTCTCTGGCACAGAGAATTTTTTCTTCTTTTTTTTTGCGGTACGCGGGCCTCTGACTGTTGTGGCCTCTCCCATTGCGGAGCACAGGCTCCGGATGCGCAGGCTCAGCGGCCATGGCTCACGGGCCCAGCCGCTCCGCGGCATGTGGGATCTTCCCGGACCGGGGCACGAACCCGTGTCCCCTGCATCGGCAGGCGGGAAGACCCCTGATGGCTTTTAGAGAAGGGTCTTTAAAGGCAAGGTGAGGGAGAGGGTTGCAGGGTGCATGATCAGCTCATGAACGTTCTTCCAATTGGTTGGTGGTGAGGTAACGGTGGTATTTCTGGAATCATCATCATCAACCTTCTGTTTCCAACTGGTCTGGGGTCTACGTGCTGGTCGTCAGTATATAGTTAACTTCTTCCACCTGGTGGAGGCTTTAGTATCTGCAAAGCAACTCAAGGATATGGCTCAGGATATTATCTATAGCCCTTGAGGAGGAACTGTAGCCCTTGATTTTGTTTTATGGCCAAACTATTATTATTTTGTCTCGCTTGACTGCCTTCCTTTGTTTCCTCATTTTCTCACTTCCCTGATTAAATTTTTCTTTTTCTTTTCTTTTTTTTTTTTTTGCGGTACACGGGCCTCTCACTGTTGTGGTCTCTCCCATTGCGGAGCACAGGCTCCGGACGCACAGGCTCAGCGGCCATGGCTCACGGGCGCAGCAGCTCCGTGGCATGTGGGATCTTCCTGGACCGGGACATGAACCCGTGTCCCCTGCATCGGCAGGCGGACTCTCAACCACTGCGCCACCAGGGAAGCCCTGTAACCTGATTTTTAAATCTACTAAAGTGTAGGTCTCTTTCCATATCAATAAATATAGACCAATGCCTGACTTAACCGCCCCAGAGAAAGCTGAATCCCAAGCTGGGGGCAGGAGGGTGTGCGATGGGACAAGGGCAGGGACAGAGGGAGGAAGCTCAGGTGCCTGTGGTGCTGAGTACAGAGGAAACACATCTTTCATCTCCAGGCCTCCTACTCACACTCAGGGGTCTCTGAAGCGAGGGTGGGTGTGGGGATTGAAGTGCAGGTATTTACAATGCAGTGGGACCTCTCCTGCCGGTCACTGGGCTCAAATCTTCCTTCCGCTCACAGAATTTCTCTCTGCACCTTATCATAACTTCTCCTCCCCCCTTATGGGTTCCCATTTATGGAAAAACCAGCATTAGCACCTTGGACTGCTCTGTGCTTCTCTTCTTTTCTCTCAGGTGTCTCCTCTGCCTTTTTTCTCAGGTTCCTGGAAAACTTCTTCAAACGGATGTTCGAAGTCACTAACTCGCTCGTCCCCAGCGTTCCTCAGTGCTACTCACTGCCTCCGTTTGTTTTTAATTTCAGCAGTTACGCTTTTAATCTCCAGCAATTCCTTTTTGCAGATTGCTCCTTTTCCCCCGACGAACCGCTCTTACTTTATCAATGGGATGGCCCCTGGCGTCTCACCGAAACTCTGAATTAGGGTTCTTAGTGATCGTGTTTCTTGCAGCCACTTATCACCGAGAACCATTTGCTCCGAACATTCAGATGGTTCTCGGTTGACTTTCGGAGCCTTGCCCCAGCCTGGGCGCTTTCCTCTGCTGTGTCTGCAGATGGGCATGTGGCCGACTCGGAGCCTGGTGAGGAGTACGCGGTGTCTGTTCAGTTCTGCCGGTTCCCACTGACTGTGATTCTTCCCTGGTTTGCATGGGATCAAGAGGAGACCTCCATGGGCTCAGAGAGTTCTAGCAGCTTCTCCTCGTGGGGGGTTGACATGGCTGCACCAGACAGCTGGGCAAGGAAGGAGCCGCCTCTGCTTCCAGCCATTCAGCAGCTGACCCTGGAGTATCTGTCCTGCAAACCCCCTCTAGACATGCGTGCAACTCAGGCCCAGCCCTCCCAGCCGGTGCCGGCAGCCCACACCGCAGGCTCCTGCACCAGCTGGATGCCCAGAACCCTCCCACTTCCTCAAGGCTTGGCTCCAGCCCAGGAGCTGTGAGTGAGGGGCATAGAGAGGGGAGGGGACAAGGGTTGAGTGTCTTTGCTCAGCTCCCCGACAGGCTTGCTTCCCTTAGACAGGTTCTATGGCAGCTGGTGGTGCCCACCTGGCTGGACTCAGACCCCCTTTGCTTTCTGCTGAAACTCCCGAAGCTTTAGGTCTCTGCGCAGGACATGTCTCTAGTTTCTGTCTGTGGTTTGCAATTTTTAGGATTGTATTGGTTGGGCCCTTTTAGCTGGAAATTGGGAGAGAGAGGAATTCATAAATATGTGGATCTCTGTGGCCCTTGGCAGTTGGAAGCCAATGTGGATTTCTTAAGTCTTATTGCCTGAGCAGGTCGTGGTTTCCTCAGCTTTGAACCCAACCCCTTTAGATAGACACGGCCCACCCATGACCAACTGTGCCGTTTGGTGGTCCACACAGCCCCACCCGTCGCGTCGTGAGAGTCTCCAGCATACAAGGCAGCTGCTGCACTGTCACGTGGGGAAGAGCAGCCCTGCAGGGCATCCGTCTCAGTTACCATGTTGGTTTCACCTCCGGGTGCCTTCCTCTTTGTCCAGCCCCTTTATCTCACTGTCTATTTTCTAATCCCTCTTTGCTTTGTTTCTGAAGCCTCTGCTTTCCCCTCCATCTGGGTGGGCTGGGCTGTGGAAAAAGGAAAAGAGAGAAGAGAATGCAGGCGGAAGAAGGCTCAGGCGCAATGGGGCGTTGTGGCTTTATTCTTAACTGCATTCTTCAAGTGAAATCCTTTACGTTTAGGGTATCTCTTTAAGTCGTTTTACTTATTCTAACAAAATCTTACGAAGTGGTCCTATATCTTTTTTTCCAGCTTATATTCCCTAGAAAACAGACCTAGAAACAAAACTTAGGTGTTCAGTCTCTACCAGGAGGAGAACCTGCAGGTGGGGAGGGGGATAGGGGGAGTGAAGTGGGGTCCACAGCAGTGTCCAATTTGAAAAATTACTAATGTAAGTAACATGTTAGCTTCTGTGGCTCTCAGACTCGAGCATGCAGCAGAATCCGCTGGAGGATTTGTTCAAACACGGGTTTCTGGGTCCCACCCCAGAGTTTCTGATTCCGTGGTTGCAGGTAGATCCCAAGAACCTGCATTTCTCACAAGTTCCTGGATGATGCTGTGCTGCTGGCCCACGCGTTTGAGAACCACTGTGTTAAGTCATTTAATATTATGAACAGAATGATTTACCAAACTCCTATGTATTTCTTAATCTCTACTCTTCTCCTAGTAAAACATTTTCTAGTAAAATGTTCATAGAGATGCATTTCATTATGAGCTTAATCCCCCATTTAGTTGTTTCTCTACATTGTCCTTCTGAATTTAGCCATTTTTCCCTTTGAGGACTGTAAACCTCCTTATTCATTATTCTTATCTTCTTAGAAATCAGCTTTATCAGAAAATGTGGGTATGTTATTTTGAGATATAGCTTAAGAAATCAATAGCAATTATCTGCAACCAGAATAAATATCATTAAAATAAAGATGTTACCTGCTTGCAGTTATTTACAAAAGACCAAAGGTCAAAAGAGAGAATAACAGCAAAGCCCACTATGTCTTAATAGTAAAGATATGGGACCTGCGTTAGAAAACACAAAAATCCAGCAAGGTGTCAGCAAGGCCTGCTCCCTCCGAAGGCTCTAGGGGAGAATCCGCTCCATACCTCTCTGGTAACTTCCAGGGTTGACTGCTGTTATGGGCTAAGATATAACCCCCCCAAATTCATATGCACCTCAGAACGTGATTGTCTTTGGAGATAGAGTCTTTTTTTTTTAATCCTTCAATGGCTTCCCTCAGCCTTATTTTTTTTAATTTAATTTTTATTTTTATTTAATTAATTAATTAATTTATTTATTTTTGCGGTACGCGGGGCTCTCACTGTTGTGGCCTCTCCCGTTGTGGAGCACAGGCTCCGGACGCGCAGGTTCAGCGGCCATGGCTCGCGGGCCCAGCCGCTCTGAGGCATGTGGGATCTTCCCGGACCAGGGCACGAACCCATGTCCCCTGCATCGGCAGGCGGACTCTCAACCACTGCGCCACCAGGGAAGCCCCTAATTTTTATTTTATATTGGAGTATAGTTGACTTACAATGTTGTGTTATTTTCAGGTGTACAGCAAAGTGATTCAGTTATATACATATATCCACTCTTTTTCAGATTCTTGAAAGGGGAAATTAAGTTGGAATGAGGTTGTTCAGGTGGGCCCTAATCCAAGTGGCTAATGACCTTGTTAGAAGGAGATTAGGACATAGATACACACAGAGGAAGACCAGGTGAAGACAGAGGGAGAAGACAGCTGTCTTCAAGCTAAGGAGAGAGGCCTCAGAAGAAACCAACTCTGTTGACACCTTGATCTCAGACCTCGAGCCTCCAGAACTGTGAGGCAATAAATTTCTGTTGCTTAAGCCACACTGCGTCATGCAGCCCTAGCAAGCACACACACAGGCCACCCTTGGTGGTCCTTAGCTTGTAGATGCGTCATTCCAATCTCTGCCTATGTCTTCCCATGGTGTCCCCCCCAGGTGTGTGTCTGTGCCTCTGCTTCCTCTTCTTATAAGGACACCAGTCATTGGATTAGGGCCCACCCTCATCCAGTGTGACCTCATCTTAACTAACTATATCTGCAAAAACGCTCTTTCCGAATAAGATCATCTTCTGAGGTTCCAGATAGACGTAAATTGGGGGAGGGGTGGGGAGAACACTATTCAACACAGTACAATGTGCAAAAATTAACTGCCCGCCAGCAGGCATGTAAACCACTGATAAGCTCCCTACGAGTGGTTTTCAGACTCACCTTCTTGTTAGACTAGGTTCTGATTTAATTGGTCTGGAGCAGAGCTTAGGCTTGTTTTCACTTACTCCAAGTCATTTTAACGAGCAGTCAGTGTTGAAAACCACATTTTAAAACCACTCATTGGGACTTCCCTGGTGGTGCAGTGGCTGAGAATCCGCCTGCCAATGCAGGGGACGTGGGTTGGATCCTTGGTCTGGGAAGATCCCACATGCGGTGGAGCAGCTAAGCCTGTGTGCCACAACTGCTGAGCCTGCACCCTAGAGCCTGCGAGCCACAACTACTGAGCCCGAGTGCCACAACTACTGAGCCCGCGTACCTAGAGCCCATGCTCCGCAACAAGAGAAGCCGCCACAATGAGAAGCCCATGCACTGCAGCAAAGAGTAGTCCCCGCTTGCCACAACTAGAGAAAGCCTGTGCGCAGCAACGAAGACCCAGTGCAGCCAAAAATAAATAAAGAATACATTTATTAAAAAAATAATAAAACCATTCATTATGCTATTTATTATCATCAACATTAGATCAGTAATCATAATGCAATTGGGAACGTTTATTGGGTATTTAATATCTCGGGCATTGGGCTAAGTACTTTATATATATTACCTGAGTGACAGCATCAGTCCAGTTCTTACCCCCATTTTATAGATAGGGACACAGAGGGTTAAAGACACTAAGAAAATCACCAAGGGACACAAAGCTAGGAGTGTTAGATCGACACCTCGGCTGACTCCAGAGCCGCGGTTCCTCTCTGCCCTTAGATCTGTCCAGATTCAGAGCCTGTCATCTTCCTCTCATCTTCACATAGTCTCAGTTATTTAGAGAAATCGTAAACATTTTCAGATGAGTAATTGCTTGTCTTCACTACAAAGAAATAAAACAGCTTGAACGTTGATTTGAGGGTGAGTCACGAAGGTCTTCAGTTAATAAATGATGAGGCATTATTTTTATTATCCACCTTGGAGAGCAGCTGATATGACAGGTGATGCTCTATAAACCTTGCATCACACAGTGGTGCCTCTTTATGCTTGTGAAATCACCTGTTCTCTAGGTGATTGTTGCAGACTCTTGGGTTTCCTGTCTCGTCTCTGAGTCTTGCTATCATCTCCTTGGAATCTCGTTCTGTCCCGGGACCAGGGCTTCTGCTCTGGACCTCTCCATTTGCAACCTTCCAGACTCTTCCTCTAGCTTTTAGAACTTCCTCCTCCCTGTTGTGAGCTCTCTCGATGCCTCTGGTGTCCTGAATCAGAAACTCTGTCCCTGCGGGACCTGCGCCCCCTTCCCCACTGGGGGCACAGACACAGGTGGTTCTTCAGCTTCAAACCTGAGCCTGGCACCTCCACTGCTGCAGGCAGATCTGAACCTCATTGGCCCGCACGCTTCTGTCCTTGAGCGTCGGCTGCCCATCACCCTGCTCAGTACCCTTCTTTTCCCTTTTTTTCCCTTCTACATGCAACTCATTGTTGAAGGATCTGTTTATGTCCCACCTTCTTCACGAATCTGACTGCTCTGGGTCCCAGCAGTCCTTTCTTTCCCTGAGGTCCTCACGCATTTAGAGTCAATCCCATTCCATTCAGATCTCAATTCCTCTGCATTTGCTGCCCATGAATTGAACCTGGCTCTCTAAGCCGTATAATAAGCTCCTCACAGAGGCAGAAGCAAAGCCTGCTCATCACTGGTACTGCTCCCAGCCTCGTCTGCATGATGCCAGGCCCACCACTGGAAGCTGTAAATACCTGATGATTAGTTTTCATACCTGCAGCTCATCATGATGCTTCATACGGATCAGAAAAGCATTAACTTTTTGGTATTAAGATACCCAACTAATGCTATCGGATCATGTTAAAGAAATTTTCATTGAAACTAGAATTAATAATGACATCCTTCCCCCTCATGGAGACCCAACCCAAATGATTTTCTTTATGATTACACTATTTTTAACCATTATTAGGCTCTGTGGTGGCGGCTTGTTGATTAGAAATGGAATCCATCCATGGGGGTCAACGTGTGATTGTCTGGCCAGTGCTAAGTGTAGCCAGAGGCACCCTACACCCAGTGGTCAAACCAAAGGCACACTGGAGTCAAATACCGTGATGTTCCTCTAAACTTAGAATCTCTCACGTGAGAATTTGTTCAAGAAGGCTAAACGAGACATCTATGGAAAAGCCAGCTGCCGGTCATCAGGGGTCATTCCCTGTGGTTTCAGGAGCGGGCAAGCCCCCCTCCTGAGGTCCTAAGTCTCTTGCATCCCTGCATTATTTTTACCTTATTTCCTACCTTTGGCCTTTGTATTTGGAAGATATTCTGTTACTCTGGTTCTAAGGATAATTTAGAAATCAAAACTTGAGCACAGATCTGATGATGACCTGCTCCAGCATTTTATCACGACAACCCAAGTTAACATAATGTCTGTTTGGATTTTAATGACTAGGAAAAGCTAAAAAAATCACTCTTCGAAAGTATCTAATTAGGCTAGACTTGTGCTTTCTGCAAAATGAAGCAATGTGATCCCTTCCAGCATTCCATGAACAGTTGTTTGAATCTTTTATCAGATTGGCTTTCTGCTCACGCGAAGGGGAGTAACTCTCTTTGTGTAAAAACGACTTGAAATTTAAATAAAAGTGACTTTAAAAGAAAATTAACAGGATGGGTACACCTGGATTTATGAGCATTTAAAAATAACTTGTACACTTAGGAAATATGTACACTTAGGGAAAAAAAAGGAGATGCTTCCCTTGTTCTTGGAAGATTGCCTTAGGACAGACGTAAATGCTTGTGTCTTTGATTCAAACTTAGTTAAATTTGACAAGAGATGGGTTTTAGGTCTCCCTGGTAACTACAAACAGCTTTTAGTACTTTATTTCAGGAAAAAGTCTTCAGCCTATGACGTTCATTGGCTTTGGTACATGCCAACCTCTCTCTAGACACAAAAACATATCTCAGACCCAGAGCTGTTTTGGCAGCAGGCAGCGAGCTCAGAGCCGATTAGGAAGCACCAGCCCCAGGAGGCAGGGGGGGTCTGACTCCTGACTGTACGTGCAAGAGTCAGAACCAAGCCCTTCCATCCTTGTGACTGCAGTGTCTGTTCCCTACGGGGAACCTAAATGTGTGTGTGTGTGCATTTCTTTTAAAGGTATGTAATTTGTTTATATTAATTTCTTTTGTGCTTTTGAAAGATGGCAGGCTCCCAGTCATAAAAAGGGAAACTAGGCTAGGTACTTCAAGCGGGAAGGGATTGAATAAAAGGATTTGGGTTTGAGCTGTTTTGGAAAGGCTGGAAAAGCAAGGAAGGACAGCTCCTGCAGAACCCCTGCCCTGCTCCACAGCATTTGCCCTGTGCAGCCGGGGAGTGCTTGAAAGCACTGACTGGTGTCGCTGCTACAGTTGGGGCCAGTGCTGCTGCCACAGCCAGAAGCAGAATCCCCACTACCTGCCTCTGATCTTGCACCAGCTCCCCCTACTGGCAGAACCTAAACAGAACCCCTGCTGGCAAGGATTCTGACAATTGTAGTTTCCACTCCTCCAGCATCTGAGATGCAAAACAAAGTACAGAGGACTGACAATATGTGGTCTGGATGGTATCATAGTGCTTTAGAAACTAAGTTATCATAGCACTTTAACCACTTAGACATTTATTTTATTTTATTTTACTTTATTTATTTATTTGCGGTACGCGGGCCTCTCACTGTTGTGGCCTCTCCCGTTGCGGAGCACAGGCTCTGGACGCGCAGGCTCAGCGGCCATGGCTCACGGGCCCAGCCGCTCCGTGGCATGTGGGATCTTCCCGGACCGGGGCACGAACCCGTGTCCCCTGCATCGGCAGGCGGACTCTCAACCACTGCGCCACCAGGGAAGCCCTAAACATTTATTTTAAATTAATTTTGTTGTGATACAAAATACAAAAAAATCCTTTTTGACAATTTCTTTTATGGGAGAGTGAAAAAGATCACTTTTTTTAAAATAAATTTATTTCTTTTTTATTTATTTATTTTTGGCTGCATTGTGTCTTTGTTGCTGCGCACGGGCTTTCTCTGGTTGCGGAGAGCGGGGGCTACTCCTTGTTGCGGTGCGCGAGCTTCTCATTGCGGTGGCTTCTCTTGTGGCGGAGCACAGCCCCTAGGCGTGTGGGCTTCAGTAGTTGTGGCTCGCGGGCTCTAGAGCACAGGCTCAGTAGTTGTGGCGCACGGGCTTAGTTGCTCCACGGCATGTGGGATCTTCCCGGACCAGGGATCGAACCCGTGTTCCCTGCATTGCCAGGCGGATTCTTAACTGCTGTGCCACCAGGGAAATCCAAGATCACTGGTTTTATATTAGAGAATATCTTTGTGTTTAAAGAGTATTTCGGGGTATTTTAATTCACGCAATTCAAAAGCAGCTAAGTATGTTCATAAAAGGATAGCTCTTGCTGGGCCTTGCTGTGTCATCTATGAAAAGCATTCCTCTATCTTTAGTTAACCAAGTTATCTGAAGCTCAGCTGGAGGATTTGAGAGGTTATATTTGACACTGGCTGACATTTTTCTGTGTCAAAATGCTTTCTCTGGCGGTTAAATCACCTGTTTGACCTCTGAGATTTTATATACTTTAATTGCATCCTTTATATGTTTAATTCTAATGGGAAATTATTTCAGATAAAATAATCATCTGCAAGCTTACTTAAAATGAAATTGTTCTGCTTTGGAAAACCAGTACCTACATTGACACTAAATCTCTTTTAAGTTACTCCTACTGTGCATATATGTGTATATTCTTACTTCTTTAATCTCCATAAATCTTTTCAGTAAGTCTATGAAGTGAGCCAGCTACTACTGACCCCAGTTTTTTTTTTTCCAGCTGTGTTAGTCGACAGGTCATTAGCTGTAGAATCAAGACAAGTCAGGTTCTATAAATAAATATTATTACAGTTTGCTTCTGAATCTGTATCTGTAAGACCACTCACAACTCCTGTTCCAACAGCATTAATTTTCTCATCGTGCTACAGTCTAGAGCAGTGGTCTTCACACTGAGGCAAGCATACCATTTGGAGGTGTGCAGAGAAAATCACAAGGTAGAGGGCCTGGCTACTTTGAAGGGAATCAGTTTTCAGAGCCTCAACGCACATATGTCCAAAATGGATCTGTCTGAGGATATGTACGTGATGAGGATACAGGTCTTTTCCTAACATCCTTCTCCCCCTTTGTGGAAGGACTCCTACCTCTCTTCCATCTTCCTATGATGTATTGACCTGGGGTTTTAAAACCTGTGGGGAACCAAACAGTGGGACAGTTTGGAATATTGGTAAGAAAGTAAATGACCCTAATGATTTGATTAAACAACTTTTTGTAAGTCTGGTGGTTTCCATTTCTTTCCTGACAGCAAGACTGTAGGAGTCTTAAATGGCATGTTGGTTAATAGAAAAGTTAAAAATAATTTTGATGATAGATTACTCTGTAAATCTTGGCATTGAGAAGGAAGCAAAAGAATTGAGTAACAATACTGTAACAAAACTCTCTCCATTCCTATTAATTTATTTATACGGACAAGTTTTCTTGGCACATAAATTTATAAAAATGAAAAACAGGAATAGAATTGATGTTGAGCCCTAACTCATTCTAGTAATAAAAAATCTTCAACCACAGATTACATGAACTAAGTGGAAAACCCCGGGCTTTTTTTAACATTCTTCTAGAAAAGGGGCAGTGCATTTCCAACAAAATTTTACTCCTGAGTAATAATTCTTTTTCAAGATTCTTCATATGTTATGTTTTTGTCAATTGTGTTCTAAAAGTAACTGTTATAACCCAATCAGAAAGGATTCTAATAGTTAGAAACATTGTCACAGAAAAACATGTTAATTAAACGTCAATTTATGTACATAATTTATTACATGCAGAAGTATTTATTTACCTGTCCATTAACATAATACACATGAACACAAAACACATTTTCTACAAAAAATATTAGGATATATGTATGTGGGAATGAAAACAAGAATTCAAAGAGAAAACAGATTAGTGTCAAATTTTAGGCTGTTGAAGAACTTGTTTTCACCGGATGGTGGTAGGCGTCACGTGGCTATAGTACTCTATCAGGCACAGTTGAAAGAACGATTGAAAAATGTCAACCTTTGTCGTGTACTGAAAATTACATCCATGGCAGATAGCGAAACTGATGAAGAAGACGTTTATATATCACTGTAAAAATATCTGCGATACACTTAAAATTTTTATTTAAGGAGCATATGAGCAGAAATGTTTAAGGATCACTGGTCTGGACAGATGATCGGGTGTCTTGAGGGTAAGCATTGCCACACGTCTCTGTCTCCCATGTGTTTCCTTTGTTTTCCCAGTTTGACCTCGTGTGTGGCAATGCGTGGATGCTGGACCTCACACAAGCCATCCTAAACCTGGGCTTCCTGGCCGGGGCATTCACCTTGGGCTATGCAGCAGACAGGTAGGCATGGGTGTGGCAGCCAGTTTACATCTAGAAAATGATGTGTACCTATGGAGAGGAAGATGTTTCATGTTAACTATTAGAAAACTATTCTTGCTAATTTTGGAAAAAAATCTGAATTCCTCCACTTGGGACATTCATACCTGTGGGGCTGCACTAATTCCTTCCTTCGTAAGCTTTGTCTCCTCACCCCTTGAACTGTACAAAAGGTTGGGGCTGCTCCCCTGGGGTCTGAATGCATCTGAGAGGAAACACAGAGCCGCAAGGCCGTGACTTCATGGCGGGGCCCACGGCTGGCTGGTGGATGCCGTGGAGGTGCTTCCATGGGCTTCGGTAACTCGCTGATCGCGGTTTGATGAATTTAGTCATAAGGTCGCCCCCTTACAAATCTGTTTCATTTAATTCAAACAAATTTTTGTATTTATTCTACAAATTAAAAACTGCAAAAAAAAAAAGTTTTCCAAAAACCGTGAAAAGAATTTGATCTGTTCTTGAAGATCCATAAATACACAAATATACCAGTTAATGGCAGACACAAAGTGAGTGTATATATTCAAGACAGTCGTGCTCTCTCTTCAGATATCCCCGTTTCAGACATTATTGATGTAGGTTATTGTACTCCTGTTTAACTGTTCCTTTATCCCAGTTCTCAGTATGAACAGACTTGCAGTGATTTAACAATTCTCCGTGTTCCGCATGTCTGGCTCACTGTTGCTCCCAGCACTCCAGCCCAGCATCAGTGGGTCAGCGTGACCCTGCTCGCAGTGGGCAGGGCTGGGAGTGTCTCTTGCAGAGCTGAGAACAGCAGTTAATTGGAGAATTCAAGACAAAATGCCCCCAATCCTATAGGCAGTTGGTGGTCTGCACTTGACCAGACCAGGACTTCAAAATGGGTAGCACCTTTGGTTCCTGTCCCTTCCTCTGTCGTCTTTTTCTTGTGTTGTCCCCCAGCCCTCCTCGGCATGTGACGTCCTCCTTAATCCTCTGTGTCTGGTGCTCTCTCCTTGTCTTTTATCTGTGTCTTTCCTACTGTTTCTCCTTACAGCCTTTTCAATTCATTTTTCCTTCCTTAATCTTCCGCACACAACCCTCTCTTTCCTAACTGGCTGCCGTTTGGAATTGAGTTACAGATTTTCAATATGTATTTCTTTCATTTTGTTGTTACTCTTCCTAATTTAAGCATTAGGTTTTGCTTCTTCGGCATGTTTCTCTTTCACAGCCAATCAACGTATCTTCAAACTAAAGTAACTTGACTAAAGGAGGGGGCTTTTCCTACCTGTGTTCCAGGAGGGGCTGAGCATCTGTCCTCAGATGTGACCCGGTACTTTGGGGAGGAAGACAGAGCTGTGAATAATGCTGCCTCACCTCGGGGCTGACCATCTTTCAGCTCCTTCAATCTCTTATGTTCTTGAAGGAAAGGACAAGAAGCAATTTAGTAGGTCCTATATCTGTGAGAGGAGAGTGGGAAGGGCAGAGAGTGAATTTTAAAACCTAGGTAAACCGAGACTACATGTGTCTCTGGAGACTCTGAAGCAAGATGCTGTGTGAATTTGATGGAAATTTCTATGGGAAAATGTCTTTGAATCAAATCTCTCAAAGGTCGTTGATGACAGGGCTTCAACAGCCAATAATCTAGCACAGCTATACTGAACCACTTAGCATCAGACTCTCAGAATATTGCCCGCGGTGACCTGTGTCTTTTGCCTAAGCGCTTTAATAATGGCTACGTAAATGGTGAAAGTGAAACACAAATCTTAAGAACAAATCACATTTATTGTGAACTTGATAGTTTGTAAAGAGCTTTCACATTAGCATCTCAGTTTGGTGTCTACAACCTCACTGTAGAAAAGATAAAAGAAAAAAAATCACAAGCAAACAAACAAAACCTGCATCTTGAATTAAGGAATTCACCCAGAGTTGCATGACTTGAGCCAGAAGGCCAGGCCTCCTGGCTGTCATGACCATTTTGGCTTCTTTCTGTCCCTTTCTCCTCTGACCCCACCCACAGAAATGCTAGGAAGTGTCCAAGCTGTGCCACTGGAGTGACTGTATGGGGAAAAAACGTTGTAATGGAGAGGGTCATCTCTTTGGAAACTGCAGTCCCAAAGGATGCATTCCATGCTTTAAATTTTGTAATGTCATTTCAGAGGCATATGTTTTCATTTGCCCTGGCTTTGCTATAAAACAAAGAGTAGCATTTTCAGCGATCCTTGACATGGTAATAATGAACCTATAAAGGACACAAATTCTGTACTTAAACCTACTTTAACAACACTTGCAATGAGAGTCTTCTCATTGTGTTGAAGAAAACGTTTAAGGTAATCTCATCCTTTCTCTTTCTCCAAAAGGTACGGCCGAATAGTCATTTACTTAATATCCTGTTTCGGTGTTGGCATTGCTGGTGTTGTGGTGGCATTTGCACCCAATTTCCCTGTGTTTGTGGTCTTCCGCTTCCTACAAGGCGTGTTTGGAAAGGGAACGTGGATGACTTGCTACGTGATTGGTAAGAGCTGGCTACGCCTCCTTGTCTGTTTGAGAACCAGGGTTAGGTGGGTGAGAAGTCCCGCTGGTCAGCCTTCCTCCAGCCAGTATGGCGAGGCTTCACTGCTGCCACGTTATTTCTGCAAACGGGAGGATGCAGGGGCAAGATGCTGACTCTTTAGAAATTAAAGTTCCATCTTGTTTTGGGAACCAAGTATGGACTCTCACCAAATACTGGGGTGAACCACTTTCTAGCACGGCCATACGGTTATCACATGGTTTCTTGCTTTGTTTTCTTAGAGACTAATCTTTAGAAAAACTTCAGTAGTTCCTTGAAACTTTTTTTTTTTTTTTGGCTGTGCCATGTGGATTGTGGGATCTTAGTTCCCTGACCAGGGATTGAATCCAGGCGTTCAGCAGTGAAAGCACAGAGTCCTAACCACTGGGCCACCAGGGAATTCCCCCTTGAAACATTTTTAAAGCATTTTCCATGTATTTCTATGATACAGTTTGAGATAACATTGCTGTGCTCTCAAATATTATTTCTTTAATTCTATCCCTTCCGCACAAGTGGAGAACTTTCTGCCATGCAGGAGATATGGCCTGAAAATGAGAAGTTCATTTGTAACCCTTTGCTATCTTCCATACCTAGAAAGTTGGACGTCTGAGTGTGAGGACAGAAAAACTTCTCTTTGCTCCTATTACTGGGGAAGGTCCTGGCTGCTACCTTTCCAGTAGTGTCTTGGGTGGGCACCCACTCAAAGTCGTGGTGGATTTGTGACCAGGGAAATACGAAGCCTCCTCTTTGATTATCACCCCAGATCTGTGGGCTTCCACTCACTTCTGTTACTGCTAGACAGCACCTCTTTGGGGTGCCCACTTTGGGGACCCTTTGAAGATCTTTTTGTGGGCGAGGAAGGAGAGAGAGAGCTGGGGGGACTGACGGTTGATGGCTGGAGCAGAAGGGATAACTTTGGACTATGAAGCGTTTTTAAGGAGACCCCAGTCTAGGTGAGTTTTCCTGGTTGTGATCTTAGGGCAGCAATAAGGTAACATACGCCAGGATGATCAGAATGGAATTAGGGACAGATAGAAACAGATCAGCAGGAGGGGAGGGGAGGAAAGGATGCCAACAGTAAAATTCCTCATGTGATTTTCAAAGAAATATCACACAAATGAAAGGTCCAACACTGTGGAGAGAAGTATCATTTGATAGAAACTCTCTTGTGATAGTGAAATATTTATCTGTAGAATCTAATGTCCATGATGAATCACCTAAAGAGACTGTAATATGCAAATCTTTAAAGACTGTGATAAAATCTAGCCACTTTATTATATTTATGTTTTGATACTTACAATTACTTTTCAAAATAGTCATCGTCTAAGCTTTCCTAAAATCAACACATACATTCTTTGAATACCCGGAAGGGTGCTGGGCTGGGTGTGTAGGAAGATGGCATATGCTTGTTGATAACGCAGAGAAGAGGGGGAGAGGAAGGGACCTGAGCTGTCTGGGAAGCACATCCCCATCAGGGCAGTGCCTAAGGAAGCTTCGGGACCTTTGAGAGTCCTGTATAGTATTCTAGCGCCGCTGATGGATGGATGTCACAGGTGTAACGTCTGTTTGTTTGTTTGTTTGTCCGTTTGTTTTGGAGCTGGTCTTGAGCTTCCCTAACCTCTCTGTTTGTTTTCCTTCAGTGACAGAAATAGTAGGTTCAAAACAAAGGAGGATTGTGGGAATAGTGATTCAAATGTTCTTCACCCTTGGAATCATCATTCTCCCTGGAATTGCCTACTTCATCCCCAATTGGCAAGGAATCCAGCTGGCCATCACGCTGCCCAACTTTCTCTTCCTCCTTTATTACTGGTAATGTGGTTTTGGTCATTATCAAATCTATTCTTATTCCACAGAAATGTAGAATCTATGCTTCCAAACCAACATGAAAACGAAGGCGAGATTTTCTAACATCTCCAGAACGGCTATGGGCTTTGCGAATTTCTAGAGATTATTTATTGGTTTTTGACTAATAGTTATTATTAAATTCATAAAATTGAAAAACACCTTTAAAATAGAGTATGAATTATGTTTTATTATTTTGTAATCTTTTTATGAAAACTACAAGGCAACAGACCATATCTGCCAGTATTTCAACACGCAGTTTAAATGCAGTGAACAAGATTTGCTTGTCTGTGTGTTTTATTAAGCAAACTAATGTGACTCAGGAATTCTCAGGGGAATAAGAAAATGTTAAGAGCATCAGAAAATTAAGTTATCGGAAAGCTACAGGTGTGTGCATTTGACTCCTGTTAGAATGAACATATTTTAATCATCCTCTAATCTAATTTTAATATATGAGCAAACCAGTTTATGTAAATTGGGTTCCTAACCCTTTCCTAAAGGTTCATTAAATCCCAGTGTTTTTCATCTTTGTAGTTGAGGACTGTATATTCTAAGACAGCCTTCTTGCAAGAGCAATGTAATATTGATTATTTTTATCATGAGCAATAATTCAGTTATCAAGTGAGCATTTTTTCCCGTCCGTTATAAACTTACAAAGATAATCTATGTTTCAGAGAGCCAGTTCTAAGCTCTCAGAATCTCCGAAACATGTATCTGATCGCAAGATCCATTTCAATAGAGAAATTCAAGTCATAAACTTTTAAGTTTTGAGATACGCAGGCATAACTCAAAAAAGACTTCTTCTCACCAGGGTGGTTCCTGAATCTCCCCGTTGGCTGATTACTCGGAAGAAAGGAGATAAAGCATTAAAAATTCTGAGGAGCATTGCGAAATGCAATGGGAAGTATCTCTCGCCAAATTACTCGGAGGTAACCTTGCATATTACTAGTAACAAGTATTGTTCAAGTGGGTGAATTAATGTCACTTATGCACATATTATCAAATATATGACTAATCATTTTTAGTTTGACTTTAAAAAAACCTTGGGAAGAATCATATGGTGTATTAAAGAAGAAATAATTGCAAAGTTGTAATAGCATTATAATTGAGGTGAATTGGTCATTTAGTCCATATTTTAATAGTTGCACCAAGTTACTTGAATTACTATACTTGAATCACCTACTATAGGCCCCATAGTAATTAATCATTCATTCATCTTAATTGGACAAACTATAAATCTTTTCTTGACATTCAATTTAAGTCTAAAGATTTGTCTTTAAATTTAGTCTTGGAAGTATTATCTCTGCCAACCAGAGCTTGGGCAGTAATGTAATATTTCAACCTTTAGACTTAGACATGCTGAATAATCTGCCCTCCCTCCCTCCCCTCCTCCCTTCTTTCCTTCCTTCCTCCAGCAAAGGCTTTTTGGGTGCCTCTGTGTCACTGCATTAAGAGAAAAGGGGGCTGTGTATTAAAAGCTCATTCTTGTCTTTTCAAAGATTTGATATGCAGCCGAAGACATATGCATGTATTTGAAGCAACGCCTGAATAATTAGAGAATAACATATAAAAAAGATATGATTTTTGCTTTAGCTGCAAAGACTAAGTGAATGCAGAATAACAGAGGATTATTATAAAAGGAATATTTAAGAATAATTTTTTTAAATTTATTAAATTTATTTATTTTTGGCTGAGTTGGGTCTTCGTTGCTGTGCGCGGGCTTCTCTAGTTGCGGCGAGCGGGGCTACTCTTTGTTGCAGTGCCCGGGCTTCTCATTGCAGTGGCTTCTCTTGTTGTGGAGCACGGGCTCTAGGCACGCAGGCTTCAGTAGTTGTGGCATGTGGGCTCAGTAGTTGTGGCTCGCAGGCTCTAGAGCACAGCCTCAGTAGTTGTGGCGCATGGGCTTAGTTGCTCCACAACATGTGGGATCTTCCCAGACCAGGGATCGAACCTGTGTCCCCTGCATTGGCAGGCCGATTCTTAACCACCGCAACACCAGGGAAGTCCATAAGAGGAATTTTTAAATGTTTAATATTAATATTGCTAACATTGTTTTCTTTTGTAGCATTCAGTTTGTCTTGCTAGAAACGTTCTGATAAAAATGGGTTTGTGGGTTGTATTGTCAACTCCCCAGCTTCCTAGCTCCCCAGAACCTGGTCGGTTATTTTCGGATTTCTACCTTCTTCTTTCACTCTTACATTAAGCGACAAGCAGTAGGCTCTGTGTATACAAAGGTTTCAACTGACCAGTTGTCACTGTTGGAAGTAGATTAATGATTTACCTTGAGGTTTACAGGTCATAAAATATATGGTAAAGATAAAACGTGATCTGTTCCAACCATGAAGACTAGTTGATCCTTGTCATTCTTTGACTGAGAACATTTGAGCTGTGCTTCTAGGGAAAATAACATCCCACTGCCCTCTCAGCTTGCTCTGGTCACACGAGCCATTGGTCTGCACAGCTGGATCAAATGAATGATATTTTGTACTCAGTTTTAATGGCCAAATGAGTATTTTTGCTATTCGTTCATCAGTATCCTGAAGACATTGCATGTAGTCCCAGAGCTAAGCATGTGTAAGATCTAAATCAAGGTTTTAAGAGTGTAAAAAACATAGTGTGTGCTGATGGCTTATGAAAGAAGATGTTGCATTAACCATGCACATTGTGTGTTACCATGCGTGTTGCTGAGACGCCAGAGGATGATTCCCAAAATAGCTGCTATTCCACATCCTGTGAGTGTCCGGTCCAACACCCACTGACCCGCTTCGAATTCATGAGCAGGATAGAGATCGTTTCAGCAGGGAAGTACTTAAATGCTCGACATCGTTGTGATTGTAAATGATCGGGAACTATGGATCCGATGGCTTCCAAGACACTTGAACTCTAGTTTTTAGCAGTTAGATGATCTCCATTTGAAAGTCAGGTTTGATCAGACTTCAGTTTCTCCAGGACTTCAGTTACTCTAGGATCCTAGCTACCACTGTGGGCGTACGATCCTAGTGACAGGTGTTGTGATAGGTTGATGAGCCTCTTCAGTCTTTTTTTAATCTATAGGTTTTCTTTTTCTAGCAACTTTTTCTAGCAACTTCGGTGGAGAATGCTACGGGGTTTTCTCTCTGTTGAGTTTTCTGAAGTCTAAATTTCACTGATTACATCTCTTCGGATCCTTTAACGTGACCCTCTGTCTTGTATTCCCTTTGATGGAATACAACTAAATATAACTAAATTGGTAGTTAGATCTAGAGTTAAGCAAGTTCAGGTTTGTCATTTGGGGCAAGACTACTTCATAAGTGGCTTTGTACATTTCCATTAAGAGACACCCAGTATCTCTGTGCCTCTCTATTCTTTTGTGATGTTAGCTGCCACTGATAATCATTGCCTGGATTTATTCATTCATCAGAGATTGCAAATTGACAATATTCCCATTTTGTCATTATTTCTTCATGTGTTACTGGAATACTTACATAAAGACTAACTTATCCCATCAACTGAGATGACTCTCACATACAGTTCCTATAGAAAAGGCAGGATATAGGCGTAATTCTTTCTTTTCAAATTAGCAGATTGGTTGCCTGAATTCTTGAAGTGATCAATGCATTGTGGGCTATGGGTTTTTTAAGCCTCATTATGACCTCCTGGATTTATACATACTGTGTATGTTTCAGTCTTCTGCAGTTATTGTTATTATCCTACTGATGCTCAAATTGCCCCCGTCTTTGGACAGACGAGGCTCATCTTTGCTGGTTCCTGAGTCCCTCTGCCACACCTCTGGTAGTTTCTGAATGCTTCCTTGCTCATTAGCACGACACGATTTTCCAGGCTTGTCTTGTAAGTTCCAGTCTCATGCTTGTAATCACCTGCTTCTCAATGGGGGCTTCAAGTTTTGAAATAAATGTCTTCAAACTGACCCTGTCCATCTCCAGCCTTTAAAAATTGTACAACCTAAGTAGAAAGGCAATTGTTGTCTTTAAAAAGAGAAAGAATTTTAAAACGTAACGACGTTTAAAACACCTTGCTAATAGCTGAATTCAGTCAAATTATAGGCCAAACCATAGTTTTCTATTTCAGAGATATTAATGTTTCCACGAAGCATGGTAATGTGCGAAACCCCTCTTTCAATGCTCAGAAATACTGGTAGGTAGTGCAGGCATTTGACTTGAACTCCAGCACCAGCACCAAGGCAGGATCCTATTATAGTTTTGGGGGTAATGCTATCAATTACTCCTCTTTTGGCAACTCAAGGAACTATTGCCCATGTCAACAGTAGGACCACCAGGAAACCTTATGGTTCCACAGTCACCTCACACCTTCAGAAACCCTCCATTGCCTTAGCTGGTATCCCTGCTCTCTGGATATAATAACATCAAGGCACCCATGCCCAAGGCTGGTTGCCCAGTGCTCTCCTTACACTTTTCACGGAACCTCTCTTTGGTAAATCCTGACTTTTGGAAGAAGTTATTACCATGTAAATGACCTCATCCCCCAAGACCTCTCCAATTCCCACCTCATCCTAGGGGTGCACATCCTAGGCTGCAGTGAAGCTAGAATGAATTAAAAAGAATCTGCTTGGTAGCAAAGCGGCCCTAGGAGATCTGGCAGGTCTACCCTCCTCTCATCACAATAGCCTCAGCTACCTCCCCACACCAGCCTGTTCCATCGCTGACACCAGAGGTGCTGCTCTATTTTAGACCCGAGAAGCAGAAGCGGTGGTGGGGTACCAGTTCAGAGCAGAAGCTGTAGAGGCATCACGAGTTTCTGACAGCTCTTTTGCTCTTTCCTTCTGCTACAAGAACAGCACATCCCAAACTGGAGCTGTTCCTTCAGCGTGGGTCCAGAATGAGAAGAGCTACAGCTCGGAACAGAGCTATAGCAGCTGACCTACAGCTGAGACGTGGAATGTGGCCAAGAAATCATTGTTTCCCCTGTAAACTACAGTCTGCTAAATGTGTCTCAGTAAGCTACAGAGATTTGAGGGTGTTTGTTTTTGCAGCCAAAGCTAACTAATGTAGCTGATAGTAATAGTACTGGTTCAGGTGCCAAAGTAGGGTTTGGTGATCCAACACATTTTTTGCTATCTAGATGACACTGGATTGTGGTAGATTAGATTATTGTTTGAAATAGTCACATCTTCCCTCTCGTTTCCAATGCATGAAGATACTTCCTGGCTCCGCTGATGCGGGGCAGAGCAATGTAACCTGCTCTGGTCTCGTGATGGCTGAAGTGTACGGCCTGCCCTTCGACTTCGGGCTTGGCCGTTCGGGTTGCTTTGGCCAATGGTAGGTGACCAGATGTGATGCAGTAGAGTCATGAACTGTGCTTGGGCTTGATCTCTGGGCTTCAGCCAGCACTGTGAGAAGAATAGTTCCAGGTTCTCCTACTGACCACATAGAAGGCTAAGAGACATTTGGAGGAAAGCTGCTCTAGCAAAGTCTCCCCAAACCTAGATCAGCAGTCTCCCAGCCAGCCCACAAATGTGTGAGCTCAATGAATGCTTATTATTTTATGCCACTATGCTTGTTACAGAGCATTATTTATCAAAAGTCAACTGATATCCTGATTAAATAGCCATCGTCACTTACTGACCTGGATTCTACAACTACATAGGTAGTAACTCTGGCAGCCGTTTGGGTTTCATTCTTTTGAAAAAGGATTTTAAAGATGTCTCTCTCCCCCTCTTGTCTTCGAGTGCGATATGCTCATGGAAAATAGTAGGCTACAACTCTAGTTAACAAAGAGGCTCTGATACTACCGAACTGAATATGTCCGTATTCGTTGGCGATATTGTTATGCTCTGTTGACTCAAAAACCTATAAGGCTTGATTGTAATTTCCTTACTTGTATGATATGCTTATATAGTTCATTGTTCAGAGCTAATCACAGTTTATTGAAATGTCAGTAGTAGATGTTACACTGATAGTCATTCATGCATAAACACACTCATGGGCAGTTCCCATGGTGACGTGTTTGGGTGACATCAAGAACTGAGACTTGAGCTTTCTGATCGCAAAGGGAACATCATCGCTATAAATGATCCCACTCTGATATAGTTCCAAGATTGAATATATTAAAACCTCATTAAAAAGTGTCAGGCTAATTTTTAGGTTACCTTAGTTACCAGAGAGACTTCCAACTCTTAACAGCTGCTGTGTTTCCTATATTTTAATGAACCGTCACAGAAGCATCAGTATCGCTCCAGAGAGGGACTTTCCAGCTTTGGGAATGTCTGTTTCTGACATTTGCTTTCCAAAGGGGATTTTTATAAACATAATTTTTGTTCTTCCGAAAGAGAAACCACACCATGATTCTGGCTGTCATGAAGCCCATGTGAGTTGTGTGGTATTTTCGTCCAGTTGTGCTGTCTTTGTTAGTTTTCGTGTTTAATTATTATCTCAGACTTGAAGCTTAAAAACTCTCCCATAGAATTCATTTCAAAAGATCCAGAGAAAGTAATTTAGGCCCAAGCAGTGACCGTGTCAAGAGTGGGAAAGGTGTGAGTCTAGAAAATAGTAAAAGACAGTGGGGAAAAAAGTCTCCGGAAACTTGTACATTACTTGCCCTTAACAGAAGCAAATCTTCATTCTTTGACTTCACACAGAATAAATGATTCCTGTTCTACCAGCAAAGCCGTCATCCTTCACATGACGTGTTAAAATGATTACTGTAATATGCCCCCACCTTAGCTTTAATTTAGAATATTCTTGAATGCATAAAAAAAGTCAGGGCGCTTCATATGCTAAACATAAAATGGATCTTTGGAGCTGAGAAATAATTTAATAGTACTCTAGTGAAATCCATTTTTGGAAATAGTCTGGGTTCTATAAATGGGCTATATTTCAATTCTAATTAGTTCCCATATCTTTAACTTTGTGAAAATAAGACAATATTGCATGAATAGGGAAAAATGTTTATGCTACCATTTAAAAAGCCATAAAAACAGCAGTGAAGGACTGTTGAATCCAGAGCGAGTTCCTTTCCCAAGCTGGGTGATTAAATAGTAAGTTTCTTCCACTAAAGGAAATTTGGCCTAAAATCCTCCAGGTCAGTGGGTTCTCATTTCACCTGTACAAATCTTGAGGGAGAGTGGTCCAGAGCATCATGTGGCTTTAACTGAGCTGGAAATCCAAGTGTCTTATCCCTTAAAGAAGGAGATTACAGCCGTGGAGAGGGCAAGGCAGATATTCAGGGCAGCTCCTCAAAGAGCAGCATCTTGAGTGAGGAACCCTGGGAGACAGGCCTTCTCTCCCCTTCCCTGAAATTGACCTTCCAGAGTCCCTCCTGAAATAACTGGGCTATATGCTCTTGCCACGGTCTTAAGGCTTGAGAAGTATACATCGGAACTGTGAAAGAAAAGCACTCAGCATCATTGTTACATAAATATAAATAAATATATATGTAGCTATAGTGATACCAGTCAGTCCTGGTGTCTGATGACATCTTTCTAACAAGTAATTGGATCTACAGAACCCAGGACAACTAATGGACTCAGATGGTGACCAGTAGGGTGACCAGTTGTCCTTGTTTGCCCAGGACTGGGAGGATTTCTAGGATACTGAAGTCGCAAAGCTAAATCTAAAGAAAGTCTCAGGCAAATGGGGGTGACTAGGTCAGTCCTCCCCTTCCCAGCTGTGCTTAGAGAAGGATACCAAAGATGTACATTTCCTGGCTTCAAAAGCCCCTCCCAGCCCACTGGGACCCTGATCCCTATGAGAAGACAGTGGGATGCCTGGCCTGACTAGAGGATGGGACCTGGGATTTCCCGATGTCAGATGCAAGCTGCCGGGGCCCCCAGGTGGCTGCCAGGCTTCCTCTTTCTTCCTCAATCCCTAATTCTTGAAAAAAAAAAAACACAAAAAACTTTTACAGCCTTTATTTGAAGGTCTAACATGAAGTGATATTCCTTTGAAAAAAACGCACACTTTATTGATGTATGATTGACATGCAGAAAGCGGTACATATTTCATGTATACAACTTGCTCAGTCCCCTGTTTCTACTATAGTTCTTAATCTGGACTTGAACCCTAGTTGTTCGACTGGGGCCCTGGCCCCCTGCTTACTTTCTGCCTGTTCTTTCTGTCAAAAGTGGGGTCCCACTGCTGATGTCTTTACTCATCTGTTGTCACAGAGTTAGATGTTGCCCCTTCTGATAACTGCTGCCTGATCTTTCTGGAGACTGCAGCTGCTGAGAACCCGTCCTCCAGGTGGGTCCCACACGGGACAGCAGTGCTGGCCCACAGGAGACCCAGGCGTCCCCTCCCCCCACTGGCCTCTCTTGGTGTACATTCTTGGTCCAGACACAGAGCCAAAGCACCTCCATTCACCTGGCCTGCTCTCCCTAAAGCTGAGATTCCAGCAAACACCTAGGCAAAATGATGTTGGATTATGACACAAGGGGAAGAGTTCCAAGCTCTACATAGTGACATTTAGAGCCATGTCAACTCCTCATTCATTAGTTACAGAATCTGGGAACAATGGACTCCTCCCTTTTTCCATCTCAAAGGCTGATCCTTGCGCTTCAGAACAACAGCCCTCCTGTTTGAGCCCCAGCACCCCTGTGGTGATGCAGAGAAGCATTTGCCTTTTTCTGGCCTAGCCCAGGCCCCGCTGGTATTACGAAGAAAACTAATTAAAATATAAAACAAAATGAATAAGCCACACAGGCTTATTTTATTCTGTTAATATTGATTGCTCTTTTTTGTGAGAATTGTGAAAATGCCTACTTCAGTTATTTTAATTCTGGGTCTCTCTAATAGAATAAAAAGTGAGTTTGCTTTTGCTCTTGCCTTTTGAACACTTGCCAAGAGAATGGCCCTCTAACACCATCTTTGAAATCTTCATATTCTATCGTGTGAGAGAGGAAGATAGCAGCCTTTTCCAGTGTTTTGTTCCTGTGCCACTTGGCCCACGCTTGTGTTTTTGGCAAAAGCAGTCTCTGCAAATCCAAATTGCTGTGCTTCCCTACTGTGAATAAATGAGAAAATACTAGCTCTTTGGGAAAGTGTTCCTTGCTGTGGAGGCCATGATGGGTGCAACTTCCAGAACCCTGCACATCCAACTCCCTGGCAGGATTTCCCGGGCATTATTCCTAATCCAGAGCTGCTGTTGCTATGACAGTGCTGCTTGCTAGATCTCCAGTCCATTAGGAAAACTGCCTTTTTTCAAGAAAAAATCCTAAGAAAAGAGATGCAGCCTGGGTGAAATCATTTAAATTCTCCAGGGCTGGGCTTCCCTGGTGGCGCAGGGGTTGGGAGTCCGCCTGCCGATGCAGGGGACACGGGTTCGTGCCCCGGTCCGGGAAGGTCCCACATGCCGCGGAGCGGCTGGGCCCGTGAGCCATGGCCGCTGAGCCTGCGCGTCCGGAGCCTGTGCCCCGCAACGGGAGAGGCCACAACAGTGAGAGCCCCGCGTACCGCAAAAAAAAAAAAAAAAGTTCTCCAGGGCTAGGTTGATTGTTGGAGTATGCAGACATGCTCCTTTGATGTAGATAAACATGAGAAAATTGTGCTAAATAGTAACAGAGAAAACACACTGGGATCTATTTGCTTCCATCCCTAGAGGTTCCCCCCAGGTAGATGGTATAAAGGTATCAGGTGCTAGATTTTCAAGGGCTAAATCTTCCCTTCCCTGGAAAAAATAAAAGTTAAGATCCGTCTAACAGATGCTGGATGAAGAACAGCCAGGTTGTGTTGCAGTAGCAACACTTCTTCATGTGGGTGCAGATATGAACGGGACCAAGCCCACGCAATCCAAGATGGCTGGATTTCTTGGTTTAGAGCAAGTAATGTGGGTCTGTGCTGTTTTCATTTTTCTTTGAATCTGGCACTGTTGGAGGCAAGTATAAGTTCATGTACAGAAAGGGGACCTGATGGAGAGGAAGCCTTCCTTCTTCAAATAGTGAATGTACCTTTCTTAAGGTGGCTGAATAAGGGAAGCTTTAGAGTGAAGAAGTCCTTATATCCTTCCCAGGAAAAGGACTTAGGGAACGTTGGGGGGAATGGCCTGAACCAAGAACACTCTTATGCTAGAAAAGTAGATCTTTGTTACCATCCCTAGGAATGGGCACGGAGGGGGACCAAAGAGGAACGTTCTGGCTAACACACTCCTGCCTCACAGCACCTGTGACCTCAGCCCGAGTCGATGGAAGAATCATGTGGTAGTCTGTCCCGGGGGGGGCCACTGATCCTTGGGGACCATCAGGTTACTGCCAAAGTCCACAAACCATTTGCAGTCAAGTCTTGTCTGTAGAATGAATGAATACATCTTGGATCCATGTATACTATTATTGCAGATGAAGGTAGGTGCCGTGGTGATGAATAATGACTAATGAGCTGAAAGGCGTTAAGTTCATAGTAAATCTGTGTTAGGCTGTCGTCTCAGTGAACAGGATTAAAAGCACGGTTCCTCTCATGTGCCGGAAGTTCTCATACTCAATTAGGACAAGAGTCAGTGATCAGTGAGCACAAGCAGGATTGGTTTCCACCAGCTGGACAGCTGTTCCCTGAGCTCTCGGAGTTCAAGTTATATGACGTTCTCAGGAAAAGCTGAAGGACCCCACAGAGTCTCGATAAACAGAATTCTCGACAACTTCCGAGATTTGTTCAGTTTTTTAAAATTCAGTAAAATAAACTCAAGTTCATTATATTCTGCTCTTTCACGGACCTTAAGGACAAGTTCTTCCTCTGAAGTAGCGAGAGTTGAGCAACTTGGTGTACAATTGTCTTACTGTGTCTCAAAGGTGGGTCCTTGTTTTCTTTCTTGTTTAGGTTTCAGAGCCAACACGCCACTAACAGTTTAGATCTTGAGGAAGGCTTACTGAATGTATACTCAGCACGATTATTTCTATGGCCCCAAGAACGAGAGAGATTAAGTACTTGCCGCATGTGTTGATCACTAGTGGAGTCTCCAGGCTTAAATACTTCTCTTTGAAACCTGACGCGGACAAATCTTACCAAAGACAATTCAAGTATTCACTCTGCAATTCATAACCGTTAACATGCTGTATTTATACAGGCTGATCTAAAATTAGCAGGGGACAGATTGGATGGCAAGTGAGTGAAACATGGGCTCCATGCCATGTAGCGTCCTTCCCACAGTTCTGTAAACTACGTGGTACACTTGGTTGTCTAAAAGCAACCGGCCTGTAAAGTTCAAGTTGATTATTAGTTACTGCACTGAAAATATTTTTCACCTGGCACGCTGAATCAGGGAATATTTTATTTGGTCACCACATGTTTAGAAAAACCATTTAAATGTAATTGGCATGAGGTTGTCCCACAAACGGACACACACCGTAGCAGGAATTCATCTTCATGTGTTCACCCATTTATTCAGCAAATAGTTACAGAGCACTGGGTTCAAAACATCTAGTTTTAGACAACCTCTGTGCAATAGTCACTTTCAAAAATGCCTCCCAACAGGCGTTCAAGGTGCCTTACATTTTCTCTAATTCTCTATGGTTGGTCGTCTTTCTTTCTTTTTTTTTTTTTGAGCTGTTTTCAGGTCCCCCCTCTGATAGTTCCTTACCTATTCAAATATACTCAGTTTCATCATATAGATAAGTTTAATACAACTAAATATAAATTTTTCCTCTCATTTAAAGCTGAAGAAAGCTTAAATCTCAAGTGTAGAGTTTGGAAACCGTATCAGTGTGTTTTAATTTTGATGGCATTGTCTACAGAAGGGTATTCTAATTGGGTCTCAGTTAGTACATCTGTTAAGGCTGGAAACTCACCTATGTGTTTCTTGGAATATAATAAAGCAAGTCACATTTCAAAGTTAGAGTAGAGAGTGAATGCAGTATAACATTAATACACGTCACTGTGGTCCAGAGTGAAGCCATGAGACTGAACAGGCTTCACTATCAAAAACCTCCAGAGTCAGAATTCCAGGCATGGTGTGTACCACCCACTCGTGGCTTGCACTTAAAAGCATCTCATCCCTCTCTGTAGTTCTGCCTGAACAATAAAGTACATGCCAATGAACAATAAGTAACTGTATGCAGAAAAATATTTTGTAAATCAAGAAATAGAGAAGGGAGAAGCTTGCAAATTCTAGAACTCACCAAGGACTACGATATATATTGGGGTGCGTGTCAACTGCTCTTTTAGCTGTTCAGCTGGACTTGACTTTCTTTGGAAAATTTCTCAGCTTTCCCCAATGCACGTACATAAACATGAAACTAAGGGATTTCTGAGGTGCAGAAGTAAGGCAAAATTTGAGTAGTTGGCAAGCCTGGAAGCACTGAAAGCAGAGGAAGTTCCAAGCTGACCTCTAAGTAGCTCTGTAGCAGGTGGTTTGGGTGACCGTCATTTTTCTTTGAGCGCAGAGTTGAGTTAAGCCTGTCTCTCTGCGCATGGTACAGCCATCGTTGGGCTGTGCAGGCCCCTCTCCTGTTTGGTCGATTTGATTTTCCCTTCCTCCACTCTCCCCACTCTGCCCTCAACAGGTCCCCAGTTGAATGTGCTTGAGGTATGCCCTTTGATATTGATGTGCCCTTATAAACCAGAGCTTGTGGTATGTGTGGGTTTAGGTGACATAAATGGCGTTGTGCTGCTCTAGATCTTGTCTCATTTCTTACCTTTTCATGGAGCGATGTTTTAAAGGTCTCCCTGTGTGGCCCACACGTGAGTGCTGCATGGTTTTCGTCAGTACCTTCTGCTGTATTTGACATCTCCGTCCTCCAAACCTGGGCTGCCTCCAGTCATCCTGATAAATGTTTCCATACATGTCCCCTTTGTTTATCCATTCTCTATATAATAGTTTGCATCTGCTAGTTCCAAACTCCTAACCCATCCCTCCTAACCCCTGCCCCTTGGCAACCACAGTTCTGTTCTCTATGTCTGTGAGTCTGTTTCTGTTTCGTAGATAAGTTTGTTTGTGTCATATTTTAGATTCCACATATAATGATAGCATATGGTATTTGTCTTTCTCTGTCTGACTTACTTCACTTAGTATGATCATCTCTAGGTTCATCCATGTTGCTGCAAATGGCATTATTTCATTCTTTTTTTCAGCTGAGCAATATTCCATTGCATATATGTACCACATCTTCTTTATCCATTCGTCTGTCGATGGACATTTAGGTTGCTTCCGTGTCTTGGCTATTGTAAATAGTGCTGTTATGAACATTGGGGTGCATGTATCTTTTTGAATTAGAGTTTTCTTTGAACATATACCCAGGAGTGGGATTGCTGGATCTTATGGCAACTCTATTTTTAGTTTTTGAGGAACCTCCATACTGTTCTCCATGGTGGCTGTATCAATTTACATTCCCACCAACAGTGTAGGAGGGTTCCCTTTTCTCATACATGTCCCTTTGGACATTTGAGAGGTTTCCCGTGGAGTATAATGCCTAGAAGTGGAACAACCGGGTCCTGGGATGCATGCAAGTTTAGTGCCCTAAATAATGCCGCATTGCTTTCTGTGTACACCCATTGAGTGTCCTGTTTGCCCATGTACACGTTTGGTACTTTCCAATTTTCTAATTTGGCCAGCCTCCTGAGTGTTTTAGGTTGCACGTCTCTGGTTACCAGTGAGGCTCAGCACATCTTCGTGCGTATTGCTTTGTTATTTGTGTTTCTCCTCTGTGGATTGCCTTGCCATATCCTTGCCCGCGTGTATGGAATTTTCTGGATTTGTTGGACTTATTGGATTGGATTTGTCCCCTTCTATTTATAGGATTGCCTTTTATATTCTAAACTTCACCCTGTTGTTGGTTTTAGACATTGCGAGTATGTTTCCCTCAATGTTTTAGCTACCCATTAACTTTGCCTATTTTTTGTTTCATTGACCAAAAATTCTTAAATCCTTAATTGATTTAATACGGTCAGATCAGTGTGTTTCCACCTATTGATTGTTTTCTGGGTTTTGTTTAAGAAATCTTCTTCTGTACCCAAAGGCCACAGACATTCTCCTATTAGCTTATGGCTCCGTCACATTCAGGCCTGAATCCATCTGCCCTGCTCCCTCAATGCCACTGTGAAGCAAGGATCCACCTTTATTGGTCTCAGTACTGAGCTGGTTTTCTGAGCACCAGCTAATAAGCGATGCGTCATTTATTAAGTTCCCATTTCTGAGTCTAAATTAGTTTACAGCCTAAAACCTGTCTACTATTTTTAAGGAACCCAACAACTGGTAACTTATCTATGTGCTCCTGGGCTTCAGATCGGGGCTAAGATGCAGGCGCCTTGCCAGTGTTATCAATGAATGTCCCACACCTGTGAAGCTCCATGTGGCTGGAGATATCTGAACCAGATAATGAACCAGGTCACTTAGACCTCAGATTCGTATACAACCAGCAGACAATCATGTTCACACTCTTGGCCTTAAAAGATAAACACACGTTTGTTAGCAAATGCCCAAATATCAATACTTATCCTCTAAAACACACTTTCTGATTCTGGACTTCGCTATCTAACTGCCCATCACTGAAATGAAGGAGGAATACTCTTCAAAGCCGGAACATCAGTCATGCAAAAGCAGAAGGGATATAATGTCCCCCCAAGATACTCAAGTATTTCTTTAAAAAATGAGGATTGTCTCTGGGAGAATGATGCCTGCTCTGCATACCTCTCAAAAGGAGGTGACAGCGTATGAACATACTTCATCAGTGTAGAACGAGATCGTGATTTTCAGACCCACCAACACCTTCACTAGGTGTACTTGGGGGCTCAAATGGGACTTGTTAACTGTTCCATTCCCTGGGCAGTGGCGTAAGCTCTTAGTCACAAGCTTTCAATGGGACAGCAGGTCTACCCAGGGCTCCCTCTGCTTCTGTGTTAGTTTTATGATTTATTTCAGTGTTAAACTAATTAGTGCCTGTTGATTGAAAAAGCAGTAGAAATAATCCTCATTCCTTTTTAGGAGTTTTAAAGGTGGATTTTATCAAAAAGACTTATTATTTATAAGAAGCAAACAAAATTTCATGAAAATTGCAATTTCCCCAAATTTAAGTTGAAGTCTTAGTTTAATTACTTCAAAATAGAAATATAATACTTAGCATAATAAATTCCTATGAAGAAGAGGGTATAGACCAGCGGGCTTTTTTGTAAACTTGAGAAATCTATGGACTCTTTATCATTCAGGATAAGCCAGGTGTGCATGTAACAAACACTCCCCAAATCTCTGTAGATTAAAACCACAAAAGAGGGACTTCCCTGGAGGCGCAGTGGTTAAGAATCCGCCTGCCAATGCAGGGGACACAGGTTCAAGCCCTGGTCCGGGAAGATCCCACGTGCCACGGTGCAACTAACCCAGGGCACCACAACTACTGAGCCTGCGCTCTAGAGCCCATGAGCCAGGTCTACTGAGCCCATGTGCCACAACTACTGAGCCCACGTGCCTAGAGCCTGTGCCCTGCAACAAGAGAAGCCACCGCAATGAGAAGCTCGCGCACTGCAACGAAGAGTAGCCCCCCACTGGCCACAACTAGAGAAAGCCGGGGTAGCAGTGAAGCCCTACGCAGCCCAAAAAATACATAAGTAAATAAAATTTTAAAAATAAATAAATAAATAAAACCCACAAAAGATTAACTCCTGTCTGTGCCACATGGATTCACTGGGGCCTCCTCTCCTTGTCACAGAGTGCTTACTCTTTAATCCAGGCTGTCCTAGCAGCCACTGCCTGGACCATCGCAGAAAAGGGGGAGTTCTAGAGGGTCCTGCTTCAGCAATTACATGCTCACAACTCTTCGGCAAATCTGGGGAGGGGGTCCCACTCAATCACGCAGGACCAAGCACTGCAATCCTATCACGTCCCTGTGATGGGCTGGGGAGGGAGGAGAGGAAACAAAAACATTTTTGGCAAACAGCCCTCGTGAGATGAGTACCACCATAGATCTCTTTTAAAAGAAAAACAAAATTAAGAATGCAGAATTCAGTTTGAGAAACACTGACTTAGGAAGATACATGCTTTTGAATGCAAATGATTACTACGAAGTAGCTTTCGCCTTCACAGCTGGTTAAAAAAAATAATTTGGTCAAAGTGTAAACACAATTTCAAAAGTTCTTACTGAAAAATAGGAACTATGACGACCCATTTCTCAGAGAAACCACGACTTCGGGGCATTGTGAGAGCAGAAAGAAGATGGTACCCAAGGCACCACAACTCTCGGAGCACATGTTAAATAGAGGACAAGGAAGGGCAGCCAGGCCTCTCCTGAGTCACAGCCAGCAGGCAGGGCCAGCTCAGCACAGGGATTTAGAGAAAACACCCTGAAAAGATGCCCGTGAACCTAGCTGATGGCGAACACCAGAGAGGACGCCAGGACCACTGCCGGCTTGCTGAGAGGCTGGTAAGAGCTGGACGAAGGCAAACAGGAGAGGGAGCCAGTCCCGGAGAAGAAGACCCACAGGAATGCAGGAGGCAGCTGACCCAACCCGAGGGTGCTCTGAGAACACCATCCTGGACGCGCCCTGTCACCACGGCTGGGAGCACTTGTGCGATGGAGCTGATGTCGCCCTGGGTTGGCCTGGCTGTCGTTGGCCTGCGTGGAAAGGGCTGGCAACCCAGAGACAGGGTGGTAGTGCCTCATGCTCCAGGCCCAGGCAGAAAGACACCTGCCAAGAATCGTACTGGGCGAAGTTGCACTTTGGCTGGAATCCTGCAAACACCTGAAGCCCTGGAAAAGCTAGGAAAAGAAATGATGATAAGAATGCGGATGGGTGGAGATGTGGTTTGGCTTTTATTTGTGACACAGCAGATGATTTGTTTTATTTCACGCTAGCTTTCTCCTCTCTAGAAAAATCCTTGGCTAACTAGTTACTTACAGATACTCAATTTGCCTAGTTAGAACTAAAAATTTGTGTATCTAGACATGTTCGTATGGTTTAAGACACTGGACATTCTTTTTTTAAATTTATAATTCTTGGAGTTTTTTATTGAGATAAAATGACATAATATTAGTTATAGGTGTACAACATAATAATTTGGTGTTTGGTGTATTGCAAAGTGATCACCGCAGTGAGTCTAGTTAAGATTCATCACCATACATGCTTAATAAATTTTTTTCTTGTGATGAGAACTTTGAAGATTTGGTCACGTAGCAACTTTCAAATATGCAGTACGGTATAATTAGCTATAGTCATCAGACTGTACATCATATCCCCTTGATTATTTTTTTGGACATCCTTTATCATTTGATATTTAGAACTTTTCTGTTTCAGCAGCAATCAGTGACATTTATTGGTGCCACTGGGGAGTTCAATGACACGTTTAATCCCATCCACTCACATCAAATTTTGGTGTCCGACCCCTGCCAAGTTCTGAGTCTTTAGGATTAGAGTCTTAGAACTGAGAATGCCGTCTGTTTTTCCCTCTCTCTGTCATGTGCTTTAACACCTCTCCTCCCCCAAATCCTCACAGATTTGTTTTTAAGAAATGAAGCAGTGTTCCACCATGTGACCCACAGCTGCAAGCCATCAACCTTTGCTGATGTTAAGGCTGCACTTTGGATCCCTGGGGAACTCTAGAAAGATGCACTTTTGCTGTTCCAGGGAGCGAGCCCAGTCGTGGGATGGGAGGGGGACTCCCTCTCGGGCCAGACGCAATCTCTCGGAATAAATATCTCCTCAACAGAGCATCCTCACGAAAGAGCTGGCTGAGCCCGAAGTCCAGTACAGGGACCACCAGCCACATGTGGCAGTGGAGCCCTGAAATGTGGCTGGTCTACACGGAGGTGTGATGTGAGAGCTGCACCGTGGATTTCCAAGATTGAGTGTGATGTAAACACATCAACTATCTCATCAGTAATTTCACATTGATTACATGTTGAAATGATTGTACTGGGGATAGATCGGATCAAATGCAACATAGTCTTAAAATTAATTTTGCCTCTTTTTACCTTTTTAATGTTGCTACTAGAAAATTTAAACTGACGTAGATGACCCTACAGTTTTATTGGACAGCGCTGGTCTAAGTGTCTGGAATTTGGTTTTAACTATTTTAATAAGCGTCGAATACTGATTATCATTTTGATTATGAGCTTTGCTTTACCATATGAACTCTGTATGGTGAATACTTTATCTACTCTTGTTTTAAAGTATAATGAGGTTTTTAAGATTTTTCAAGCCACTGTGGGTAATTTCGCAGATTCTCTTTTATGTTTGCCAGGCAGCATTATTGCCACCTAGAAGCCGGCCAGTGTTCTATGACGTTAAACATTTACTCCTGGACCTTCTGGTTCTGGCCTTCATCTGACTGATGGGGGTGTCCGTGAGGCAGTGGCGGCGGCGGGGATTGGTGTACCACAGCAGTCACCGTGCACTTCCCCCTGGCCTCACCCAAGCTCTCCAGCTCCTGATGCTTCTAGAAACGACCTATATAGGTGGTTGAACTTTGAGCACAACTCCTGGTCCTCCAAATCAGTGAACGCCGAATCCTCAAGTCATATTTTGTTCACACAGACTTCTTAGAGGGTAAAAGGTTCTAGAGAACAAAGCATGTTGGGAATTTGTGACAACACTTACTAAGTCAGTGTTAGGTTCAAGAAGAGATGAATTCCCCTTCTCATCAGTGGCTTCGCCTTTCCTTGTGAAATAAGACAACTGTTGAAAAATCCACCCACTGAGATCAAGCAGGTGAAACTGCAAGGCTGGAAATGCAGCCACCTGACGCTGTTCCCTCCCCTGCCGGCGCCAGACCCTACTGATCAGCTGGGTTCTTCCACCTAAACCCGGGGGACTCATGTTCCATCTTGGCCAAGAAGAATAAATGCTAGGAGTCAGCAGGTGAGGCAGGACTTCGTGGACCATCTGGGCTTCTCACCCGAGTCTCCAGGGAGGTTGTTAATATGCAGATTCTGATCTGAGGTAGGGCATCTTTAACAAGCTCCCTGGTGACCACACTGTGGACTCATGGACCACACTTTGAGCAACAGGGTTCTCCAAGCGTCATTTACTTGCGTTCACATTTGTGAGAAATTACCCTGTCTAAGGCCTGGGAGATCAACAGTGCCAGGTGAACATTAAATATACCTGGTAACCTTAAGAAAATCTAATAAAAAAGAAATCCATTCCTTTTTTTTAAAAAGGCACAATGACAGTTGTCTTTACAAGGGGATTCATGTAGGAGTACCTTGAAAAGAATCACCCCACCTAGTGCATTGTAGTATAAGGTACAGTTTACTAACCGAAAAGATTCTTGAAAGTGCCAAGTGAATTATCGTCTGGAAGTAAAATATCTCTGAAATGTTGTAAAAATAATATTAGTGTCAACCGCCTCCATTTCTGAGCACTCACTGTGTGCCAGGCGTATGTATTGCTGACCTTAAACAAAATTAACAGTCATTGTTATTTAGCAAAAATGAGTTTACTCGGGAATAGCAGAGGAATTACATTTTGGGACACGCAAACTATGGCAATGCATAGCCCAGTCTGAGGAGACAAAGGGAAGGTTAGCTTTAATTAGGTTCTGGGAAGAAACTGGGGAGGGGCATTTTGAACAAAAGTTCATTGGAGGATGAGAGTTTGGGGTTGTGACAGTTTCACGTTGGTGGCATTGACAGGCAGTTTGCTGTTACTGAGGACTGTGGAAATCTTTCATCCTCTGCTATGTAAGTTGAGGTGAGGTGTATGTGCTATTCATATGCTACTGATGAGAGTTTAAATAATGCGTGGGTAAGAAAATGTTCCGACTAAAATACAACAGCTCTAGCTTGACCCTGGCTGGTCGTCTCTCTCTTTTTTAAAAAAATTATTTTGTATTGAAGTGTAGTTGCTGTACAATGTCGTGTTAGTTTCAGGTGTACAGCAAAGTGATTCAGTTTTACATACACATGTACCTTTCTGTTTTCAGATTCTTTGCTCTTATAAGTTATTACAAAATATTGAGTATAGTTCCCTGTGCTATACAGTAGGTCCTTGTTGGTTATCTATTTTATACATAGTAGTGTATATATGTTAATCCCAGTCTCCTAATTTATCCCTCCCTGCCTTTCCCCTTGGGTAACAAGAAGTTTGTTTCTTGACCAGAAACCAATCCCATGTCAGGAGAGCTCTGAACACCATATTTATAACATTGTTATTTACAATGTCTTTCTCCTTCTTGGCAATTTAAATTAAAATGTCAACTTCAAAAAGTGTTTCAGAAAGGCACCAGAGAGAATTGTAAATAGAGCTGAACTAATCAAAAAAAGATGACTAAAGTATGCTTTTAACATCACTGTTGATGTAAAACAAAAGTCTTGGCAGAATTAAAAGACACTTAAGAGTCAAATAGAGCAAATAGCCATTAGTTCAGTAAATGAGTGTCGGGGCACCAGCGTGTACAGTTTACCTGTGAGCAACCCCTTTTTCAACGAGTGTCATTAACAAGACTCCAAACAGACAGATGTTGCCAGGAGCATTTCCCATCTTCCTTTGCTCCTAATGAAAGCAGGCAGACACCACTTAGATGGATAAATGTGTGACAAAATACAATGCCAAGCTAGATACGAAAGATAACATTCTGCATGGTTCCATTTATGTGAAATTCTAGAAAGGCGAACTGTAATGACAAAACAGAGATGAGGGTTTGCCAGGGGCCAAAGCTGGGGGCAGGGAATTGACTGCAAAGAGACAGGAGGAAACTTTTGGGGGCGATGGAGATATTCCACATCATGATGGCAGCGGTGGTTATATGACTACGCATTTGTCAAAATTCATTGAAATGTAACTTAAAATTGCTGAATTCTACTGGACATAAATTATATTTCAGTAAAGCAAATTTTAGAATCTATCTATCTATCTGTCTATCTATAATAACCTGACATAGCATTTCTATTCTTTTGTATCTGACTCAGACTATGCAAAATCTGGTAACGCTTTGGCAATAGAAAATAAGCATGATTTAATTTAAAAATATAGAGCTAGAAGTTGTTGTAAAAGAATAAGAGCTGCAACAGTTACTACACATCAGTTGCCAAGACTTTCCTGGATGAATTCCATCCAAGATACGGCTTTTAGTCTCTCAAGGTCTTTGGACACCCAGAAAGTGGGTCATCTTTCAGAATATCTGCGTCACTGTAGAGAGCGTGTTAGTAAATCAAAGACCAGCTGGATTTGTTCTTAAACTGGCAAAATACTTGCTTGGAAGCACTATTAATCCTTTCATTTACTGAATGGGGAAAATTGGTTTTATGGTCTCGATTACCTTCAGTTGCTATCAACACTTCATATTCTGTTGGTGTAGGATATATACTAGGCATTAAACTTGTGCTTAGGAAAAGCAGAGATCATGTGACTGCTTGATTCTAATAAATGTTAAAAGTTTGAAATTAAGACTAATACTAAATATTTTTATGGAGTAAATTTGAGTAGTGAAACAATGATTTTCATTCTTTAATGCAAAATTATTTTGCCTATTCAGTTGTTATGCAAAAGCATTGTTCTGGACTGAATTCTCCAGATAATTCTGCTTTTGACAACAAGTAACAGAAAACCAACCTACATGGGCTTAGACAGTGAGCACAGTTCCAGGCTCCTGGATCTGGGATTCTAGAGATAGAACAGCATCTAGGGTTGTTTAGACCTTGGTCTCCACACTGAGCCATGGTTTCCTCCCCTTCTCCACCCTCCACTCGGCTTCTCTCCTGGGGGTAGGATGGCCGCTAAGATCTATTTGAGCCCACTCTTTCCTCATTAATTCCCTGAGGGGAGAGAGAGAAGATTCCTCGGATGCCTCTGACTTAAAGGCAATGAAGGACTTTCCCAGAAGCCCTTTTTCTCATTGGTTCAAATTCGGTCACATGTCTATCCCTCATTGGTTCAGAATGGGCCATGTGCCCAGTCACTGACATAAAGGATAGAATTACCCTCAGATGATCAGACATCCGCCTACAATTGGAAACAGAGTCAGCTTCCCTGACAACACGAATTGATGAAGTATGTGTGTGTGGGGGGGATGGTGTAGTGGGGGGGTTCTACTAAGAAAAAGAAAAGGAGAGTGATACTGAGTCAACGACAAAAAAAGGTGCATAATGTCTAATTTAAATCCATTGCTTTAAAAGTGAGTTATCTTTTCTTGCTGCAAAAGTAATGTAGGTTTAAATTTTAATTTTTTTTAATAATGAAATATTTTCTATACCTCTATTACCCAGATTCAACGGTTAACTTTTGCTGAGTGTACTTAGGATATCCTTTCTTTCTTTCTTTCTTTCTTTTTTTTTTTTTAAGATGTTGGGGGTAGGAGTTTATTAATTACTTAATTAATTTTTGCTGTATTGGGTCTTCGTTTCTGTGCGAGGGCTTTCTCTAGTTGTGGCAAGCGGGGGCCACTCTTCATTGCGGTGCGCGGGCCTCTCACTATCGCGGCCTCTCTTGTTGCGGAGCACAGGCTCCAGACGCGCAGGCTCAGTAGTTGTGGCTCACGGGCCTAGTTGCTCCGCGGCATGTGGGATCCTCCCAGACCAAGGCTCGAATCCATCTCCCCTGCATTAGCAGGCAGATTCTCAACCACTGCGCCACCAGGGAAGCCCCAAATTTTAATTTTAAGAGAATATTTATAGCTCAAAAGAAGAAAATAAAAACCACCTTAATCCCACTACCTCTGAGAACCATTAATGATATGATACAAGCATACTTTCAAACAATAAAATAAATATTATACTCTGCAGACACAGTACAGCATAATGATGAGCAATACAGACTCAGGTAGCAACTTCCTGGTTCAACTACTCCTTGTCTGTCTTTGTTGGGTTAACTACTTAGCTTTCCTGTGCCTAAACTTCTTCTTCCCTGTAATGGAAATAACAGTACCTGTATAAGTTCGTCCAGCACTAACCCTCTAGTTCAGAGGTTGGCAGTCTACCGCCTGCAGGCCAGACCTGGCTTGCTGCCTGTTCTGTAAATAAAATTTTATTGGAATCCAGCCACAGCCATCCATTTATATATCCACTTATGGCTGCTTTCACAGAGCAGTGGCACAGTTAAGTAGTTGCAGCAGAGACCTGATAGCTCACACAACCAAAAGTACTTACTATCTGGCCCTTTGCAGAAAAAGTTTGCTGGGTTAGACCATCAGAGCTCTATGGTCTTGTCAAAATTTAGCATGTCATAATTCTGTGGTCATGTAGTAACTTAACTAGCCTGGAGACCTGCTCAGGAAAAAGTGACATCTACAGAGCAAGAGATATTTATTTTATGAGTTAGAAAGAGTTAAGAACCATGAAGAGCTGAAAAATCTACAAAGGTGTTTAAGTGTCAAATTATCTATCTGAATTGACTAGAGATCTTGAAATATGTGAAGTTTGATTTCCCTTAAACTCTGGGATGTTGACGTTGGATGGACCAGAATGAAAGTAATTTGTTCAGTCTTATCTAAGATATATGAGTCATGGCTATAGGCAGAAAATAAGAAGATTGAAGAGGAAATAAAAGAGAGTCCATAATAAATTGTTTTGAATATTGCTTTTGAAAAGAAAGGATTGTCCCTATCTGTGTGCTCTGAGTGAACAGTGATGTACGTGTGTGTATGTGAGCAGGGCTGTCGGCTCTCCCTGGAGAGAAGAGAACAGTCTGAGATGAACATGACCCAGGTCTAAGTTGTGGAAAAACCCTAAGTGAAAAGATGAGAATCACTGGAATAAGTGATACATTCATGGAGGAAAACGGCTCTCATATGATGAGTGGTTTTAATCTTGAATTTAAAAGTCCTCAAAATCTAAATTATTTTAATCAAGGCCAACTTTTCCATAAAACAGTGTTTTAACTAAAGATTAAATACTTGGTCAAGTGCGTAATGTCCTTCTTTAAAATTATACAGAAGTCACCGTCAACTACAAAGAGGTTTTCTGGAATAAAAAGCTTTTTATACAGTCAGCAATGCAGTGAGAGGATTAAGAACAGAGGCTGTCCATCAACTTCCCCGATTTCAAATCCTAGCTTAGCCACCTTCCTTCTCATGAATCCTTAGTGTCTTAAGCCTTGTTTTTCTTACCTATAAAATAGGATCAATAAAAGTACTAACTTCAGAGAGTCTTGATGAGAATTAAATGAAATAATTCATGTCAAATACTTAGCCCAGAATCTAAGAAATATTGCACACTCCATAGAAGTTAGCCATTTTAATGTGGGCAATATATAGAAACTAATTGTGAAAAACATTTTGATGACCTACCATGTAATAATATACAGTCATCCCTTGGTATCTGTGGAATATTGGTTCCACAACCCTCTGCAGGTACCAAAATCCTCGGATGCTCAAGGCCCTTCCATAGAATGGGCCTCAGTTGATGCTCTGTGTCCACATGTTCTGCATCCACAGATTCAACCAGTCACAGGTCCCACGGTTGGTTGAATCCACAGATGCAAAGCCTGTGGGTGTGAAGAGCCAACTGTATTGTGATAGACTAAGTTCTTTCACTTACGGTATTTCTGCTTTATTTTTGGAGCAGCAAAGGTGAAGGTAGGGGTCTTAGAATTTCGAGGATTAGCTCAGGGAACATTTTAATAAGGATTGTATTAGTGACAGTACAGGTCGACTTGCTGCTGAAACACCGCAAAAATACAGTGACAAAAGAGAGAAAAGTTTCTTTTTCTTTAACATGCCCACCCAGCGTTGAGTAGCCCGGCGCTTAAGGCAGCTCTGTTCCATGAGGTCCTCTAGGACCCAGGTTCCATTTATCTTGTTTCTCCATCTTCGCCTGCAGTAGGTTGTATAATCAAAGCCATTTCACCAGCATTGTCTTCTTCCATCCTTCAGGAAGGGAAGACAGTGAATGAAGAGCAAGCCATTTCCTTTTTAAAGGATGGGGCACAGAGCTTGTACACGTGGCTTCTGCTCCCACCTCATTGCTGAGATCTTAGTCACTGGGCCACCTGTGGTTGAAAAAGAGGCTAGAAGATATGACTTTAGCTAGGCTACCATGCCCCCAACTAAAATTCCATGGGTTCTGTTATCAAAAGGGAGATGAAAAGAATGGATGGTGGAATCAATTAGCAGTTTTCTACTGGCGTTGCTATGGTAACTACTAATATTGCTTCATTGATCCCTAGATACTGTTAATTTTGAGACACATCATCATTTTATGCACCACTCAGTAAGAAAAACCATGCTATTGAAACTGGGCACATTGCTTTCTTATCAGCAGAGTTGTAGGACACGTCCTAATTTTGAGATTTTTCAGCTGTGAAGAGTGTGTGCCTTGGTATAGAAGAAATACAGTACTGGAAAGACTTAGGAAAAGAAAGTGATCTAAAGACATCCATTTTTCAGTCTTCTTCTGTGTGTGTGCCTTTCCTTGGGGCAAGCATAGGCAGCAGATATGCAGCTTTGGTTGACCTGTTGAGCGTAATGTTTAGAACAGGTGATTGACAAGGTATTGTACTATCCGCGTGAATTTAAGTCAAATTCCTATGACTGCTGGTAGAGGGACTTTTGACTCAAAGTCTTGGGGAAAAGTTGCCTAGATTTTCAGTCATTCTGGACCGGATCTGGAGTTGAGTAAACAGACAGTGAGGGTCCTGTTTTTGCTAGCCAGGGTTCTCACTTAACAGAAGGACAAAGACCGAGGGCTATAGTCTGAGGGAACAGACATGGCCATGGCATTTGACTTCCTGTCGCAACATTCAGTCATCACCCAAACACTGGCTGAACACCAAGCACTTTGCTTGGTGCCCTCCAAGACCTCCAGAGCTCATGCAGGGAGAAAAATAAGTAGACCCGTAAAGGCATGCAGTTGCGTATGGGCTATGATAGAAGTCTGGTAAGTAGAGGCACACACTGGGGATCATCAGTTCCCAAGACCTCCCAGTGGCAGGGAAATCAGGACTGGGGAGGTGTAAGGACTCTTCAAGCGGAAGTAACAGAATATGCAAGTGCATGGAAACGTGAAACAGTGGTCACTTCAAGGGGACTGAGTTATGATCCCTTTGGCACACAGGACTAGAAGCAGTGGGTATGTCCAGCTTTGTTTCCCTTACAGTGCCTTATACATAGGAGGCAAACAGCAATATTGGTTTAATCGAATTAAAGAAAAGACCAACTTCTTGGATGGCCAAATAGAGACGAGCTGAATTTTCCTGGATCAAAAAGATGCCGGATTCCAGTAAATGGACAAAAGCAAAAAGATACCTTTGGTGCCACGCTTGTTCGGGAACTTACCGTTATTCTAGCTTATTTGGCAACTTAAGGTTTGAGGATTTAATGGATAAAGGAACTTGTTTGGAACTGCTTTCACCAGTCTTATGCTTATTTTCTCCAATTTAATAAATGCACGAGTGTATTGTACTTTAGAACACACCTTTCATCCTTGTTTACTCAGAGCATATAGTACTGCTGGTATTACCGTAAGAATAGATTCTCAATGCAGCAAGTACATCTTTGTGAATTTGACCCCTTACAAAGGCTAGAGAATCAAACTTCTTATTCTCAGGTTTTAAGATGTAATAACGAAAGACCCTGGTCTGTTCAGTAAGATCATCTGGTAGCTTTGAATCTGGTCAATGACAAATCTATAATATGCAGATGTCTCTTGCTGTATATTGCTACTGAAATCTGCTTCTATCTTATATAGATCACTGTTACAGATGAGGAAGTTAGTAATCCATCCTTTTTAGATCTGGTGAGAACTCCCCAAATGAGGAAGTGCACACTTATACTTATGTTTGCTTGGTAAGTTTGACTTGTGATGGATTCAAAACCTTGTGTCAAATTTACAATGCATCCCGTCCTTCAGATCAGGTTGAAGTTATCTCTTACTTGTTCTCCCTTGTCTTTCAATGTTGCTCCAGGTTCACAAGTGCGGTGGTTTATCAAGGACTTGTCATGCGCCTGGGAATTACAGGAGGCAACCTCTATATCGACTTTTTCATCTCGGGAGTTGTGGAACTGCCAGGAGCCCTCTTGATCTTACTAACCATTGAGCGTTTTGGTCGGCGCCTACCCTTTGCGGCAAGCAATATAGTGGCAGGAGTGGCATGTCTTGTCACTGCGTTCTTACCAGAAGGTAATTGTCCCCTAAGTCTGTTTGGCAGCCAAGAACTTGAAAAATATCTTAAAATAATCAAGAATGGAGAACTTGTCTTTAGAAAATGGACCATAGCATCAAGATCGTAGTGCCAGTCGTGCTCTAGTGATGTCACTCTGTTTTCTGCCTAACCAGCCTAACTACTTTGAGTATAAAAGATTGGTTCTATAGATTTTTCTGTTTTCTCCATTTCTCAGTTCATTTATGCATGAAATAGATGTGAGAAATCTAGCTTGGAGGGATGTAGTTTACTTTTTAAAAAATTTTAATTGAAGTATAGTTGATGTACAATACTATAAGTTTCAGGTGTACAATATGGTGATTCATAATTTTTAAAGGTTATACTCCATTTATAGTTATTATAAAATACTGGCTGTATTCCCCGTGTTGTACAATATATCCTTGTAGATTACTTTATACCTAGTAGTTTGTACCTCTTAATCCCCTACCCCTATGTTGCCCCTCCCCGCTTCCTCTCCCCAGTGGTAACCCACTAGTTTGTTCTCTATATCTGTGAGTCTGCCTCTTTTTTGTTACGTTCACTAGTTTTTTGTATTTTTTAGATTCCACAGATAAGTGATATCATACAGTATTTGTCTTTCTCTGTCTGACTTATTTCACTTAGTATAATGCCCTCCAAGTCCATGCATGTTGCTGCAAATGGCAAAATTTCATTCTTTTTTATGGCTGAGTAGTATTCCATTGTGTATATATATATAGATATATATATACCACATCTTTATCCATTTATCTGTTGATGGACAGTTAGGTTGCTTCTTGGCTATTGTAAAAACACTGCTGTGAACATAGGGGTACATGTATCCTTTCAAATTAGTGTTTTTGGTTTTTTCTTGGATATAGACCCAGGAGTGGAATTCATGTCGTTTATTTTTGATCACCTTTATCCAACTTAATTTTGTGATATCATTGACCCTGTTTCACATTTCTTCCACGTGGCCAATCCCATGTGAAACACTGAGGTTGCAAAGGGAAGGAAAACACGTCTTGACTTCAAAATATTGACAACCTAGTGAGGAATATAGACACTTCAATGCTCTCACAGCAGACTGTGATAAATGAACTAATAGAATGATTTACAAGATTTAGAAATAGGAACAAAAAGGTGCAAGAAGTGATGAATCCATGGGGACAGTCAGGAGAAGCTTCCCAGAGGTGAAAACTAGGCACGTATGAAGAAGGAAGAGAGATGTGCCCTGCAGGGGGGAAGGCTAGGAGTGATTTTACAAAGGAAAGCATGGTTCTCAGAAGTACGCACCACCTTTGATGGTTCGGGAACCAAACGTTCTTTGTTATCACAGGAATATCCTGGCAAGGAGGCTGAGGGATCATCTGTCACCAGTGGAGACGGCCTCACAGCCAAGGCCGAGCCAAGAGCTTGGGCGTGGTCTTGTGAGCTTCAGGTGGAGGACAGGTGGCCTCCAAGTGGCTGTTGCAGTTTGGACAATGGCAATGAGGAGGAGAGAGGCTGAGAGCAGGAATCAAGGTCGTGGCAGTCGGGCCTGAATGGGAGACAGTGATTTCAGAGATGTTTCAGAGTTAAATGGGGAGGGGGGCGTTTGATGACCGGTGTATGGTACAGAGGTTGTCAGTGACTCCAAATACACTGTTAGTGGAAAGCCGGTTATCTCTGCCTCAGAACACAGCGGGCACTGGACAGAGGAAGCCTTTCAAACTCCCAGGGAACGCGTGTTTTAGAGCAGATTTATTATTTCAGCATTTCAGGAGGTGTGGGGTGGGAGGTGGCTGGCAGAGCTGGAGTCCCTGTTAGTTCTTTGTGTCAGCACAAGAGAAGCTGCCTTTTCCTTTGCGGATCCTCTGCGGATCAGGGAAGAACTGATAATACTGTGGAAGTCGAAACAGTCAGACATTTACAGATGAGTTTATTAATTAAATAAGGATTTATGAAATCCCAAAACATCAGATAGACCCTACCTATTTAAATAAAATTACAGAAATGCCCATCTTCAGAAGAGAAGGGTGGAAAAAAGATGTGAAGTCCTGTCATACTGGAATGGTTGATGATAAACCAACTGACTGTTTACATTTATCTCATTTTTCTTGAGCGTATTAGTTTCCTAGCGCCGCTGTAACAAAGTACCACAAACTGGGTGGCTCACAACACAGAAATTCATTCTCTCACACACCTGGAGCCTGGGAGTCTGAAATCCAGGTGTGGGCCAGGCCATGCTCTCTCTGAAGGCTCTAGGTGAGGATCCTTCCCTGCCTCTTCCTAGCTTCTGGTGGTTGCCAGCCATCCTCGGCATTCCTTGACATCATTCCAATCTCCGCCTCCATCTTCACATGACCTTCTCTGCATCTCTGTGCCTTAACTTAACCATTATATCTGCAAAGACCCTATTTTGAAATGAGGTCCCATTCTGAGGTTCTGGGTAGACATGAACTTTGGGGAACACTATTCAACCTACCACATTGAGTTAACACATTATAAGAGCTGGGGAAGCTATTGGCCAATGCGCATCTATTTAGTGTCTATTAATTTCTGCCAGTAAACTAAGAATAGAGGTAGTGCAGTGAACAAGACAGACATAATTTCTGTCCTCGGGAATTATGCACAATTTAGTAGAAGGTGACAGATCAGGAACATTGGAGACTTCACTGTTCTTTCTGTTTTACTTTGGCACTTTTTCATTTTAGGTTTAATTTTTAAATGTAGTTCCCTAAGACAACGTCATCTGTTCTCATTGCATCTGGAAGAGGAATCAAATATTAGTTACGTATTCACTGCATATGAAGTTAGGAAAGTGGAGAGAAAGATTAATGACTGAAGTGTGGCCCATCTTTCCATTATGTAACTTTCCCCAGAAGATCTTCTCTGGCCTTAGACTGACTGGGATGACTTTCATGTGTGTTGCATTCAGCATGATCCCAGAAGTCATTGAAGACCATATGTCCAAACCAATATTGAAGTAACTAAGGGGGTGAGAATCAAGCTATTTTATAGAGAACACTCTCATATATTAGAAAATATAAGGCAAAGAATAGATTTTTCTGTTTGGTCCGATCCGTTTTATTTTGTAGACAGAATTTCCCAATTTAAGCCTTAGAATTGTTCTTAGCAACATTGAAAATGAATTGCTCTTATTCTGGATACATTTTTATTTGTATATTCTGCAGATTCGGCCGCTTTTATAGTCACACGCTGGTCATAATTGACTGCTAAGAATAAGTTCAAATCCCTAATGCTGGGAGATGCAAGAGGGAAGAGATATGGGAACATATGTATATGTATAACTGATTCACTTTGTTATAAAGCAGAAACTAACACACCATTGTAAAGCCATTATACCCCAATAAAGATGTTAAAAAAAAAAAAAGAACACTGAAAAAAAAATCCCTAATGCTGTGTGTGAATACCAAATATTAGCAGAGGTTTCTTGCTTGAGTTGACATCCTTACTTCCACTTAAGGGAACTTTGGGACTTGGTTACTTGGGCTGTTGAATTAACATTAGAAAGACTTTTCCTCTCAGCCTTTCTTGACATCATCACCAGGATGACTGCCCCTGAAGAGAATACTGAGTAGCCTTCTAGGGGAATCAGCTCTAAAATTATCTCAGAGAAAACGGTTTAACCAACTTTCTATCCACTAAGCATACTTTTCATGGTCTGAAGAATGAACTTCTGGAAAAGAAAGGTTTTCAGGCTGTATCCTCATCTAAGACTCACTGTTTCTGACCCAAATTTTTTAACTCTAATTAAAGCCTGAAAAATAAAGAGCTTTCTAAATCCATACTCACCTGCCATCTTTAATTTGACTTTATTCAAGATGGCTGCAAACTCGACAGTTTGGGTAAGTCTTTTTGAAATGAAAAAGTTGTCTTGGACTTTTCTCTTTAGGTAAAAAGTAAGTCTGTTTATCTTACTTACTAGGAATTTTCACTACATTTTATTTCAGAACTCAGAGCAGATGGTGCATTCAGAGGAGATGTAAAATTGTGTTTGTTTAAAATCCTGCATCCTTTCTTCAAAAATTGAGGTATTATTCTCAGTAATCCCTACCAGCTTGACCAAATCCCCATCAGAGGGACTTTCTTTCTCTGTGTTCTCAGGAGTTCATGGGAGGTAGTTTCAGTTTCAATCCTCATTCTTCACTTGTTGTTTTCTGCCATTGCTACCGGAAAGATGTCTGTTGCCACTCCAGGGTGAACTTAGCATATTCCAGGGATAATCAGAAGTTTTTATGTGCATACGTAATAGTTATACATAACTTACACCTCCTATGAATTGCTTTCATTTTACCCTTTAGTTAAAAGGAGCAGTGCAGTGCCTTTGGGACTTCTCTGTTGTTACACATTTCAACAAAATCTCTGTCCCAGTGCAGTTAGATACTGGCCTTTACTTCTTAGAAAGAGTTGAGGGCCTTGAGAAAACCTGACAGCATTTTCTTAACGTTTTACTGAATTCACTAGCTATTTATCTGTACTCATGGAGTTAACCACATACATTTCTCATGGAGGGGGGGAGGGTGTGTGTGTGTGTTTTAATTTGGTTTCTTGGTTTTTGTTTGTGTTTGTTTTTCCGCAGTCAGTTATAAACTTAAATTGTCATTGAAGTTGTCAGTGGGACTCACTTGTAGAGCTGTCGTGATTCGGTAGAAAAAACTATAGCTTAAGAACCTAACCTGGGTAATCAGGTTCTTTCCACGGGAGCCAACAGCGTTCTTCTCAGCAGCCTGAGAGCAGCGAGAGGTGGCCTGGTCAGGCCGGGACCCAGGGAATCTGAGCGCAGTTGCCACTTAAGTTCCCCAGCATCTGGCACCGCACCACCTGCTCGCTGAAGGAGGGGGTGGAATGCATTTCCTAGTCCCCCTCCCTGGCCTTAATGAAAAAGTAAAGGCTAAATGAAACACTTGTTTACAACTGGGCCAGAGCAGATGGCGGGCCCAGTGCATCAGCACGACTCTGCTGTTGTTCAGTCCCTGGTGTGACGTTAATGGGAGTACTGCAGGTGTCCTCAGCTGGGAAGAACATGAAGGACACCAGGACGTCCCCGGCCAGTTTGCAATCAACATATAATGAACTGGAGCCTCCCAGCAGCGATCTGATTCTGGAACCCTCTTTTTCTTTGCTTGCCCTCCTAGGCAGCTGTTTTATTTAATGAGTTTTAGCTTTTTTATTGGTTGAATATTCTCTAAAGAGAACACACAGAAGGGGAATTCCCTGGCGGTCCAGTGGTTAGGGCTCCTCGTTTCCACTGCAAGGGGCACGGGTTCGATCCCTGGTTAGGGAACTAAGATCTTGCATGCTGTGTGGTGCAGCAAAAAAAAAAACAAACACATAAATCTACTGAGCTTCATCCTTTCTCTCGTCCTCCTCATTCATGCCTACTTTTCTACTAAAAAATTATATATTCGGGAAAGCGTGATAATTCTAAAAGACAAGAGGACCATTTAGTGCTGAGCAAGCATAAATAGAGTATAAAGGGAGAAGGTTTCCTTTTCAAAGATGGAAGTCAGGCATATGCTGAACGCCCTTGGCTTTGCTTTGGAGAGTAGATAAGCTGCTGTTCACGCGGTCATATGTCCTCACCCAAGTCTACTAAGAAAGGATGGCATAAAATCAAAACTATTGATACAACGAGATACCGCCTCACACCCGTCAGAAAGGCCATCATTAAAACATCTACAAATAACAAATGCTGGAGGAGGTGTGGAGAAAAGGGAAGCCTCCTACACTATTGGTGGGAATGTAAGTTGATGCAGCCACTATGGAAAACAGTATGAGGTTCCTGCAGTCCCACTCCTAGGTATATATTCAGACAAAACTTTTGTTCAAAAAGATACATGCACCCCTATGTTCATAGCAGCACTATTCACAGTAGTCAAGATGTGGAAACAATCTACATGTCCATCAACAGATGAATGGATAAAGAAGATGTGGTATATGCATACAATGGAATATTACTCAGCCATAAAAAAGAATGAAGTAAGGCCATTTTCAGCAACATGGATGGACCTAGAGATTATCCTACTAAGTGAAGTAAGTTAGACAGAGAAGGACAAATACCATATGATATCACTTATATGTATAATCTAAAATACAACACAAACAAACTTATCTACGAGACAGAAACACACTCACAGACATAGAGAACAGACTTATGTTGGAGGGGGAGGGATGGAGTGGGATTTGGGGGTTAGCAGATGCAAACTATTATATAGACGATGGATAAACAACAAGGTCCTACTGTAGAGCACAGGGAACTACATTCAACATCCTGTGATAAACCATAATGGAAAAGAATATGAAAAAGAATGTATATATATGTATAACTGAAGAAACTAACACAACATTGTAAACCAACTATACTTCAATTTAAAAAAAAAGGATTGCATCAACTGCATAACTTTTAAGAAATTTAGAGCACTGACTTTTTAGAGCAAAAATGGTTTATGCCTTCTTCCCTTAAAGCACAAAAGAAAGAAAATATTTAGTAGAGAACATTTGGCATTTCCCACTAGTTACTATGGAGGAAAGGAGTGTTTCCTCATGTAACCAAAGCAGCCCTAAAACAGTTCATTTTTAAATGAATGAACAAATCAGTATTAAAGAATCTGGCTCCTTCTGGATGATTTCATAGGCAAAGTAGAAAGACCTGGGATGAGGGAAATAAGGAAAGACATACGCCCTGGTGATGACGCACGGCAGAGATGTCTCCTCCCGGAGATCTCAGTTCTCGAAGCCGTGCTGCGCTTTAGAAACCAAAGTCAGTTTCAGGTCCAGATTTTTCCTGGTCTGTTGGGAACAGTGATTCTGTGTGTCATCACTAAGGGGTATGAACAGAAAGAGGACAAATGGGCGTCAGACTGCTGTGATGGTTTTCAAGGGCACAGGCAAAGACTACCTTCCAGACAGAAGGCCAGTGTGCTCAGGCCCTCTAGGAAAGCACTGCTTGGAACGTTGTTCTCAAGGTAGTGGCTTCTCAACAAACGCCTTGACTTGTATTTCTGTAACCCAACCCTGCTCAGGAAGGCAGCTGGTGCACTAAATACTAGCTGTCCTCCCAGTTGCTGTTGTTGTTGAATTTGGGCTACAATATTAGGAGGTATCTATCATTTGCACTTAAAATTAGCAGATTTACGGCCGGGAGAACACTAAGCAAATGCCCTTTGTTGTTTTGTAAAATTGTATTGAAAGCAGACCCTTCCAAATTTTCTGTTTTTGCAGGAATACCCTGGTTGAGGACCATTGTTGCTACCCTGGGAAGATTAGGCATAACCATGGCCTTTGAAATTGTTTATTTGGTGAATTCAGAATTGTACCCAACAACATTACGGTAATTCCAACATCCGTATCGTGGTTTCTCCTAAGTAATTCTGCAGCCGCATGTTTGAAGTTGACTTAAAAACTATGAAATAGTTTTCTTAGCTTGGCGACCTATTAGCCTGGGCTGGATTCAGCCCATGGAAAAGCTAAGTTTTGAGTTGTAGCTTCTTTTTGCATTATTACCATCAATGTCTTCATACACAGTTGGGGGTTTGTGGAAAGGCACTAGACCTGAAATCAGAAAATCTGGGTAGCGTGCTTGCGTCATGGGTTACATCTTCCTTCATCAGCAGCGCTCTGTGTAAAGGCTACAGCCTCTGTTCTGACCACACTCCACAGCCGGTTATTGAAGGACAAGATGAAACAATGTGCATAGCTAGTGCAGGTGGGCCTCCTTTCTTGGGGGAATATTCCTGAGCACACCTTACTGCCAGTCTGGGGTGCCAGGGAGACACATAAGCGCCACAGAGCAGGCTGGGTAGTGAGCCGCTGATGGAAGATGGATTTCCACCAATACTGCAGACCCGCCCCCGCCTCCAACTAGCCTCACTGTGACTCAGCTTTTAGCCAGATGGGAACTGGTGCAGGTTGGAAATGATGTGCTTAGGGTATGAGAGAGGAGAAAGTTTCAAAGTTAAAAGCTAGAGAAGTGGGAAATATGGTTACAATTTCTCTGTTACTTAGATATCAGAAAATGTTACGTATCTTGAACTTATTTAAATACTTTTTGTTTAAAACAATGTTTTTGTTCTGCAGGAACTTTGGAGTTTCACTCTGTTCGGGTTTATGTGACTTTGGGGGGATCATAGCCCCGTTTCTGCTCTTCCGCTTAGCGGCCGTTTGGCTAGAACTACCTCTCATCATCTTTGGTAAGTTCTCCCTTTATATCCTATTCTTAAATGCTCTCATCCACATTTTCACGTTAATAGAACCTAAAATGATCATCAGGCTGGGTATCAATTTTAACCATTTGCTCTTTTTATAACAGCTGTTTCCGTTTTGAGGAAGCACAATGAAATGTGGACCCTAAACCATTTAAATTTACTTTACATTAAGGGTTGCTATAAAAAAGTGTTCAGTTTAGCTTTCTTCGTTGAGGTTCTGAGTTAAAATCAAATATTATGAAACTCTTTTATAATATTGTGGAACATAACCGATAATTCTCCAAATAGGACCAAATAATAGGACCTTCTGTATGTTTGAAAACAAGCCTAAACGAATTGTATTGTTAAGCGCTCCACGCCTCTCAGTGTTGTATCTGCATGTGCTTTATGCTAAGCACGCCATGCCGAAAGATCAGAGACACAGAAGCCCTTGTAGACACGTACCATAACCTCTTTGATGCCCCTCAGGTTCATACCCTCCTTCCGACCTTCAATCTTCATGAAACTCATGAAGGGATAGAACCATAGCATAGGGAGGGCCCTTAGGGTAATTCAGTCCAGTGCATCTCCAGTGCTGTTTCTGCCCAGATCTCATACCCTCCTCAGCAAGAGAGGATGCCGGCTGCCCCTTGCTCACCTACCTTTCCTCCACCTCCACTTCCTTACTCCCGGTAGAGGTTTTTTACCCATTGCTGCGCAGTTTAAGCTCCAATGAAAACATTGCATCCGCGAGGGCATACATCCGGAGGAATGCAGGAGTCCTTCAGCTGTGCTAGGGACCATAAAGTCGGCTTCTAATCAACTGACACCAGTGATTCCATAAAAGATCATTTCAAACTCTTTCACGGGATCTGATAAACAAGTTCAGCATTGATTCTGGGCCAGCATGAAAAAGCAAAGAGAGGCCACTGTGCAACCAGGACAGAGCTGCCTGACAGCCCAGGCCGTCGAGGTTCGGGGCTTGCCTGTGAGCCCGGCCGGCGGAGCTGGGCGCTGGTGCCGCAGGGCAGGCCCTTGCTTCGCAGAGTCTGGCTGGGGAGGGAGCCGCCTTTCCAAACAGTCACAGGGGAGTGTGATAAATAAGGGCGCCATGAGAGCACATCACAGGGAGCACCAGCCCCGTGGAGTCAGGGAGGAAGGGGGCCGCATGGAGGTTGAATAGGAATTATGCACGTGAGAGGTGTGGGCTGGTGCTCTAGGCAGTGGGAAGGCCTAGAGTAAGAGGACAGAGTGCAGTGTGTAAGTTGGGGCCTGAAGAGAGATGAAGCTGGGGAGGTGAGCTGGGGCCGGACCATGGAGGGTCTTCTCTGATGTGCAAAGGGTCTGCTCTTTACCCAAAGAGCAGAGTTTCAAGCCGGGGTTAACAGTGTCAGGTTTGCATTTTAGAGACATGACTCTGATGGCAGGTATGCCTATGAGTTAGAGGGGGACAATGCTATCGGTGAGACGATTCAAAGAATGTTGGTGTAATCAGGTAAGAGATTTCATAAGGACTGGGTCTAGGGTGATGGCACTGAGAATGTTGAGGAGTGGAAGGATCCACAAAAACATATTGGAGGTTGAATTGGCTAAAGGGGGTGATTGAAGGGACGAGGGCCAGAGGGACCAGGGAGCTGGCAGCCGGCCTCCGGGCTGGCAGCACCGTAGGTGGCGGGGCCAGCCCTAGTTTAGTGAATGTCAGAGGTGCCCGTCTGCAGGAGGACGCGGAGGGATACTGTTGGGGCTGTTTGTAGCATGAGGTGCCTCTAAGAAATCCAAGTTGAAATGGTGAGAGGCCAGTAGGTTTGATGAGCTGAGTCGGGAGCAAAGTGTGGCCCTGTGATGAAGGTTTGGAAGCCATCTGGATGTAGATAACCACTGAAACCATGGGAGTGACCGAAACCCCGTCTACAGGGAACAGGACAGAGTGAGAGGAAAGAAGGGGGCCCAGGACGGAGCCCTGAGGAACGACAGAGCATCCAGCATAAGCAGAGGGAGAGGAACCAGCCAGGGGATGAGAAGGGATGCAAGAGGGGCAGGAGGGAAACCGGGAGCGTGGGGCAGGGAAGCCAGGGGACAGCGGGTGAGGTCACCAGCCGCCAGAGCTGCCACGAGGCCAGGCAGCAAAGACGAGAAGCAGGGCCACTGCACCTGGTGGTGGCAGCAACTGGCGACCTGGCTGGAGCAAAGCCAGAGGGGACATGGAGCAGAGCCGGATTAGGGCAGGTGGAGGTGGGAGGTGACTCTGGTCCGCCAAGGTCAACTGTCAAGTTTTCAAGAATTTTTGAGCCAGTTTAAACACATCCATCATTAAAAATGGAATATATAAAATAGATTAAAAACAGAGGTAATAAATACACACACCTCATCGGTTCCTGATTCATTGAGTTCTACTGCATCTGTCCCCGAGGCTGGTGCGTCCACCGTAGTCCATGGTGGAGATGCTGCCGCCCATCTCCCCAGAGCCTCACTCGCGACGTCACACTGCTGGTTTGAATCGCTCGCATCCACGATGGGCGTATTTACACCACGGAAACAGGGAAATGCTGCTGCACATCAGGACTTTATTTTCTGGAGAGCTGGTTGTTAGACATTTACCAGCACAGCGCTGGGATATGAAGATGTGTAGAAAATAGGAGAGGATGGTGTTTCAAGAATTGCGGTTCTAAAGAACGGAAGAAGGGAGGATGGTGAGGTTGATAGAAGGCTCTTTAAAGAGGAGAGATTTGAATGTTTCAAGGCGACCACTGATGGGTTAAAGGTGCTGGAGGGAGAAGATGAATCACTACAGCGCGGAGCCCACAAAGACGCCAGGAGATGCTCTCGGGCAGATGTGGGCACAAGTCTTGGGTGTCACATGATGGAAGCAGGAAGGGGAGGGGCAGGGTGCAGTGAAAGGAGGCTGAGGGACTCCTCACTGGTGGCTTCTATGTTCCCTGTGAAGTAGGAGGTGAGGGCTTCTCAGAGTGTTTGGCACTTGGTAGGTCCTCAGTAAATTGTGAAACGAGTGAATGAATGGATGGATGCCAAGAGCACAGGAGCGATGGAACTGTCTAGAGTTTGAGGAGGGCTGAGAACCTGTGAAATCATGACAGAGGAACGCTGGGCAGGGTGACCAGAGGGCTGCTGTGGGGCAGGATGAGCCCAGGTAGTGAGCACAGCGGCTTCCAGACTGAGCAGGGGGCCATGAGGGGGCGCTGTGCGCTCCCGGTACCGTAACGCCTTTCTCCTGTTCCACAGGTATCCTGGCATCTGTCTGCGGTGCTCTTGTGATGCTTCTGCCTGAAACCAAGGGCATCGCCCTGCCAGAAACAGTGGATGATGTAGAAAAACTTGGCAGGTACGGTACAAAATGCAGCACATCCTAATTAAAAGCAGCATTTCAAACCCGCTGGGAAAGGACGGTGCTAAGAAAATCGAACATCCAGGGGGGAAAATATAATATTAAATCCCTATCTTACATCTTAAGCAAAAAGTTCAAAGTAGATTTAAAAGGTTAATGTAAAGCAAATCTGTAAAAGAATACGTTTTATTTTTTAAATGTGGTTATGAAGAGGGAAACATTTCCAAATAAGGTGTTAAAACTCAGAAGGAATCTAAAGGAAAGAGACTGATGATTGGACAAAGTAGAAATAATTTAAATGTGCATCGATAGGCAACCGATGGTGAAAATGATAATATATCTATAAAATAATTGAGATATATCTATATGGAAAGACATGGAGGATTTTCAAGATGGATTACAAAGTGAAAAGTCACAGAACAATGTGTTATAGTATTTATTAAAAAATAAAACCAAGAGTAATCCCTCTCTATAACTAGATGGGAAAATAAATGCTAGTCAGATGAGGATAGAAGAATGATAGCTCAATCGATAGACAGATAGATGAATGATAAGTGATACATAGATAGAAAGAAGATAGGAGAAGGACAGTGAGAAAGAGACTGAATTTGGGAAAAGGGTGTCTAAATGGTGTACAGGGAAAGTTAATATCCAACCAACATATGAATATGAAATATGTTTTTGTTATATCAAGAAAAATCCACAGTACACATATTCTAATCTCTCTGAAATCTTCCATAATAAAAAGATAGGAAGAGAGAATATGAATATGAGAATGCATAGGAAAAGATCTAAAATGATAAAATATACCCTCTGGATATAGAAATCGTTCGGGAAGCAGGGTGTAGAAGGGAGGACATTACTTTTATACCCCATAGACTTCTGAATTGTTCGATTTTTTATTTTTTTAATTACAACTCATGGTCTTGTATCATTTGTGAATTTTATTTTTTTTAATTTTTTAAAATTTCTGGCTGCACCGTGTGGCATGTGGGGTCTTAGTTCCCTGACCAGGGATCGAAGCTGTGTCCCCTGCATTGGAAGTGTGGAGTCTTAACCACTGAACTGCCAGGGAAGTCCTCATTTGTGAATTAAAAAAAAATAATTTAACAGCTAATTTTATTTATTTATTTTAAATTTATTTTTGGTTGCATTGGGTCTTCATTGCTGGGCACGGGCTTTCTCTAATTGTAGTGAGCGGGGCTGCTCTTCGTTGTGGTGCACGGGGTTCTCATTGTGGTGGCTTCTCTTTTTGCGGAGCACAGGCTGTGGGCACGCAGGCTCAGTAGTTGTGGCTCGTGGGCTCTAGAGCGCAGGCTCGGTAGTTGTGGTGCACAGGTTTAGTTGCTCCACGGCATGTGGGATCTTAGTTCCTGGACCAGGGATCGAACCTGTGTCCCCTGCATTGGCAGGCGAATTCTTAACCACTGCACCACCAGAGAAGCTCCTAACAGCTAATTTTAAAAATAAAAATCCATCTTCTTCTAAACAGTGACCTAGAAATTAAGAGTATGGATCTCTAAATTTTTAAGAAGTGTATCAAAAGTATTTATGACAAGACTGAAATGTTAGTAACCTCATGGCAGTTTTATTCTTCACTTGACAGACTGGGAAGAGAATAGAAACTGACATTTTTTAGGTCCTTATATACGTGATCAATGGTTTCATATATGTCATTTCATTTAATACTCAAAGTGATAGTGTGCAATACAAGTTCTTATCCTTACTTTTTTGTATACTAGGAAATCTATGCTCAGAGAGACTTCACAACTTCTACATGCTAGTACTGGGATTGATATTGTCCAGTGTACAGGTGTGACTGTTGTTTTGAGTAGTTTTATTATCTTATGCTGTATCCTACTTGATTATGAGTGTTTTAATAGCAAGAATCCCCTGGTAGTATTGGAAATTTCTCTCTTCATATCCTCTTTTAATGAGGTCCCATCCCCCTCCCCAGAGATAGGCAACCATCGCTCAGAAGTATTTCAACCAGACCTTTAAAACCTATACAGTGATTTCATAGTCCTATTTCTTGATGCTATTTTGAAAAATAAGATTGACGAATCATCTCAGAACTTTCCTAAGAAAGGCTTATCAGTGTACTCAAAACCAAACCACCAGCTGACTTCTAACAGGACTGGCCAATCAGAGCACAGGTGGACATTCGTCCCATGAAGTAACCCAATCAGATTCTTGTGCTTGTTTGTAAGTAAACTGATAGGTAATGGCTTATTCCTCAACCAAAGCTCTACCTATGTTTTACCGTAAAACAATGCTACGTGAAGTCTGAGGTGTGGTGGGAGATTCTCTTTAAGACATTGCCGTTTTATAAACCAAAATTAAGTTAAGAAATTTATAAAAGGGGGGACTTCCCTGGTGGTCCAGTAGTTATGAATCTGCCTTCCAATGCAGGGGACTCGTGCTCGATCCCTGGTTGGGGAACTAAGATCCCACGTGCCACGAGGAAACTAAGCCCACACGCCACAACTACTGAGCCCCCGTGCCACAACTAGAGAGAAGCCCGCGTGCCACAATGAAAGATCCCGAGTGCTGCAACTAAGACCCGACACAGCCATAAATAAATAAATAAATATTTTTTTAAAAAAGAAATTTATAAAAGGTATCAAAACTGTCCTCTTGGGTGTTACATCATGGAAAGACTTGCATCATCCAGAAAGGATAAACATGCTGCTAGCTGTGTCATCACAGACAATTATTTGGTTTGTATGAGCGTATGGGGGCCAGATCAGGGTGGGCGGTGTCCAACCCTGTCACCCCAATTGCAGTCATGCTAACAGACCAAAGGAAAGAAGACTATTTAAGGTTAGATAAAGCAGGGGAAATGGTGAGAAAGGAAATAGGATTATCTTCAAATAAGATATCCAAACTTTAAGGGCAACTTCTCATGGGCTGATGTGCCCTGCAGGATCTGTTCAGGGCTGGGGTACGCAGGAGAGCATCCCGGCCAGGATTATAGGGTCAAAAGTAAGAAGTTCAGTGCTGACTGTTGGTGGCACAAGCCTGGGAATGTGTCATTGGAGTTTTAAGACATCTAACTCAGTGGTGCAGAGTTCTTTTCCTGCACATCTGCTGCCCTCTCTTGTGAATGCCCTCTGTGCCAACCCTCCAGTGACAGGGACTGCATTCTTCTTTTTGACTCGACTCCATTTGCTGCTGCTCATTTATAGTGAGCGTGATAGACTCATTCTTGATCCCCAAACCAGTCAGAAGTCAGATTTTCAAACTCATCAGGAAAAAGTGGAGGAAGGGGGAGTGACTTGAGATCAAGACTCTTTTGCCAATTCAATCATATTAAAAATAGAATTAAACAATTGGAAGAGATGGAGTTTTGGAGGTGAGAAGGCCATCTCAATGGTGTGCAGGGAAAATTAATATGCAAGCAGTACATACACAGGAAGAATTTGACCAACAAAAATTCAACTTACATGAATTTTTTTCTGTTTGTAAATTTTCATAATTAAAAAATTGGGTAAATTAATTAATTATGCCTGGTCCCTACCCTTGAAAAAACGTCTAATAAAAGCCTGATCTATGGTTTTACAAGTTAAGCACATTGATTGCATTCTATAATCACTTACTCAGGAACAAAAACTACTTAGCCCCAAGTTATGGAAACCTGTTAGCATTTTCCCTTCTACAACAGCACTTAGTCATTTTCTCATTTCTGCTTTCTTTTGTTCACATCAGCAGCTCATTTCCAAACCATCTGTTACAGAGTAGAAATTCATAAAGAATTTATATGTGCTATAATGCTAATTAACCCCTGCCTAGGGATTGAGGGCAGGCCAAAAATGACTTGGAGACAGTTAATTTTGTTCCCTTTGAGTTGGGTTTTTATGAGCAGTTACGCATGAGTGTATTCGATCAAAACCAACTATGAAATTGAGTAATAACAAAAAGACTTCCTTCTCACTAGTTGTGTAATCTTTTATAAGGACTTTCTCTTGTCTCCTTTGTTTTGTTAGTCCACATTCCTATAAATGTGGCAGAAAAAAGAAAACTCAAGTTTTGAGCTCTCACCTTTGAGCCCCTGCCAAAGATGCAAGGAAAGAGCTATTCAGGCTGGTCCCCCAAGGAACCGACGTGCCTTGCAGAGACGTGTGTGTGTCCACTTCAGCTGTGCAGCTCCAAGTGTTTTTAATACTTTACATAGACATTCAGACTATCCAGAGTATTTTTATACAATGTCGGATGAATCAAGACTCATCGTGCTGTCAAAGTTTCTGGGAACATGTAATATGTGACCGGTTTAGCCAAGAGCCCGTTGTGTGCATAGCTCCTCCTGAGGTTTTTTCTCACGCTGGGGCAGTGTCTCTGACCCACTGGGTTACAGAGAGACAAGAGAAGCCCCACCCAGTTCTCAGTGACGGTTCCATCAGGAATGCAAGATGTGCAAACCAAGGATCTGGGGCAAGTGTACAGAAATGGGCTCATCAAATCTAATCAAGACATGGAGGCTCTGAACTGAGGGTTCTGATGATTCCAGGGAAGATGAAGATGTGGGAATCTTGTTAATGCGGAGACTGAATCTAAGGACCTCGGGCCACCTGGCTCTGAGCCTTTGCTTTCTCTTCTCACCTTGAGCGCCTTAAGCTCCTGGAGCATTTAGGGTTGCAGGCACTTTTAGGCCTTGTTCCAGAAATAAGAACAAATCTGCTGGACAATTCAAGGATTTGGCTCTATTATTTATAAAATCAGATTGGTCCTGAGATGATTCAGGATAACTGCGGTCCTCCTTTAGTGGACGCCTAGAGCCACATATTCAGTGTTTTACTGGTGAAACCCATGGACTATGACTTCATGGGTCTTCAGATTTTAATCATACAGGGATATTTATCTTATATGTGTGAGTTCAGCTCTATGATGATGCCCATGGTCAAGAGTGAAAACTATGGACAAATCTCATTCAATCTTGACACTTTTGACTTGTCTTGGGAAGAAGCTTACATTTTAGTTTGAAAGAAAGGTCAGTTATATCCATGCTTAAAAGAATTAGCAGAAGTTTATATTGTACATGACTTTACAGGTACTAATAAGGGATTTGATCTTTCTTTTTTGTTACTGAGACTTTTTGAAATGTGGAGTTTAAATACAAATATGCTGTCTTTATGATGTCCTGCTTTCTATGTCACATTTGTTATATTTTCAGGTTCAGTATGTATCTTATGCAGAATTGTTTAATGAATTATTTTGGGTGGACAGGTAAAATGGGAGCCAAAGGGAAACCTTGCCAGTGAGGAAGAAAGTTTCTATGTGAACGTGTGACGATATGTACGGTGTACGTGCTAATTGTAAAATAAGGTTTTAATCCTTAAAGCACATCAGAATTGAATATGAATACTTTATTTTTCAATGAAATAAACACAGTTCTTTAAGGGTGTAATGCTGCACTTACCCTTTATTCATACACCCTTGCATTTTTGTTTCTTTTGCATTTTTCTCTTTGCTGTGAGATGACTGTTGCTTCTTGATACTATCACCTTGGAATTGTATTTTGAGTTGACATTTGGGTTCTGATAACAATAAAAAAATGTAAATTGTCAAGAAAAATCAATTGGCATCCTTTCTCTTCTTTCTGAACGTGAGTCACTGTAAAACACTCTTCCCATGTGACAAAGTATACTACATATCCAGGCAGCCAATTACTGATGGAAATTAAATAGTCCACCTTCAGTATATGTTCGTTGCTCCTTTCCAGGCTCTTGGCACCATTCCTAGACTCATATGTGACCCAGAATACCATTCAGACTCTTAGCTGGTCTTGTGTTACGACACTTCCATTGCCCGGTTTACTTCTCAGAATACAGCTGTCTGCCCAGGGTCTCCTGTGCTGGGCTAGAGTCAAGTTGTCAGTAACAGATTTCATTCCCAAGAACAGAATTTGCGCTCATGATTCCCCATATATGCTGCAGCTTTGAAAACATTCATCCCAGTGCCAAAAATAAAGACATTAAAGATGTGTGACAAGGTAAATATATAGGTGACTTACTAGGGCTTCTATATTCATCTTACAGGCTTCTCGTTCCTCTCTTCCTCATGAGAGGGAACGAAATCACTCAGGTCTGTAAGAGTTACACCATTTACAATTGGTAGGATGAACGAAGAGCATGAAAACAGTGAAAATCAAAAAATTAAGTCAAAGGAAGTACAGAGTTTATTTTCAACAAATGTCATAGCTGTATTGCCTCATTATTACAGAATCCAGCAGTCCATGGACAGGAACAAGTTATCCACAGCAATACAAACAAATGTTGCGGTTGGCAGTAGCTGGTAGCTAAGTACAGTGTCAAACTTAGTTTGATTACTGTCAATTAGTTTTGAGTACGCTGAATTCCCTACCCAGGTTCCAGCTTCAGATCTGCTGATGCTTCACTCTGCCTCCCATCTAATTAATTCTTTCTCATTGTTTCTTCAATCCAAGTGACAAACTTTGAAACACGAACATACACACCAGGCTTATTGGGGCGTGCACAGCCAAGACCCCATGAAGTGACTCCTTGTAAAATGTATTTGTCCTTCTCAAAGCAAACCAGAGGCCCTCCACTGTCACCCTACACAGAGGAAGGGAAAAAACCATGAGAGGATTAAGCTTCCATCCTTTTAGTATGGGATGTCATCCTTCTATTACCCAAATGTAAGTTGTTCCCAGTATTTGAACATCCCTTTCCAACCAGAAAGGAACTTAGTAACATATTATTGGAACATCTGCTGTGCTTCAGTACTAGGCAATGTACGTTTAACGAAACCGTACCATTTAGTGTTTCCCGGGGGGAAAAGAAATCCCTTGTGAAAACTGTATTCATCCCTTCAAGCCTTGGGGTTTCTCTTAGGGAGGGTAACCCCAAGAACAATCTTAAAGGAGGTGTGGGAGGGTCTTTGTCTTATACCAACCTCCCTTTCCTACTAGAAAGGCCACGTCCCGAGTCCCACCCAAGATCCCCCTCCCAGAGGCGTAGGGGCTGTTGCCGTGATGGTGCTTAACTATTCCCTTACAACCAGTGTGGAACTCAAGGCCGAAGAAATCACCCTAGATGACCTGAATCAGCCTTCAGAGACACACTTAAAAGGTTTCTGGGCAACATTTAGACTGTGGCCTTCGACTGACAAATCCTTCTCGAATTTGCTGCTTTGGGGCTGAAATGTCTAAGGGGCCAAAACAGGCCAACACAAGATGAACTTTGATCTCTTTAGTCTTTTGTTACCTGGCAGCTGTCAGCACCTCCAGTCAGATGCCCCGCACACAGCTCGGTGGGTTTGACTCTCCCATTCAGATACTCATAGCGATTGCACACCTTGTTTTCAATCACAGGCAGCCGGGCTTCCTTGAGCAAGCCAGCTCCGTAAGTGCCTGTGTTTAAAAAGATGAAACACATGGTGACTGGATCGAAAACGTGTCCGCAAGGAAGCTTCCAGAACAACAGAGCAGCAATGATAGATCTCATGTTCATCGTGAGGTTGGATAAAACAAGAAGTCAGTTCCCGGTACTAGTAGAACTCTTTCTTTTTTCTTTTTGACCCTTGAAAGTATAAACATTATGTAAGATTTCATGTTCCCAAGACCTAGACTTAATTAACCTGGGCTTCTTTATGGGATTTTGAGGTTGGTTTGTGTTGTTATTTTTTGGTTTTTTTTTTTAGCTATAAAGAAATTTACTTTTAATGTATAAAGAGAGATTGAGAAATAGTAGTGCTACTGTTTTCATATATTCCCTTCTAGGATTTTTATATGCTCCTTTTGCTACTTATATCATAGTGCACATTTTTTTCCACACAAAGTTATATCATAAAGACTTTCATAAACCTACAATCTGTATAATTAATATTTTAGTTGGGAGTGACTGATGAATGGGTTCGGGATTTCCTTTTGGGGTGAGGCAAGTGTTCTGAAAATAGTGGGGACGGTTGCACAACGTTGTGCAGGTGCTAAATGCCACAGACTTGTACTCTTCAAAATAGTTCAAAAAGTAAATTTTACGTTACGTATGTTTTACCACAATATTTAAAAAAAAGAACAACTGTCATTTACTGACAATTAACGTTTTCAGGTACAAGCTCATTATGTGGTGTAGCTCACTTAATCCTTAAAACAGTCCGATCACCTAGGCACTTTTGTCGTTCCTATTGTACAGTTAAGGAAACTGAGGCTTAGGAAGGGTGTGTAGTTTGCCCAGGATCACCCAGCAGGTACGGTGGAGCTGGGATTTGAACTTGGGTCTGCAACATCATGGCCCAAATTCTTCACCACCACGTTCATTGGCTACAACAGCTGCTCTCAACGTGTCACTTCTTTGTTCCTACAGGTTATTCATATTCCTTAGTATTTTCTTAAGTCTAAGTTCTGAGGGATTATATAGACATATTTATGGTTCCCAATATCTTTGCCAAATATTTTCTAAACAGGTGTGACAGTGTAAACTGTCACTAGAAAAAAAGCAGTGCACAACAAACTTCTGAGCGTGTGGGGTCTAATAATTTTCAAATGTTTGCTAATGTGATGGGTGGACATTGTCTTAATTTATTTCCTAATTTACATTTCTTTTCCGATTAGGGCCAGTAAAGATTCTTTGATGTGCTGTTTTCCTCACTGTACTTCTTTCTTCGTGAGAAAAACTGCTTTCTCTTACTTTGGCAAATGGAAATAGAACCCGTGCACAATCACAAGAAGTGATGATGTTTTCCAGATGGACACACCCAGGTACGTCTCAGCATTTTCACAAATAATCCAGTTTTCCAGTTTTGCAAGCCCAGCTTTCATGAGTTTTGCAAAATCTTTGCGTTGCCAGCGTGAAACAGCCAAGAAATAAGGTACTGCTTCTTCTCCAAAGACTTTTAATAAAATCGGAAAATTGTCTTGAGTTCAGAAAACTTACACTGGAGTTGACGGGAGCACCTAAGAGAACCACCATCTGGAAAGAAGAGGCGAGTCCCAGCCCTGGGCAGGCAGAGCCACTGAGGACGAAAGTCCTGACCACAGAAGCATTGGGTAGCGGATGCATTTTCTGAATTGGGTGGATATGCAGAAGGTGCGGCCTTCTCAAAAATTTTTGCTGAAAATTAATTTAACTGAGTGTCCTGCTCTTACATCTGCTTTCTGAGCAAGACAGGCATCCTGAGACTAGGGACAAATCCACTGCTAGTTGACCAGACGCCTTCGTGGTCTGTGCAGAGGTGCTGCCATCATGTGGCCACAGGAGAGATGGCGTTTCTGAGGGCCTGAGGCTGAGGGTGACCTAGGGACCTGATGGGGTGGTGGGGATGTCGAAGCAGGTCCCCGAAAATACCCAGCGATTGCTGATGAGGGGCTGACATGAATGACCCCCTCGACATCAACCCTTACCTTGCTTTGGAATACGGAAGTCAGGGAAGGTCTGGAGACTAAAGGGGAGAATTCTGACCTCACACAGAGAGGCTGATTGATCTGATGTCATTACTGACCTATAGAAAATCGGTAAACAGACCTGACTCATGTTTTGTGACTCCTGATCCAATGAATACATTGAGAATCATTTTCTCCAGTTAGACATTCAGACGAGGCCTGGAGAGACAGGGGAACCCAGTGCAGGGTGATAGTTAGAAAAGTGTGGGTGCTGGGTGAGACAGAAGAAACAGTGAATGGGCTTGCGGGGGTCTGACAGGCCTGGGTTCCATCAGGGCTCAGCTACACACAGGTTATGTGGTACTTATTGATGACAGTGACAGTGGTGATGACGGGGAGGGTTGGGGGCCGACCATGACGGCGATGGTGATGATGATGATCCTGAGATGGTGAGGGTGATGGTGAGGACGGTGGTGGTGATGACGGTGTCCATGGTGATGGTGGTGGTGATGATGGTGGTGATGGCGGTGGTGGTCGTATAATAGGCACAGGAGCTGCTGAAATACCATCTCCAGAGCACTGAGCTCTCCATATGCACTATCTCAATCCTCACAGTGACCTCATAGGGTGGCACAGATGAGGAAACCAAGGCTAACATGTAGAACGTAATTTGAAAACAGGGATTTTATGGATGAGAGCTTAGATGCCAAATGGTACAAAGAGGTAAGGTGACTTGTCCCGTTCGCCCAGCTGGTGGCAGAACCAGAACCACTTTCCAGGGTTCCTGACTCCCACTCTGGTGCTCCGACCAATGCTTCTGAGAAAGGGAGGCAGAGATCTAGGACATTCTTATAATGTTCCTAGGCCTGAGTCTGAAGGATATAATAATAATTTTTATTATAATATAATGCAGGGCATACTGCAAAGAGAAGACGGGATTCCCAAAATATAGTACCAGCTGCTGAGCCAGGATCCTGCAGAAGCGTTTCCTCTCTCATCCTCACCCCGTCAACCAATACCAAATACCATCCTAGAATTGGGACCTTTCCTTCTTTTCCCTGCTGTCAGTCTGCCCTACCCCCAACAACGTCTCCACACAGAGCCAGGCAAGTGGGTATTTGGGGAGACTAGTTTAACTATAATTTTTGTTGTTGATTTGCACCATGTTTGGGAACTCTGTGCGCTTAATTCACATGAACGACAATCTAACACCCTTAATTTGTAGCTTGTGTCAAAACCCTACTTACCTGGGGACACAATATTAACCTTGGATTTTTGGGGTCAGAGTCTCAAGGAAACACTACCCTTCCCCTCATCCATGTCCCTTGATGACTGATTATAGAGACGGAGGCAGATGTCCAGACAAAGTCAGGAAGGGAGTGGACCTCACTCACTGATAGAAATCGGTACACATGCTCATTTTCCCATGTAGGTTGCAGGTCAGAACAAGTTCATCTTGTGAGTCACAGAATTTATCTTACCTTGGGTTTCTCCCCAGCCAGTGATGTAACATACTGTCCGGTCCGCGACCACATAATTCGGGGATGGCAGACAAGCTGGGATTACCTTTTCGGTGATGATGGCAGGGCTGAAAGGAAAACATCAAAAGTTACATTGGACTGCCCTGCTGGGAGACTTCTGCCATTCATCTGTTGGTCACAAGATCCCACCTGCCCCAGAGCCCCAGAACGCTCTGAGCTGGTATTTCTTCCTTGCTTCACTGACACAGCGCAATGTAGAAAACAACTTTTCATCCCCACATTTGCCTGTAGTATCTTATGAATCAAAAAAAAAAAAATAGAACATTTTGTTTTAAAGGCACCAGTTGTGGACAAGAAACTAGAGGTGGGAACAGAGATGACAATGACTTTTAAGGTCTATTCTCGCACTATGGGAATTTTATACCAGGTGCACACTTCTAGATGAAGTTAAGAGGGCTTCAGTCAGCAGGTGGACCATTCAGCTGAAATACAATCACAGGGCTTTAATAATAGCAAGGGCCTTGTGCCACTGGAGCAGAAGCTGCTCTATCTTCGGGGTCCTCAGGTTCCTCACCCATGAATGTTACAACACCATGGCTGGAAGAATCCAATATAATGCAAGATACCAAGTCAAAGAGGATTAGAAGTAAGTACCTTGCATAAGCAAGGTAGTGTTGTTTTCCAAAAACTTTCACGTTAGAGTTCCAGAGAATCAAATATTAGAACTTTGATTTTTAGACTTGATTCTATTTTAGTAAGTTCAGGAGGAAAACCCACTGAAGTTGAGAAATGCCTGATTCTGATTAAGAACCATCATGGCCTTCAACTTTGAAGCAGACACACGCTGTCAGAGCTACCAGAACAGATTGGCGTCTCACGTGGAGTGGGGGCCACAGTCATCACGGTATAGGTTCCCCTCGCGGAACGCCAATGCCTGAGACTCTTGGGGTTTGGGGGGCCTGGGGGTGGGTACCCGAAAAAGCCCAAGCGTATCAGTCTATCGGAGAACACATCCAGAACCCACGTTCACTAAATGACTTGCTCAAGGATCAGAGCGTTCCTGATGGCCCCAGGGGACCATGGAGAAAAGCGAATCAGCTCCTTTTTTAGGCTAAGCGAAGAAGGCCCTTTCTTTCCTTTCCAGAGCGTCCAAATGCCCCAGGGAGTCACTCAGTTTACTGACCCAGAAAACTTGTGAAGTGTTTTCTGTCCAGACCCAGCGAGCCCCACTCAGACTCTTGACCCCTGGGCTGGCCACATCCTCGTCACCGTCACCGTCGTCCCGCTGTCATCTGGAGCCCATCATGCATGGCCGATGGGCTCTGCGTGCCTTGCTGACTGTCCCAAATGTGCCTATTCTCAAAATAGCAGTCTGTTTATTTAGCTGTCTCCCTTGTGACCTATTTCCAAATACTGCTCACTTTAAATGACGTTAACAAATTTATCATTTTGTCAGACTTAATAAAACCCCATTTCAACAGGAAACATAAAACCAGAGATAGGAAGAAGGAGAATTTGCACTTGTGAATTGTGAGTGTGTGTGTGTGTTTACATCGCCTTTTATGAAGTGCATCGAAATATACATAATCCCATTGGATTTCCCCAAATATATTATTACATTGAAAAGAGAGTGTCAGCCTGGAATAATTGAATAATTCTCTGATTATGAATGTATATTAGCTGACTGGGGAACATTAAGTGAGAGAGTTTGAGGGGTAACCTGTACCTCATGTTTCAACTCGCTCTTTTTCCGCAAGAGGAAACTGTGTCCTGGTGCCTTTGTCATGACCACGGCTAGTAAGAGGCAGGCGGGGCTGAGCCCAGGTTTTCTCACTTGAAGGTCAATGCCTGTCCCAAAGCCCCGTGCCTTTGGGGTCCTAGACGGGGCTGCCCACACACAACTCTGTTACGGCTCATAAACCCAGCGATGAGCAGATGTTCTCACTGCTCACAGGGTGAGAGTCACGGGCGAGCCAGTACCTGCTCAGCTTGAGCAAGGCCATGTCGGCCCGAGTGGGCTCCGGGAACAACTTGGCCACTTGTATTTCCTGGACACTGTCTTCAACGGCGGTCTCTCGGTGTGCGCCCAGGACGACCTTGTATGATGCCGGCCCTGAGTAGCTAGAGAAGACAGCAACGTTAGGAACAAAATCTGGGCCAGCCCTTCATCGGGTGCCCTTCTGAGCCACAGCACTGCGTCTTCTCCCCACTGGGCTACCTACCATCAGAGACCTCCGAGTGGCAAGAAACAAGTTCACGGTTTACCTGAAGCTGGCTGTTAAGGAATGTTCTCGGGACTGCTTTCGGCCTGACCACAGAGGAAGAATGACACCAACACTGAAGTTGGCGCAGGGCAGATAGGGGTCTGTCTTCTTCGTTTCTCCCTAGAAACACCTCCTCCTCTCTCGTCCAATGGCCCTGGCAATTCTGCCTCAGGCCCTTCTCATCCACTCCCTGGTCCCCAGTGTCACTGCCACTAAAGGAAGGAGGGAAGGAAGGGGAGGGGACAGGGAAGGGGAGAGGGGAGGAGAAAAGGTGAAGGAAAGGAGAGAGGGGGAGGCGGAAGTCTTTAAGACGAGTGAGTCTTTGTGTCAGGGGTCCCCTAAACATACCTGTCCAGGCAGTGGGCAGCAGTCAACACCCACTCTGGGGATATTAAGGTGCCTCCACAGAAGTGGCTTCTAGAAGGAAATCTAGAAGGAAAATGTGCCGGGATTTTAGTTCAAACCTGATGATTTATTCCTCAGAAAGCCTGGAAGTGGTGCTCACTCTGTTGTGATATCGCTGACGTTCCCAAAGGACAAGGTGACCAGCCCGTCATCGGGATGGTGGGAGCTTTGAGCTGCGCTCCTGTGGTGGGTTCTCAGGAGGTCACTATACCACTCTGGAAGGTGGCTGGCGCGCAGGCGAGGCCCAGCAAAGCCACGCGACTCCAACAGGGGGTCCACGCCCATGGCTTTGACCCTTTGGCCCTGGACTCCAGCTCCCTGTCCCTTCTTTTTGACAAGATCTATGCAAGACCCGATGAGTCATTCTTCAGGGAACTAAATGGGATCCTGAGTAGCCGTGATTCACGGGCATCTGCTAATCTTACCTGAGAAAGTTCGCTCTGGGGGGAACGTCCCCTAAATCATTTACTTTATTGGACTGCTTAGGCACGGGGTCGCTCATAAAATTTGTGTGAGCCGCTCCGAAGCCCATCATAATGAAAGGGACACAAATAGTAAGTGAATGACCAGCAAGGCGATTATCAATCTGGAAATAGACCACGGCACATCTTGGGAAAGAGGGAATATGAGATACGTGAAAGGTGAAGGCTCTGTATCTCAAGCAGTTACTAAATGATAAGACAAATAAAAGAAAAGCCAACTCAACCAGGGAATGAAATAGACTTGTTTTCATTCATCGATAGCATCTCACAAGCGGAAGGAAGGAAGACCACTGAGCACAGCGATTGGGCACATGCGCTCTGGTGCAACATCAAAAGCAGATCAGCCTGTTTCCCGCGTGTGCTTCAAATGAGACCAAATGGGCTTATTAAAGGCGAGCGCCACTGAAAGATAACCTGAACCTTCTGGGTCATGTAGGATGGGGACTGATCACTCTTAAATTACGGCGATCCTGAGCTACCCTTCACTGAACAAGGTGCGTTTTGCAAATAGGTGAGCACCCTTTGATTAAATTCAGTAGTTCACAAAACTGGAAGGAAGGAAGGAAAGAAAGAAAGAAAAAAAAAGAGAGACTCTGTATCTGTGATATATTATAGATAATTTAATCTTTACCCTCCCCCTCCAGGTGTCCCATTTCTAAAAATATCCCTTTCTCTTCATTTGACAAAGTAACAGTGGGTATCTATCTAAACCCTCAAGGCATCTTCCATACTTTTTCAGCAATATTGGAACTTAGTGTAAATTGCTACATTTATCAATTTTGATGATAGCTACCCAGATCAAAAAAAAAAAAAAGGTTCTAATTCTGACTATTTTCAAACTGAAGAACATAGAAAAGAATATAACAAAAAAAGAAGCAGACTCACAGATATAGAGAACAAACTAGTGGTTACCAGTGGGGAGAGGGAAGGGAGGAGGGGCTATATAGGGAGGGGGAGTGAGAGGTTCAAACTGTTAGGTATAAAATAAGCTACAAGAATATATCGTACTACACGGGGAATATAACCAATATTTTATAATAACTATAAATGGAGTATAACCTTTAAAAATGGTGAATCACTATATTGTACAACTATAACATATTGTACAGCATCTATACCTCAACTAAAAAACATAGAAAATATTTTTTATAGTTTTCCTTACCCCTTTGCAGAACTTAGAGGCAGGTACTGATACTGAGGGTATGTGGATTTAGTGTGAATGTAGAAAGGTTTTGCAAGGAGTACACAGGAGGATGGAATACACTGTTTCTGGAAATGGTGTTACCTTTTTCGAAGGCTGACTTGCCAGGGCCAGGAGTGTGGGGTGGACACGCACCCACCTACAACCCTTCCAGGACACTTCTTCGGCTCTATCTGGGGCTTTCCACAATCAAATGAAGAGGAAGCTGTGGCACAAAGTGGGAAAAATTTGCATTTGAAGACGTGAGAGAGCAACTCATGATAAATTCATGGCTCATGGCTGAAGCACTGAATTTTTGACATCCCAAAGCCCAAACTAAATAGTAAAATCATAAACAACTTTTGGAATATTTTTTCTAAGTTTCAAGAGTGGTAGGGGACAACAGCATTTCCTTCTCCTTTCAAGAAAATACAAGTACTTTTTTTTTTTTTTACTGCTTTCTTAAGGAAGTGATTAAATAAATTTGGAAGAGTTAGGCATTAGAATGAGAGCTTTTTGGAGAGGAGCTTGACTGACACAAATTGTTATTCTGACTTGATGTGAATATCTAGAGAGTGAACCATCGTCACCATCATCATCTGAACCATGTAAAGTTTACTGAAAACCATAACTGTCATCCCCATTGAAAGGCACTAAGAGTATTTTTAAAATGTGAATCTCTGTGTGTGCACGTATGTGTGCGTGTGTTTGTGTGTGCACGCATGTGTGCGTGTGTGTGTGTCTGTGTGTGTAGCAAGGATAACAGTCCTAAACTGAAATAATGGCTTCTCTCAGCCAGTTTCAGGATGACTCTTCCAGGGAGCCTCCCAAGACTAACCCAATGCCATGGAGATGACTTCCGTTCACTTGCCTTCCTCTCTATTCACTCTCCCACCTGCTTTCTCTCTCCACCTGGCTTGCAGGGTTCCTGGAGATTAGGGTTAATGCTCCATCTCTGGTTGGTGCCACTTACTAATGTCTAGAACAGTTCAGGGGCTACACAAGGTATTCATAAAGGGCTTCTCCACTGTCTGGAGTCCTTTAAGATCTTCAAAAACAGAAGCATAAATCATCTTGATAATGACATTACAAGGAGAGATTTTTTGCTCTTAATCAACCAAGAGGTTCTATCCTCTAGTGAATCTGGAATCTGAATTTTCCAAATACCTTTCCAATTGTCTTGGCCTATTCTGAGAATCTATATACAGAAGTTGTTTTTTTTTTTTTAAAGAAGCATGCAATATAATGAAATCCTACTCTCTAACACTGACCTTAATTTCTCTTACTGTGTCTTACACAGAATAGACTTACAGAAATGGACTAAGAAAAGAATAAATACAGATATTATGGTACCCCGGTCTTAGTATTCAAAACAAAACTGAAGTTCTATTTATTTTTAATTACTTACTATTTGTACTGTTAGTGTTGGTGGAATTGAAATGAGTTGTTAAAACCAATTAACAAAAATTTACAATTTAAAATAAACGAATATAAATAAATAAAATTATGTTTAAAATGGGCATCTTTCAAATTTATTTTCATTTTATTTATTTATTTGCAATACGCGGGCCTCTCACTGCTGTGGCCTCTCCCGTTGCGGAGCACAGGCTCCGGACGCGCAGGCTCAGCGGCCATGGCTCACGGGCCCAGCCGCTCCGCGGCACATGGGTTCTTCCCGGACCGGGGCACGAACCCGCGTCCCCTGCATCGGCAGGCGGACTCTCAACCACTGCGCCACCAGGGAAGCCCACATCTTAAAATTTTTGAGGTTAATATTAAAGAGAAAAACAATACAATCCCTTGATAAAATTGAGAAGCAGAATACTGGACTGAATAGAATATAGTTCTGATTTCAAATTGTTTTACTTATGCTATTATGTGCAATTTGCATGGTGCCATTGTTTTCATAACACGGAATATTTACACACATTTTTCAGGTGAGTTGCTTAAAGAAGCTTACGTGTAGCCTAAAAAGTTAATCAGTGTTACTTTTTCATTTTAAAGATGTTTTCCATGTGAATTACAGACAATGTAAAGTTTGGAAATTTTAAGGAAAATTGCTGTTAGGAAATTTCTCACTTACATAAAGGAAATCCAAAATCTCCCAGGAATAAGCAATAAAAATCTTTTTTAAAAAACAGAGAAAAAAGGGGCTTCCCTGGTGGCGCAGTGGTTGAGAGTCCGCCTGCCGATGCAGGCGGGTTCGTGCCCCGGTCCGGGAAGATCCCACATGCCGCGGAGCGGTTAGGCCCGTGAGCCATGGCCGCTGAGCCTGCGTGTCCGGAGCCTGTGCTCCGCAACGGGAGAGGCCACAGCAGTGAGAGGCCCGCGTACAGCAAAAAAAAAAAAAGACAAAAAACAGAGAAAATGAAAATAACCTAAAAAAACAAAGTCATGCTTCAAAGAGATTTCATATTCTGTAAAATCTGAATAAACTTATCGAAAGCCATCCAAGCACACACAGAAAGTACCCTTAACCTGGGATAGTCACCCTTTTAAGCACCGACCTGACATGTTGGAGGAACTGTGATTTGAGATTTCGTTCATTTATTTGAATACATATTTGCTGAATTTACTCATTCAGCAAATATGTATTCAAATATGTATACGTAGTGCCTGGCATGTACTAGGCATTGCTCTAAGCACTAGAAAGAAGGAAACAGGTGGGTACGTAAAAAGATGTTGCACTGGAAGATTCAACAGAGGCCCCAAGGATGCCCGGGGATGTGTAAGGTAAACCTCCATCTGCAGACTTCAAGGCAAATAGCCTCTTCTACAATGCTGGTACTCTTACCCAAGTCAAGGATGGAAAAGAATCAGGTTCTTAAGATGGAAGAAAGAAGAAAGGATGGAGAGAGGGCTGTTCCAGCGGACTGTGAGGTCCCCGCTTCCTCATGATGTGGGCACGTTATCAGACCACGTGGTCTGATCTTGAGACATATTTCCTGAGGAAGGATACCCAGGCCTGCCTCACAGCTGAGAAGCTGATAGCGTCTGGTGGTGACTGAGGGCTGCACCTGGGACGTTACTGTACTTCCCTTCAGGGGGAATCAGAGGTGCATGAATCCCAGGCACAGCTGTAGAGGCCGGGGTGGGACTGTCAAGCTATACAAGTTAAAGGCAATCGTGCCACATAGGCAGCCTGTCCAGGATAACGAGGCCACGCGGTAAGAGGCAGTGGGGTACCAGAAAGCTTCAGGGTGGCAGGGAGGAGTGGAAAGGGAGGCGCTAACCCCACCAGGGGCTCTCAGATGGAGGGCCACCAAGAGAGCTTGTGCACAGCAAACACACACTGGAGAACGAGTCAGCTATAAATTCCCCAAGTCCAGAGAGCACAAGGACAGCAACCAAGTAGAATCTTTCCTGTCACCCTGACCTCTCCCTCCTCCCCTACTCTACCCAGCAGTGGCCCCAAATCAAAGCCCGACAGTGTGGCTCCGGAGCTCTCAACCCCTTCCCCAAACTGCCTCCCAAACCATCTCCGGACGTGGACTTAAGTGGCTTTGCAGCAGCAACTTCTCTGCTCCAGCCTGTCCCCGCACGTGGCAGACACAAGCAGATGCAATCAAGGTGCAAAGGAGAAGTCCAGACTGATTAGCGGGAACCAGGACAGATGGTGTTTGCAAAGATGGGTCAGCGGAAAGTAAGGTAGGGTCCAAATCAAAGTGGTTTACATTGTTCTCCAGATCTGTCTGTGGATTTGTTACCCCTATCTATCTATCTATCTATCTATGGATTTGTTACCCCAGACTTTTCAGAACTAACGTCAACTCCCCTTTCCCTGATCCAAGCTTCTCACTCCCTAGAAAAGTCCTATCTATGGATTTGTTACCTATGTATGGATTTGTTACTCCAAACTTTTCAGAACTAACTTCAACTCCCCTTTCGCTGAACCAAGCTTCTCACTCCCTAGAAAAGTCTCAGAGAAATGAGGAAAGAACCCAGCAAGCTTCCTCTAAGTTGTCTGACTAATGCGTGGCTAGTGCATAGTCATCTTAGGATAAAGAAAATTGGGGCTTTGTAAAGAGCTGTGTTACTGTTCATTGAATTCTTAGGATGACAGTTTATAGGTTTATAATGTATGTTGTATGTTTAGCAGTTTCCTGCTGTTTGTACTTTCTTTCTTCTCAGCTGCTGAAAGAGAGCGTTTCCTATCTGGGTGACTCTAAGTTTGTGTTTCATGCCTCCCACCCCAGACACTGGAGAGTTCAGTGGAACTGTCTGGAGGCTGATTAGATCACCTCTGAAGTTGCTCTTTTGGAGAATTTTGCATTTATTTTGTTTACGGAGTCAGAGGAGGGGGCGGTGCCTAACAAAGGGGGCCACAAGTAGGACAGATTCAAGAGGCCCAGGATGAAAAGAGGGCTCCCAAGGAGAGGGGACCCTCTCTTGCCCAGAAGCGCTCAGCCCAAACTCTTGTCTTGCAGATCTAAGACCAGGTGATGCTGCATTTATTTAGAAGTCATTTCCTTCCAAAAAAGAAAGAAGCTTACCACAATGAGGGACATCACAGTAGTCAAAAAGTTTTCTTGGATTTGTCGTGTAGCACCAGGGACCATTGACATCACCATCAGGATTGCGGCAGTACTGGAAAAAGAGGCTGGCATATAGGGGGTGGCGCACACCGGGGTGGGAGAGGGCAGAGAATGTCACATGAGGCTGGCATATAGGGGGTGGCGCACACCGGGGTGGGAGAGGGCAGAGAATGTCACATGAGGCTGGCATATAGGGGGTGGCGCACACCCAGGCGGGAGAGGGCAGAGAATGTCACGTGAGGCTGGCATATAGAGGGTGGTGCACACCGCGGCAGGAGAGGGCAGAGAATGTCACATGAGGCGCAGACACTAGTTTCACTGCTGTCCTGAGAAGATGAAGGGTTAGTGCTCCTTTCGGGGGGAGGCAGGCAAAGCTACCATTTCAGGATGCGTGTCAAGCCTCTGACTCACAGAATGCCATCCGTCACTTCTCCTCGTTCAAAAGGAGCTCCAGCCTTGAGGCCACTCCCCTGGGGAAGGGGTGAAGACCCTGAGGCGTCTTGAGGTAGAGACTGTATAAAGGGGCCTCCCCGCTCAGCAGCCTGTGTCCGTGGGGACCGTAGGGACCCGACAGTAGGGGACTGTAGACGTGGATGACTCGTCCTGTACCTTGTTCATGTCAATCTTCTGCTTGATGGTGCCTGTTTGCTGTGGCTTCAGAATTGCTTATTCCCCTGGCCTGGGCACCCTCTGTGGGTCAGCTGTGGAAAGACTGTGTCTTCCTTTTCCTTCCCTCTACACACCTATACCCCAGAGGAAACCACCCCAGAGAATGTGTGGGACTAGGGGAAATCCTAGTGGAGTCCTAATTATGCATCCAGTTTTTTTCTAGAAAAATCCAACTACAATGTCATGAAGGTCATCTTTGATCATTGGAAACCATAAACCAGTAACAAAAGCAGACAGGAAATGTCACACATGGAAGTGATAAAAGCAGGGAGGTTGGCTTGCCCGTGCTAACCCTCCCTCCCGCGCGGAGGCTGGTTAGATCCTACGCTTGGTCCCCTGAAATCTCTCGCACGTCTTCCTCTCCACCCCACACTGAAGTTCAGTCAGGCTGACTTTCTGTAACAGAGGGTCAATTCAGTCTGCAAAGACTTGTCAACAAAAGGCAAACTCGAGTCCAAATCGAAGCAGCTTACATTTTTTTCCAAACCTGCCCGTGGGTTTGTCTCTGGAGTGAAAATGTTGTGTTTGTGGGGCTCCTGGGCAGCCCACTCCTGGCAGGGGACACCGGCCACCGTGGTCGCCTTCTTGCCCCGGTATCCTTTACCAGTGCCGAACATGCAGTCTGTAGGGGAGAGAGAATGGTGGTCTCCTGTCATTACACAGAGCCGGGTGATAAGGAACAAACGCAGCAGTGCTAGGTTTCTCTCAGGACAGACTGTGGTCACATCCTTCAGAACACAGGAGTGCCGAAGACTTCAGTGAGCTCTGCGGAATTTGACAAGTTACCAGAAACGCTATTGGCTCAGAAATAGTCACAAGCCGAGATGTTAGAATGGGAAGTTTGGCCAGGACACTAAGACTATCAATTTTATAACAAGCTGAGCGGTAACACAGATGCCACCGTGAACTGTTAGATGATTCTTGAACACCTCAACAAGGATGGAGAGAAACAGTGCGGATTGAAAAGGATTTTATAAAAAATATTATTTTGGCCAGAGCTGTGCTGTGAGTTCCCACCTTCTGGGATGAAAGAGGTAATAAGGAGATGACTAGAGGCCCCTTCCCCAAACTCATCCCTCACCTCAAGCCTTGCGGTTGGGGGATTCGGCAGAACCCCTCAGAGAAATTGATGTGTGTTACATATGGGGACCCAGTGCCCGGTGCTCTGATGGCCACTTGGAAAATCCACAAAGCAAAAGCTGGGCCAGCTGGCTTCCCAGTCAAGGAGCAGGGCTGGGCTAGGCAGCCTCCAGTGTTTTCCAGGGCCAGGGTGTGTGAGTCATTGCACCAAGTCATGCACCAAGTGTGGGGCATCACGTGAGGCCATGCGAGGTCTTATCAGGGGGGATCCCCAGCTGGAGCACGGCACTCAGAGTCTCACCAAGAAAGAGTGGGGAGAGATGAGCTGGCCCTGTGTGTACAGCAGCTGTACAGGTGTACAGTAGGGAGCAGTAGGTGAGGTTTCTCCAGCATCCTGGAGGAAGCAAGTCCACCTCCGGAAGGAGAGGGGGTCTCAACTTGAAACCAAGCTCTCATTTAATCATTTCTGTCTGATTTGGGATTATCTGAAAGTGGTCAGACAAGCCATGGGACCCCTGAGTTTTCATTCTGGGGCAGGGGGAGAATCAGCCCCCTCTGTTTCCTTACCCTGCAGGGGTACAGAGCACTTCCTGCCACCTGACAACCACAGGACCAGGGGCTAAGCACTTAGAGCGACACACGGGCGAAGGGCCAGGGAAACAGAGAGGACTGTGATATTTTCATGTCTCCCACCTCAGATGACAACGACATTCTTATGCTCAGGCCCCGAAACCCTTGGAGCTACATGTCCGCTTCGCCAGGTGTTTGTTGGAGATGATCTTTGACGGTCCTCCTAGCCCTCCTAACTCTGTACATTCAAAACCAAATCAGCCATTTCTATCCCTCCATGCAAAAGGCAGAGACTTGCTTTTCTAGAATGTCCCATCTCGGCCACCATCATCAACCTGTCAGTCCACCCAGGCTCAAAATTGTATCCATCCCTCACAACCAACTAGTTTTCAAATCCTAAAGAAACGCCCTACCCCATCATGCCAGCAAGAGCAGCTCTGGCTCCCCCAGGTGATACACTGAGGCTTCCTTCCATATCGCAGACTCAGCCAGCACTCCAGCTCCCTGTAACAACGACGCCTCTGCATCCCAAAGATTTTCCATCTCTTATCATCCCGATACCCAACCATATAGATGTCTGGCCACAGACTTCTTACCTGCTTCAGAAGGGTCCTGTATACCTGGAGCCTGGGCAGCAGTTGGAGATTCTGTGACCTGCTCTTGTGCTCCTGAGCATTTCTTCAGGTTACAGAACTCCCATCTGACGCTCGGATCAGTGGTATAACACCAAGGGCTTTTATCAGCATCCGGATTCCTGCAGTAGTTCATTGTCAAGCCACTGTAAATTCCACAACAGTATAGGTCATGAGAGGTGAGCGAATCTTCAGGGGCACCCCAGCACCCTCTGAATTTTGTTACAGCAAAGTGACTGAAATATTTCCATTAAGATACCAAAGGTACCAATGATTATTATGATGTCACAAGCACAGATGGTCCTCAACTTCTTACAAAGTGGGTAAGTTTTTAAAAATAGGCTATAGTTTTTATTTTAAAAAAATCAAGGGACTTCCCTGGTGGTGCAGCGGTTAAGAATCCGCCTGCCAATGCAGGGGACACGGGTTCGAGCCCTGGTCCGGGAAGATCCCACATGCCGTGGAGCAACTAAGCCCATGCGCCACAACTACTGAGCCTGTGCTCTAGAGCCTGTGAGCCACAACTACTGAGCCCACGAGCCACAACTTCTGAGCCCACACACCACAACTACTGAAGCCCACACGCCTAGAGCCCGTGCTCTGCAACAAGAGAAGCCACCGCAGTGAGAAGTCCGCGCACCGCAAGGAACAGTAGCCCCTGCTCGATGCACTAGAGAAAGCCCGCCCGCAGCAGTGAAAAACCAATGCAGCCAAAAATAAATAAATTTGTTTAAAAAGAAATCAAAAGTAATATATGCTCCATATAAAAACAGATCATATATAAATTTATAAGAGAAAGTATCAGAATATCTTCCTTTCCCTGGGAATGTCAAATACATCCCCCAGGGATAACCAATATGGATTTTTGAAGCATGTATTTTAGAGTTTTTTAAAGGCACATACAAATATATCTATATCTCTGGCTTTCTCTCTCAATGTGAGTACATAGGGCTACGTAAGTTGGAACCAAAACATATTTATCCAAGGCAGAAAAGACATACAAGATGATACTGATATTCCCAGGCCCGCTCTCTTATTCTATTTACTCATACTGTATTTTACGATGTAACAAAAACTCATGACAGTAATATTACTGTAAATATCATAGGTAGATCAAGTGGGTTTGGGGATTGGAAGGCTTGTGGAAGCCTTCCTGGAAAACTAGCTCCCAGGCAGGATGAGGTTTCCAGAGGATGCATTCTGGGGCATACAGGGAGGAACCCCAGACCCCTCTAGCTCGAGCCACTCGGGGACCAAGGGGAGGGGGCGTGACTAAAGGACAGTGGGATCAAAGGGATGAAGGGAGACGTCTGGATAGACCACAGGGTCTGTGGGAGCTGAATCAGAAACAATTGGATAAGGACAGAGCAGACGAGCAGCCTGGGGCTCACTGGGCAACTTGGATCCCCAGGGCCAGAACTTCACCCCAGCCTCTCAGAAGCCTCAGCCTTGGACACCCCCTTGCAGCTTCGACCCATGGCCTGAGGCTCGTGAGATAGTTTGAAACGTATTATGGGAATCCAGCAACTCTGTGTCTGTGGGTACTATAGACAAGTGACAGTCTCAAGCCCAGGCCCACAAATCGAGGAAGCCCGTTAACAGGTTTCTGAGCCCTGGATGTGTTAAAATCTTGTCATGTGAAACAGACTCCTGCTCTTTTTTTTTTACATCTTTATTGGGGTATAATTGCTTTACAATGGTGTGTTAGTTTCTGCTTTATAACAAAGTGAATCAGTTATACATATACATATGCTCCCATATCTCTTCCCTCTTGCGTCTCCCTCCTTCCCACCCTCCCTATCCCACCCCTCCAGGCGGTCACAAAGCACCGAGTCTGTCATACAGAGTGAAGTAAGTCAGAAAGAGAAAGACAAATACCGTATGCTAACACATATATATGGAATTTAAGAAAAAAAAATGTCATGAAGAACCTAGGGGTAAGACAGCAATAAAGACACAGACCTACTAGAGAATGGACTTGAGGATATGGGGAGGGGGAAGGGTGAGCTGTGACAATGCGAGAGAGAGGCATGGACATATATACACTACCAAACGTAAGGTAGATAGCTAGTGGGAAGCAGCCGCATAGCACAGGGAGATCAGCTCGGTGCTTTGTGACGGCCCTTTTTTTTTTTAAGGTAGTTTGACGAGTTTTGATGAACACACATACCTGTATAACCCACACTCCTAGTGCGATAGAGAACATTTCCATCAGCCCCAGAAACCTCCCTTGGGTCACTGCTCAATCAATCTCAGCTGCCCCCCAGACGCAAATACTATTGATTTCTTTCACCATAAAGTAGTTTTGCCTTCTCTGGAACTTCATATGAATGGGCTCATACAAGTATGTACCTTTTACGTGGCTTCTCTCCTTAGGATAGTGTTTATAAGCTTTATCCGTGCTCTTTGAGAGTATCAGTAGCTTGTTCCTTTTTATTTCTGAATAGTATTCCATGGCATGAATATCCCACCAATTGTTCATGTTCTTATTGATGGCCACTGAAGTGCTTTCCAGTTTGGGGCAATTTTATGACTGAAGCTGCTAAGAACATCCTGGTAGATCTTTTTGGGGGCTTATGTTTCATTTCGCTTGGGTGAGTATTCACAAATAGAATCGCAGGTTTGTAGGCAGATGCACGTTTAACTTTATAAGAAAATGTTGGACTGGTGTCCAGAGTGGTCGGTCCATTTTACATCCCTACCAACATGTGTGAGGGCAGCAGCTGCTCCGCAGCCTGGGCACACTTCTTATTTTGTGGTTATAATTCTTATTTCTGTAATGGCTAAAATGTTGAACATTTTTTCAGGTGCTTATTGACCATTTGTATATCTTTCCCTGTGGAATGTCTATTAAAGTCTTTTGCCCCTTTTTATTAGGTTGTTTGTCTTCTTACTAGTGGGTGGAAGGGATCTTTACACATTCTAGATACAAGCCGTTTGTCAGATATATGGATTGAGATTATTTTTCTCCCAGTCCCTGACTTGTCTATTTTCTTTCTTTCTTTTTTTTTTTTTTTTTGCGGTACGTGGGCTTCTCACTGTCGTGGCCTCTCCCAATGCGGAGCACAGGCTCCGGACGCACAGGCTCAGCAGCCATGGCTCACGGGCCCAGCCGCTCCGCTGCATGTGGGATCTTCCCGGACCGGGGCACGAACCTGTGTCCCCCGCATCGGCAGGCGGACTCTCAACCACTGCGCCACCAGGGAAGCCCTTGTCTATTTTCTTAACAATGACTTTTGATGAGCAAAGTTTTCATTTTATTAAAGTCCAAATTATAATATTTTATAATGCTTTCTGGATCCTATCCAAAAATGGTCTGCCTTCCCCAAGGCTTGAAAATAATCTCATGTTTTTTTCCAGAAGCTTTAAATTTCAGCTTTAGTTTTAACCTTTACTTTCAGGTCTAAGAGTTTCCTCAAGTGAATTTGACATGGCAGGTGGGAGTCAAGGTTTTGGGTTTTTTTCCTTTATGGACACTCAGTTGTTCCAGAACAATTTGGGGGAAATTTTCCTTTTCCTATTGAATTGCTTCGCCAGGTATATTGAAAATCAACTGACCATACATGTTGCGGGTCTGTTTCCAGACTTTCCCTTTTTCCATTTGTATATCTTTTTGCCAGTATCACTTCCTGGCATTGCCAGTACCACTTCCTGAATTCCTCTGTGATTTCTTTTTTGACTCATGGGTTATTTAGAAATGTGTTCGTTAATTTCCAAATATTTGAGAATTTCCTAAACTTTTCATTATTTATATCTCATTTAATTCTGTTGGCTCAGAAGACACCTGTATATTATTTTAATCCTTTTAAATTTATTGGGACTTATTTCAAGGCCGAGCATATGATATACCTTGGTGAATGTTCCATGTGCACTTGCATGTGTATTCTAAAGTTGGGCATATGTTGTATTGGTTCATATTTTCCTCCAAAACTTCTGTATCTTCTCTGAATCTTTCATCTACTTGTCCTACTGTATTGTTTTGGGAGAAGTTTTAACTATACAAGAGAGAAGTGAGAAAATCTCCAACTGTAATTGTGGACGCATCTATTTCTCTCTTTAGTTTTGTCAGTTTTTGCTTCATACATCTGAACCTCTGTTATTAGGGTTAACACATTTAGCATGGTTAACGCTTTTTACTTCAAAAATGGCCTTTTTATCTCTGGTATATTTCTTATCCTAAATTAATCTTGTCTGTCTGATGTTAAAAACCATTCTAGCTTTCTTTTGATTAGTGGTTTTTTTTTACATCTTTATTGGAGTATAATTGCTTTACAATGATATGTTAGTTTCTGCTTTATAACAAAGTGAATCAGTTATACATATACATATGTTCCCATATCTCTTCCCTCTTGCGTCTCCCTCCCTCCCACCCTCCCTATCCCCCGCCTCTAGGTGGTCACAAAGCACCGAGCTGATCTCCCTGTGCTATGCGGCTGCTTCCCACTAGCTATCTATTTTACATTTGGTAGTGTATATATGTCCATGCCACTCTCTCACTTTGTCATGTGTTAGCATACGGTATTTGTTTTTCTCTTTCTGACTTACTTCACTCTGTATGACAGACTCTAGCTCCATCCACCTCACTACAAATAACTCAATTTCATTTCTTTTTACGGCTGAGTAATATTCCATTGTATATATGTGACACATCTTCTTTATCCATTCATCCGATGATGGACACTTAGGTTGCTTCTATCTCCTGGCTATTGTAAATAGAGCTGCAATGAACATTTTGGTACATGACTCTTTTTGAATTATGGTTTTCTCAGGGTATATGCCCAGTAGTGGGATTGCTGGGTCATATGGTAGTGTTTTTATGGTATTAATTTTCCATATTTTGATTTTTAACTTATTTATGTCTTTATATTTAAAGACCATGTATTGTAAAGAGACCATAACTGGGCTTTGGTTTTATTCAACTTGACAATCTCTGCCTTCTAATTGCATTGTTTTATCCTTTTTATATTTAATATACTTATTGATAGGGCTGGGTTTAAGTCTAACATCATTCTATTTATGTTCTGTTCTACCATGCCTTCTTTACTCTTTTTCTCTCCTTTTCTTCTTCCTTTTGGATTAATTGAATATCCTTATTATTATCTATTCCTCTGAGTTTTCATTTTCAGTGGTTACTCTAGGATTTACAATATCCCTCTCTAACTTACCACATTCAAACGTGTATTAGTATGATACAGCATCATGCATACTGTAAGAAAATTAGAACAGTAATGTCTACTGTAATGTCATGTCATGTCATGTCATGTCATGTCATTGTAACAGTAATGTCTTCTGTATTGTCTACCTGATGGTAAAGACATCCAGTGAATTTTTCATTTAAGATATATATTTAAATATATATATTTAGTTCTTAAATATATATATATTTAGTTCTGTCTTTTCCATTTGCGTCTTTTACAGTTTCCTTTCTCTTTAGCTTATCCATTTGATTCTTTCATGTTCTTATTTTTCTTTAAATCCTTAAACACAATTATAATATCTTTCAGAATTTTTTGTCTGCCAATTCCATCATTTCTATCATTTCTGAGTCTGTATTGACTGATTTTTCTACTCATTATGGATCACATTTAAAGATCTTTGCATGTCTAGTAATTTTTAAATTTCTGCCAGACGTTGTAGATACCACATTACTGAGTGGCTTGATTTTGTTATTTTCCTCTCAAGAGTGTTGACTTTTCTTCTGGAAGACAGTTAATTTACTTGGAGATCATTACGTTCATTTTAGGATTGCTTTAAAGCTTTGCTAGGGTGTTTTTCTAGAGTAACCTTTATTCCAGGAATACACTAATCCTACCCCTAAAGTGTGACTTTTCTGGATACCTTACTGAATGCCCAAGGTGTCCCATGAAGTCTCTCCTCTCTGGCTAGTAGAATCTCAACTCTGCAAACACAGAATCTCCTAGTGCTGTGTGAGTTCTATAATCTCCGTTTATCTCCCTGTTCCCTGGTAGTTGTTCTTCGTCCCACTAACATTGTGGAATCTCTCCCTGTGCGTTTGCAGTTTTATATTCAGCCAGAGACTTCAGGAGAACTCTATACATATTTCTGGAGCTCCTTCTCTGCACGGATCCTTCCTCATGATTACCCAGCCTACTAAATCCAAGCTGCCTCACTAATCCCCAACTCCAATCTCTGTGTCCTCAGTTTAGCAAGACTGTTGTGGTCTGCTTTGGTTCCACCTCCTTTAACTGCAGTCCAGGAAGTATCTCCAGGAAGAAAACCAGTGTACTTGTACATTTATTCTAATTTATTTTCTTTTCTGAAAAGTTTGTCCTGTGCTGCCTGTTGTCCATCATGTGAAAACAGTTTTTCCGTATGTTTTACAGCCATTTATCGCAGAAAATCTGGTCTGACCAGACCTAGCTTTCGTCCATCTGTATGTCCATTTTGCCTCTCAGTATCTGTATACTTTCTGACTCTAATCTGCCTTCTTGCTTTTGCTCCTAATGTTCTGGTAACTCGTATCCCTTTAGACCACGAGTGCTCAGGACCCAATGTATCTATACAGGTCAGGTGAAAAATACTTATATTTATCACCCGGTGGTGATAAGTATTTATATTTATTACTCAATGACAAACACAAAACCCCTTCAGGAGTTGGAGGATGAAATGATAAAATTCCATAGTTGAAAGACGACACTGATCTTTAGCAGGTGCTGTGGAATGATGCTATTTCTAAGCTCTTGATCATTTGTTCTTCTCAGCTTTTTACTACTATGACCTCAGCCTCTCTATATCTCCCACCCTGCTTCTGCAAAACTACTCAGGAAAGATAGCCAGCCTCTAGCTTCTCTTCTTTCAGAAATTTTGCTCAAAAGCAAAAGCTGCCTGAGATATTTTGTCTCATAGTCTGGAGCCAAAGGATATTTGGTCCTAAGACATTTGTTTAAAGCATGGCCCTTTTAACAGGAATTTAAGTTGGCTGTTGCTCCTCTAATGGTTAAAAATCAAAGACGTACGCATTTGGGTAGTTTCCTGGGGTCTTCTGGTGCCGGTGTGGAAACATTGATGACCAAGATTGACATTTCCTTCCTGTGATAGTAGTGGATGATGTCCCTCGATAACTCTGCCCATTACCCTGGTAGCAGTCCTGGGCTACAGGAGTTTGTTCAGGTGGTGCTGAAATTGAAATAGAAGAAATCAGTAAATAATGACTAGAACAGAGAAATATGTGAAATAATTTATTAAACAAACAGAATAGTCATCTCTGGGAATTAACACTCTTCTCTTTTTACATATTGGCAGGCAGATGGATATGCAAAGAAAACAATAGATCCATAACATTCTAAAACTTTAAGGACCTAACTTTTCGGTAAATATTTAATTTAAAACTCAGAAAAAAATAAGCAGGGCAGAGTGCTTATAACTGGACATTGCACTTGTGTGCAGGCTCTCTTCTATGGATCTCCATTGGGAGATCATGAGAACAACTGGGCAGGTCTCCAGAAAGAGACACATTCATTGGTGTAGGCTGCCGGTGATGACAGGGTGACAGTGAGGAAGACATGAAAACCTTGTGCATTCCCCAAGACTCTTTGCTTATACAAAGCCAAAACCTCAAGCTGCTGGGGAGTGGGGCAGGAAATGGTCCTGCACCCAGGACCAAGGCAAAGATCCACTGCCTCTCGGGGAGGTGTAGGACGAAAATCTGATTACCCTGGAGGAGGGGCAGAAAATTCTCTTGTGCCAGGATACTTCACCAACACAAAACAGAAGTCTGCTACTCTTCCACCCAAGACTCACCCCACATACAAGTTAGAGTTTAGCTCCATGGGAAGAAGGGGCAAGAATACTGAAAAACGTTACCTTCAAAGCCCAGGTGCACAGAGTCTATCTAAGGCTGAGGGTAAACCAGGAAGATAGAGAACGTCTACCTCTACCAAAATCTTAGCAGTGAGTAACAAGAAACAGTAGTCTATCACAAGGGTCAGGTTAGAAGTGTGGCATGACCCACGTCTGTGGTGCAGGCATGCAGTGATTGCTAACAATTGAGAAGGGATTAGGAATACTGAGAAGACTCTTCAGCACCCCAGACCCTACTCTAAGCACAAAGTGATTGCACCCCATCACTGCAGGGATTTGAAACCTGTGGTTCACTTAAGGTAAAAGCAGCAACAAGGAAACTCAAATTCCTTTTATCTGTTAATTGTATCAATTCAATTATCCACATAACATACTGATCAAAGAAGAAGGGTGCCCATTTCAAAGTGTAAATAATATTTGCTTCAAGAGTTATTGTTCCTCTACATATATATCCAGCATTTGATTAAAAATTACAAGACACACCAAAAAAAAAGGAAAAATTAAGCCACTGTTGAGTGATAAACAATCAACAGTGCCAGACTCAGTGATGACTCAGAGCCAGACAGAGGTGTGGAGACTATCTGATTGAGATTATAAGGTAACTGTGATTAATATGTTGAAGGATCTTGTAGTACCATACTACAATATGCATGGATAGGTGAAGAATTTCAGCAGAGGTGGAAACTCTTTTTAAAAAAAAAAAAAAGAAGAAAATGCAAACACTAGAAATAAAAACCATGTTATCAGAGATGAAAAATTCCTTCAATGGACTGATCAATAGATTAAACACAACTGAGGAAAGAATCAGTGAACTTGAAAATAGATTGATAAATATTAAACTGACATACAAAGAGAAAGAGAAAAAAACAGTGGGGGAAAAAAGTAGAACAAGCATATAAGAGGTATGAGGCAATATGAAATGGTCTAATATTTGGGTGATTGAAGTCCCAAACAGGAAAACAGAGAGAGAGAGAGAGAGAGCAGGGAAAAGAAATATTTGAGCAGTAATGGCTGAGAATTTTACAAAACTAATGAAAACCAACAATCAGCAAACACCAGAAGCTCAGAGAACTTCAAGCAGGATAAATACCATAAATAAATAAGTAAAAAAACAAACAGACTGACTTAGATACACCGTAATCAACTGCTGAAAACTGAAGATGAGAGAAAGTCTTAAAGGCAACCAGAGAAAAAAGAAATATTAGATACAGAGGAACACAGATAAGATTTCCATCAGAAACTACTCAGAACAGAAGATAATAGAGTAACATTTTGAAAGTGGTAAAAGGGGAAAACAATTGTCCACCCAGAATTCTATACCCAACAAAAATTATTTTTTTAAGTTGAAGGCAATATAAAGACTCTTTCTGACGTACAAATGCTGAAAGACTTCATCATCAACAGACTTGTATTACAAGAAATGGTAAAGGATAAGTTTTTTACCGGAAGAACCCGACATCAGATGGAAACAAAAAGAAACGAAGCACAGCAGAAATGGTAGAAATAAAGAAATGAAAGTAAATATAAAAGATTTTTTAAATTTATAATTGCTTTAAAACATGACTGTTCAGGGCAAAAATAGTATCAATTTATTGTGATATTTCTAACATAATAGAAGTAAACTCTTTGAGAACAATAGCACAATATTTCGGGAGGGAGGAAATAGTACAATGTTGTAAGGTTCTTACATTATACATCAAGTAAAATAATATTATTCGTAGGTGGAATATGATAAGTTAATGATGTATATTGTAAACATTAAAAAATACTAAAATCAGTGGTAATGAGGCAATACAAAATACTCAATTAATGCAAAGGCAGAGAAAGATGAAAAAAGGAACAAAATTCACATAGGACAAGTAGAAATAACTAATTTGATGGTAGATTTAAATCCAACCAGGTTAACAATTACATTAAATGCAAACAGTCTAAACATCTCAATTAAAAGACTGAGGAAAAAAAAAGTTATATCGGGCTTCCCTGGTGGCGCAGTGGTTGAGAGTCCACCTGCCGATTCAGGGGACGTGGGTTCGTGCCCCGGTCCAGGAAGATCCCACATGCCACGGAGCAGCTGGGCCCATGAGCCATGGCTGCTGAGCCTGCGCGTCTGGAGCCTGTGCTCCGCAACGGGAGAGGCCACAGCAGTGAGAGGCCCGCGTACCGCAAAAAAAAAAAAAAAAAAAAAAAAAGATATATCATCCAAATGCTAGTAAAAATAGAGCTCTTATGGCTGTATTCATTTCAGCAAAAGTAGACTTTAGAACAAGGACTATTTCTAGAGATAAGGAGAGATATTACATAATGATAAAGGGGTCATTTCTTCAAAAAGACAACAATCCTAAGTGTGTCTGTGTCTGACAAAGAGCTCCAGAATATATAAAGCAAACACAAAACTGAAACGAACAGCTGAAGCTGGAAACGCCACCATGCATTTCTCGGTAAGCAATAGAACAGGAGACAGAAAATTAGTAAGGATTCAGAAGAGCTACACAGTACTAACCAACTTGACCTAATTGGCTTTTGTAGAACACTCTACCCAACAATAGCAGAAGCCAGATTCTGCATGTGAAACAGTCACCAAGAGGAACTCATTCTGAACCACAAAACAAGCCTCAACACATTGAAAATAAATGAAATCATAAGGCGTGTTCTCTGACTACAACACAATGAAACCGTAAACAGAGCTACTGCGTATTGTGCTACTCCTGGAGTAGAAAAATACAGAGTGCATTGGAGCTCTCAGGAAGCTCTCATTGCCCTTGCTTACCTGGGGCATCCAAATGTTCCGTGGATAATGGAGAGGGCTCACAGGATGGTATCGTGCAGTATTCCCACCTCACTTCACTGTTGGTTGTATAGCACCATGGACCTGTTTCTCCATCAGGGTTACGACAATAGTTTTCTTCCAAATTTCTGAAAAAGAAGCGACTGTGAGTTTGTTTTCCAAAAAGGCTAAAGATATAACAAAGGGCACACATGCTTGTTAATAGTGATGCTGGCTATGTATCCAGCTAATTCTCTAGAATTATACAAACTGGATAATGGGTGGGAACTTAAGCAGAGCAGGATTCCAGAGAATTATGGCACAGATGCTTCTCTTGGGTGAATGATTGAGATATATTCCTGGGCTATGTCTAATGGAGCAAAATAGGTCTTTTCCCACGGCTTTGGGCACTGTGCTCTATGCTGGAAACACAATGGGTATTTTCTACACTGCTTTGCCTCCAAAAGCGTATAGCATAGCGCTGGAATTTAAATGTTCTCAAGCCTTACTGTACGTTTAGTACAAACGTCAAAATGTTGCTGAAACCCACTCCGAGGTTACTGATTTAGTAGATCTATGATAGGGTCCGAGAATTTGCGTTTCTAACAAATTTCCTGATAATGCTGCTGCCGCTGGCCTGGGAAACCACATTTTGAGAACCAGTGTTCTAGGAGAATCAGCGCTAAATTTCACTTCCCTTGCATGTGACTTGGACAGTTTTCATTCCCAAATGCTGTAGGCCTAGGTTTCTATTGTCACTGACTCCAAGGCAAAGTCAATGGGATTTCACTTTCCATCCAGCTGCCCAGGAAGAGACCGGAGCAGACTTACCTGCAGGGAAAGTTTTCTGGGGTCCTGTTGTGCTTGTGGGGTGTCTGCTCACCCCAGCGTTGACAGGTGTGCCCAGATACGGTGACAGCCACTGTCCCTCTATAGTTTTCACCTCTTCCCTTCAGACACTGATATGTTGGCCCAGAAGATGGTGGCGGTGTTGCTTAAATGGGAAAAATACATGACAATGAATGTTTTTTAAGCAAAGGATTCACAGATGGATATTATGGGGGAATGGATGGATGCAGGGAGCGTCAGCCTGTCTTCTTTTCCACTCATCCTCCCAGATGTTGGCATGTGAAAATTTTTTATCATTTTTCAGAAGAAGTTGATGTGGTAGAATCGATGTTTCCAAGACCATCTCATGAGGAACTCCTCCAGGGACAAGACCCTTGGAATAGATGCTGCTTTCTATATTCTGTTTTCTCTATATTCTCAGCTCATCACACAAGGTAAGGATCAACCTGTGTCACATCCCACCCCAAATCTGCATGTGTACCAACAATCCAACTTCCTTTATGAAAAATATTCATTAAGTAAACATAACTGGATGACCCCCAATATTCCGCAAAGCCAAACAACAGAGTCCATGGGAAGAAAGAAAATAGTGTCTCCAAGGAAAAGGGTATGCAGTGAGAAGTCAAGAAATTCTTAAGACACACTGCCATATATAAAACAGGTAAATAAAAATTTACTGTATAGCACATGGAACTATATTCAATATCTTGTAATAAACTATGATGGAAAAGAATCGGGTGAAAAAGAATATACATATATGTATATATATATATCTATAACCAAATCATTTTGCTGTACACCCAAAACTAACACAATATTGTAAATCAACTATACTTCAATTAAAAAAAAAGTCTCAAGAAAAAAAAGAAGATGACAGAAAGAGAAACTGCTGCTCGTCAGGAAGGAGGGTACCGAGGCACCTCAGCGTCCCGAAGGGTGACCTTCAGAGCGAAGAACAGGAAGCCGGCCCTCACGGCCTGCTAAGTCCTTCTTAACGGTCTCAGGTGCCCTTGTTCAGTGCCTTGCTTCAAATTCTCATAGAAGGAAAATATTATAAAATTGTTTTCTCCAACTCATTCCTGCGAGGTCTACCATTTCATCTTCTCTCCCGACCTCTCTTCTCCTCTTGCTCCCTCCCAAGCTGAACATACTGAAAAACTGGACATCCAGAGACACCTCTTTGCTTACAATTAAAAAGAACTCTGGTTGATAATGAAATCCATGTACCAGAAGGCATGGGTCTGATTTGCCTTTAGCGCTAGAGAACCATAAGGGTCAGAGATGGCTCCCAAAAGCCTACATTCATCTGTACTCAAAAAAGGCAGAAGTCTATGTTACGAGACCAAAAAAACCCCATAGTAACTAGATACTCTGATCAATTACCTATAGTAACCAATAAATTGTTCTAAAAGAGTAATCACATCCCACGGAATTTATAGGGCAATTTTCAGGCATGGCACTCTTGTTACCAAGAGAGGGACAGGTGAAGATCCCTGAGGACTGGGTATGAGCATACTTACTACATCTCGGGATGTCACAGAATTCCCAGCGTTTGCTGGGATCGGTGGTGAAACACCATGGGCGGGGCTCCCCATCAGGGTTACGACAGTAATTCATCTTCAGATTCTTGTTTGGAAATCTGAACGTGCAAGAAAGATTTTAACAGCACTGAACATTTACATCCACGGATGAGAATCATTTCAAATGAGCAAATATTGAGCACCTGCTGTGTGCTAGGCACAGCGAGGCAGCCAAGGAGGTGACTGGGTGAAGGTTATCCTCAATGTGATGACAATCTCATAAGAAAGATTAGCCGAGTATTCTAAGGATTGTTTTTCTAACAGTTTACATGTGCAAAAGTCATAGAATGGGATCAACTTTATCATTTTGGCCGTCTGTAAAACCGATGTAAGCCAACTCCAATTATTCAGCTGCAAATAATAGCAATTTTTAAAACACAAAGTACTTACTGGCTAGAGATAGTCATCTAGTAAACAGTACAGCTGAGGAGTTGGTGTCTTCATAGTTTAAGGGAATTGTCCTCCTGATCTACCCAGTTCTGGTCCTGCTAGCCTTCAAGCTTATAGAAACTGAGGCGGATAAGCTATGCTCCCGTGTGCAGGCCAGAGAGTCCCCTCAACCACAGGGACCCAGTGACTGAGGCTGCGAGATGCACGCCACGCCTCGTGCCCCTCTGGGCTCATTTCACGTCCCTTCCTGAGACCGCAAGTGCTTAGTCAGGATGGACAGAGCAACCAGCAGTGGCTTAAGCAATCCTCTTGCAGGATTGCTTTCCTGAAAGTAAATTTACCCAATTCTGAGCCTTGAGGCTTTACTGTATTTCTTCTTTGGAATACAATAGGGAAAGGAAAATGCAAACAGCTGTGTTTTAAGATAGCTATTTGGAATAGAAGGTACAGAAATTCAGTGGAGCTGTTTTCTACACTGAAATATGTGACTTAGTCTCTTTGCCTATAAGTTTTTATAAGCCCCGTTATAATCCTATAGTAGTCCTAGAAAGAAGAGAAAGACCGAAGCAGCTACAGAGAGGGAGGTGTTTTAAGTACAATTAATGTGTACAATTAAGTACAATTAATTAGAAGATGTAGACCATTGTACTGTAGAACTAATCATTACTTTCTAGATCAGAGACTCTTATTTCTATTATAGATTCATGATCCCCTTTGAGAAGCTAGTGAAAGTTAGGAATCCTCAACCCCAGAAAAATGTACTGATATAAATACACATAAAATGTTGAGGGGTTCACAAAGCCCTAAAGCCCATCCACAGATCATAGGCTAGGAAGCCTTGAATCTCATCACTATGAAGGAAAAGGAAAGGAAGAAAGAGAAGAGGGAAATATTTGGAAAATACACAAGTGAGATGTATCTGTTTTTCTTAAATTTTTTTTTTTTTGCGGTACGCGGGCCTCTCACTGTCGTGGCCTCTCCCGTTGCGGAGCACAGGCTCTGGACGCGCAGGCTCAGCGGCCATGGCTCACGGGCCCAGCCGCTCCGCGGCATGTGGGATCTTCCCGGACCGGGGCACGAGCCCGCGTCCCCTGCATCGGCAGGCGGACCCTCAACCACTGCGCTACCAGGGAAGCCCCTCTTAAATTTTAATGCACCTACGAATTAGCCGGGAATCTGGTTATAAGGCAAATTCAGATTCAGCGGGTCTGAGATTCTGCATTTCTAACAAACTCTCAGATGATATCACTCTACCATGGACCACATTTCTAGTAGTAAGAATGTATCCTTCATTTGCAGTCATGTGGGAAGATTCAAACTTTGAAATTCAAAAACATCAGGTATGTTCACTTTTTGAGGAATGCTAAAATACCTAAATAACATTAAATTACCCATAACGCTGCAGAGTCATAAACATCTAATTCCACCCCCGGTGAGACTTACTTGGCAGGAATGTATCCATGAGCATGGGGGCTCTGAGAGTCCCACGCCTGGCAATCAAGTCCAGACACGGTCTTGGAAATTTTGCCCTCGTAATGTTCTCCACTGCAATGCATACATTCATCTGGGCAGAACGGACAAGAAGGAAAGGAAGAAAGAAACTGAAATGGATGAAGCGAAACGGAGTAAAAACTAGAATTCCACTAGAAATGTCTAATACCTTTGCCGCTTGTTCGAGGTACTTTTCCCACAATCACTTGGCAACAAAACTGGCAATAAAGGCTTAACTTTCTAATACAATCTATAACGTCATTCTCTTTTTCAAATGGGAAAATTAGTATATTTTGGTTAATACCTTCTCAACTATTACAGTCTTGACCAAATCCAGAAACTCCATGATGCCATGTCTTCAAAGTGGGATGTGTGGTCCTTGGTGGGTGGGAAGGGGGTGGGGGAGCGGTTGAACATAATCTCAGGAGTCCGTAAGTTCTCTACTAGAATTTTTTGATATTTGGGGTCCCCATTCCAATAGCGGTCTTTAAAAATTTCTATGAAATTATTCTGGTCGTGTGGATAACTGCCAAATAAGCCAGCACCCTCTCAGGATTTTAGTGCTAGGGTTCCTGCTCGTGTTCATGACCTCACGTGGGAACAATGGGGTAATAAGGAAAACAGAAGCAGACTTGATGCAAAAATGATGCTCTCATGTCAGTGAAGGGCCAAATGACCGCATAACAGAGTGTACAGGTAAAGGATCCCCATGGTTGGAATAGAAAAAGTGATGGGGAAGTGAGGCTTCACGTGGTACATACACTATCCATGTGGTTACACATGGTCACCCTTGTTCATTCCCCCATTGCACCAATAAATAGAGCAGGAAATGTGAAACGAAGATTTTTCAATAGGGTGTTTTAAATCTTTAGCATTGACTTTTGAGGTGCACTATTAAATTGATTGGTCCATTAAAACGATAGAATCCTGACTTAAAAACTGGTTCATTGCTTGGTTTCAATGAAACAACAAAGTCTACCATGTTAAAGTAATATTGTGTATTTGAATTGTATTGATTTTGTGGTTTTATTTTAATGATTTAATTGCAAATATGTTTTTGGCTTTATACTGTGTCAGAGCTTTAAGCATAAGAAGTTTGCATCTAGAGTTTATATCTAGTTTTATATTAGTCCCTGTTGAAGTACATTTTAATAAAAATAATTTAGATCAATCACGGAAAATGTGCAAAATTGGGCCTTTCCAAGAGGTCATGTGTTACTTGATTCTGTCAAACACAGCACTGATTGATTATTAATATCCCTGTAGAACATTGATTTACAGCAAATTACTCCACAGACGAAGGGCAGATAGGAAAGCATTTTCTAGAGCCATCCCTGACCTTCACATTGAGGAATGTCGCAGTAGTCATATCTTGTGCCTGGATCTGTGGTGTAACACCAAGGTCCCTTCTTATCATTGTCTGGGTTCCTGCAGTAGTTCTCATCCAATCCCGCTAAAGGATACTTTTCAGGTGAAAAGCTGTGGAGGATGAAAAAGAACCACTTTGACTATATTTTTAAGATCAGCATGTCATCAGCAAGGCAGGATAAGACACCCTCTCTTTCCCGTCTGTGATTCGAGGTGGTGTCATCCAAATGCATTTCGGCTATGTGCTAGAGCGTTCGTGTCACCCAGTTCTCAGTATCTCTGCTGATAGCCTGCTTCAGTAGAGTAGCTAATATTACTATTATTACTATGTGGACAGCCAAGTCCTGGAAGTAGAGCCAAAGTGTCTTTATGCACAGTAGAAATACAAAGCCCTCAAAAGCCTGCCAAATTCACGATGCATTCCTAACACCTGCTTTTGTCAGTTGCCCTTCTCTCTGTAAAAGTAATAGAAGTTAACACCCTTTTATCTGTGTGAACTCTGCACGAGGTATTACACTAAAATTTCTCTATGCATTCTCTAATGTAGTCTTAATAAAAATCCCTCTCAGGAAGGTGTTATTATCCCCATTTTACAGATGAGAAAACTGAGGCACAGCCATGTGAAACAAATCAAATCTTGCCTAAGCTTGAGCAGTTCATAAGTAGTATCTCAAGGGTTTAAAGTCAGATCTGTCTGATGCCAAATTCTACATCCTCTCTGAGATGCATCCAGAATTAATGGGAGACTGGGAGGATGGAGTGAAGCTCATTTTCAGAGATGAGTTGCTATATAGCGATAAGAAATTAGATTAAAAACCTAAGAAATTAGATTAAAAACCTAAGACTTGGGACTCCCCTGGTGATCCAGTGGTAAAGAATCTGCCTTGCAATGCAGTGGATGCAGGTTCGATCCCTGGTTAGGGAACTAAGATCCCACATGCTGTGGGGCAAATAAGCCTGTGTGCCACAACTACAGAGCCCTGGAGCCTGCCCGCCACAACTAGAGAAGAGAAAAAACCCACATGCCACAACCAGAGAGAAGCCCGTGCACCTCAACGAAAGATCCCGCATGCCTCAACAAGGATCCCGCGTGCCTTGACTAAGACCCGATGCAGCCAAAAATAAATTAAAAAAAAAAACAAAAACAAAAACTAAGACTTGAAATCTGAAATGGTAGCTCTTGTTTCTGGTTCTTCTATGTACCTGTGTTTGGTAGATTTGGTCCTCCCAGGATCTCAGTTTCCTCATCTGCTGGGGTAAAGACGGCCCATATTATCTCTAAGGCCCTTGACATTCCATGATTTGGCCATTTGGTTTAATCATTTTAACCTCAATAAGTCTTAATGTGCTGGGAATATGAGACCTGCCCATCTCATAGGGATGCACAAAGGCAATTTGTTTGGGTAGGTGAGGGGGAGGGTCATAGACACTAAATTCCCACTTGATAAGCATTGTTAATGAGAACTTAATCCACCTAATACCATATTGGGCAAAGCCCCAAAAGGATGACACTAAAATAAATAATAGGCAAGTTGCAAGATAATCTGTTTTTCACAATGTTGAGGTGAACACATGGTATATTTGATTTAGACTAATTCACTTCTAAGCATAGTCATCTTTGGTCTTTTCTCAGATTCAGCCTAGAATTCATGGTTTTATAGTTGTTTTGTATTGTTCTCAGTCTTCCAGAAAAGCATATATGCAAGAATGAATGGAAAGCAGCCATTGTCTGCTTTTATTCCATAAATAATCGAACGGTTCTGCCCCAGCATCAAGAAGTTTCTCCCCATACCTGCTAGTCACATGTTCTGGTTTGAGTCAGAAGTAATGGAATCATTCTGAGCATAAGAGGTGAACACGGAGGCGAAAGAGAAAGTCTTACTTGGGTACGTGTGGAGAATTGTCGCTCCATTTTTGACAGGCGACACCACTTTTTGTTTTGGCCATGGTCCCCCTGTAATTCTTCCCAGTTCCAGTCTTGCACTCTGAAAGGTACACTGGAAGGAAGTCCAAACAGTGGTCAAACCCTTTCACAACAAGAAAAATCATGAAGAAGCCCTGCACTACTTGAACACATTGAGAGAAAGGACGCCATTGCCCACTATCTAAGAAGACAGTCTTTTACATCTAAGAGTTACAGTTAACTAAGCCACGTGGGGCATTGATTCCTTTACTCAAAACTACCGCCCCTCCCTGTGCCGGGCAGATGCTGGGTGCTGGGGATGCTGGAAACACCAAGAGTAGGAACCGCACAGGCCCTGCCCTTGTGGAGCTTACATTCCAGTGGAGTCATGGGGGCCGGTTACAGAAAGTAATCAAGGACACAGATTGTGAAATAGACAACCTTGTGGTGACACATGTAACAGAGAAAATAAATAGCATCATGAGAAAGTGGATGGGAAAGGGGATGGGGGCTTCTTCACAAGGTGGGCAGCAGGTTTTCAGAGGTTGAAAGAGATCCAAGCCACTTCTACTTTTGGAAGGTCCCAGTAGTATTTTAAATATGAAAAAAATGTCAAACAGGTGATATGACTGTGGTCTACTTTCAATGTTTACGGAAGATGCTCGCAACCAGCCTCCACTTAACCGACGCACCGGTTGCCCAGTGGGCCCCATCCTGCCTTTAAACACGCTGCCAGGTGCCCACCTGTGGCCCACCTGTGGCAGGGTGGGCATCTGTGGCTGGCAGGCCACTTTCGGGTGTGCCCACCCACTGTGTTCCTACCAGTTTGGTTATATGCTTACCAAGAATCAGTTGCTTTTATTTCCAAAACTTTTGATACAGCTCTATTTGATTACAGATGATCTAAACTAAGAAATGAATGGGGGGAAAAATGGAGCTTTTAAAAAAAATTAAGTTGAATGGTTTCAAGGACTTGAAAGAGTTGAATAGTATTTTTTTTGAATTTTATTTTATTTATCTTTTTATACAGCAGGTTCTTATTAGTTATCTATTTTATACATGTGAGTGTATATATGTCAATCCCAAACAATAGCTATTGTTGACTGAGTACCTGCCAAGTGCAGGGCTCAGTGCCAGCTTCCTTACATTTATTCATCATAATCCCTGTAATCCCTGTAATCCCTGTAATCCCATAAATCCCATAAATCCCATAAATCCCATAAATCCCATAAATCCCATAAATCCCATAAATCCCTGTAATCCCATAAATCCCTGTAATCCCATAAATCCCATAAATCCCATAAATCCCATAAATCCCATAAATCCCTGTAATCCCATAAATCCCATAAATCCCATAAATCCCATAAATCCCATAAATCCCATAAATCCCTGTAATCCCATAAATCCCATAAATCCCATAAATCCCATAAATCCCATAAATCCCTGTAATCCCATAAATCCCATAAATCCCATAAATCCCATAAATCCCTGTAATCCCATAAATCCCTGTAATCCCATAAATCCCATAAATCCCATAAATCCCATAAATCCCATAAATCCCATAAATCCCTGTAATCCCATAAATCCCTGTAATCCCATAAATCCCATAAATCCCATAAATCCCATAAATCCCATAAATCCCTGTAATCCCATAAATCCCATAAATCCCATAAATCCCATAAATCCCATAAATCCCATAAATCCCTGTAATCCCATAAATCCCATAAATCCCATAAATCCCATAAATCCCATAAATCCCATAAATCCCATAAATCCCCATAATCCCTGCAACAAATCTGTAAGGCTGGAATAAGGTCAACACGCATCTCTGCACAATGCTTTGTTGCCTCTTGTTCCATTACAAACTCTCAGCAGGAAAGAGTAGTGCGGATGGAACAGGCCAAAAAAAAGAGAAATGGAACCCGTGGTGTAGTAGGGAAGAACAAATCTGATTCCACATTGGATCTGTGTCTTTCACTTTTGTGTTCTGTTGCTTTTTCTACAAGTTAAGAATGTTGCCTATAACCTGAAATATATAGGATAGCCCATTCTCAAGGCTCTGACCTCTAAAGGTATAACACTTTCCCATTCATATAGAGACCAAAGGTTGCAGAACAGAGAATAACACTTATCTCGTTGGAGGTTTATAGGAACATTGTGACGGGGCTTATGTGGCCAGCTGCAAGAGCAAAGGATTCCTACACCAAGAAGTCTGCAGCAACCAACCTCAGCCCCTCCCCTCTTAGTATAAAAGAAGCCTGTATTCTAATCAGGGAAGATGGTTCCTTGGGACACTAGTCCCCCATCTTCTTGGTTGGCTGGCTTTCTGAATAAAGTCTCTATTCCTTGTCCCAGCAAATCATCTCTTGATTTATTGGCCTGTCCTGCAGGTAGCAGGGCTCGAGTTGAATAGTTTTAAAAATTGTCATCATATCCACTGAGAGCAATCCATTCATATAGTTGATATGAGTTTGAAGAGAAGGACACTAATTATCATAGACAAGTCACTAGAGTGTGGTTTATGCAAGAAATGTACCAGATAACTCCTGTTGGTGGCCCCAGGTTCAAAGAAAAAAAGCCTCTGCTTTACATCAAAAGGTGCCAACGTAAGCTTCTGTTTTCGGTGAAAATATAAAATATTTAAGGTATATTTGTGTCATCTTTTACGATTCCCCACTTTAGCCAAGTTTTTAAATTAATCAATCAATTATCTGGGGAAAGGACTTCTAACACACCTATAGCAGCTACTGCTTTAAACCCAACGCTCTATATAAAGATGGCAGCTATATCTTCATTGAGATATATTATTATAGTAGATATATTACACTTATCAAAAAGGTAAACTCAAGGTACTTTGGAGGCCAAGGGTCAGGGGAGACTTTTCAAAGGAGGTGATGCTTGAGCTGAAATCTGGGAGATGAGAAGGAGCTGGAAGAACAGAGGAGGGTCCAGGGTGAAGAGGTGTGTGCTTGCCCTGCTGGAGCGGGGGCAGATGTAAGCCCCGCACATGAGGTAGGCTTAAATAATACAGGGCCCTGCAGCAATTGGTGAGTATTTCGATTGTCTTCTAGGGCACTAAAGGTTTGGAGCAGGGAAGTTACAGACCAGCCGCTGCGGTGGTACAGCCAGTGATGATGGCGGCTCAGACCCAAGGGGCAGCAGTGGCCATGGTGGCAAAAGTAGAGATGTAACTAATTTGACACGGACCATTCCCAGAAAAACCCTGGCAGGTAATTTAACAGTGGGTCAATATTCCACAGTAAAGAAACAAGCACCAAAAAATGACTGACTTTTGACCTCTCTTTTATTTGTATGTACCCGCCAGAGTTTATATAACCTTTTGCTCCTTTCCATCACCTTGAAAACAGGCAACTCTTCAACTATCCAGACTAAGCCTAGAGGTCACCCCCATGATCCTCTGGTTAACAATTTACAAAGGGCATGTTTAAACGTTAGCATTTTGCAGAGAGTATCCCACCAGCCTTTTTAAAAATCTGACCAACAGTGGGATTGTAAGAACTAGTAACGTCAACGGATAAACTTCAGATTTAATCTGCACTTTAGACTCAAGGATTAGAGCTAAACAGTGGGCTGGAAGTGTGTATAGCAGACGCACAGGTAATTAAACCTAAGAAGATGAACCAAGGTGTAGATAGAATCCTAACCTAAAAAAACACTTCTCAAAATCTTATTTAGAGTTTTGTGGGGTAACTAGAACGTTGTAAGCCATTGTCAAGAATCAGTGAGATAGGATGTTTCTGGTTGAGTTCAACATCTCTGATACAGAATATTTGGAGAGCAAAATTGTTATCAAAATAGTCTTACTGCCTCGCCAGCAACAGAGAATAGGAAATAGTTTTGAAAGCATCATTATTCACTTAAATCTTCGTACAGACTTAATGAACTTTTACACATCTTAGAAGACATGCAACTTTCGTAGGAGTCTAGGCCATCCGTGATCCTAAACAACAAAAGATCTAGAGTTTTCAAGGAAACTATGGAAAAGGAACTGCAACTTCTGCACATATTCAAAAGACACCATTCCAGAGTCTAAGGGAAATACAGACCATGCCTGAAAAAAAGTGGAACATGTAAGAGTAAAAATAAGGATATTTTCTCTATTTAAATGTTCCTGCAGATTGAAAACACCTCAGTTTTGCTACTTCTCCAGGTTTCAGACCAAGGACTGTGGTCCCTGCAGAACAAAACACCAAGATCATAAGAAACTTGTAGACTCTCCCTCTTCTCCTTAAAAATAAAATAAAATCTTCAGTATCTTATTTTCAGGGTCATAGAGGTGGAAGTGATTTTGTAAATCCAATCCCTTCATTTTTAAACCAAGAGAAATGAAACTTAAAAGGTAAAGTCATATATACAGGTTGACGTAGTGGGTTAGTGGCCAAATCTTCTGACTCCAAATTCAATTTCACTACGCCATAGCGCCTCCATTCGCTGGTCTGATAAATTACAGACATTAAACGGGCTGGGGGAGGGAAGGGGGAGGGGAATGGGGAGAAGGAAGAAAACGTTGTACGTACTTCTCTTCTCAAATAAAACGACATCCCTCATCCTAAGGACTGGGGAAAACTTGCTGTTTTCAGCCATTATCACACATTGTTGTTCTTTACTGTGATACTGGAATGCCCTGCAGAAGAGAACCAGAAAACACAACTCTTTTCCTTTATTTAAGGAAAGCAAAGTTTTATTCATAAGGAAGAGACTAAAGATAACTCTCTCGGTGAATCAAGGAGCTCAGAATTTGTTACTTCCAATTCAACCTGGCACTGTATCGAGGAAGTATCGTCAAAGGATGCAGCAACATGGTAGCTACTCTTGTTTTCTTCTACCTTTACCTTCTCCCCCTGCAAATTTTCGCGCTTTTTTCCCCCCTCTGTTTCAACTGCTTTATTCTTTCTTCACTAGTTTTCTTAATGAAGTACCAGAATATTTGCTTTGTGCTGGAAAGAAGCAACTGAGTGCTTTAAACCCACTCCTGAGAGGGCCCACGTGGACTCCTGTAACTTCCCCTTGACCATGTCTCTGCATTCTACTCCCTTCCCCTCACACCTCCCTGCACTGTACCTCAGTCCTGCATGGTTGCTGAGTCTGGCATCAAAGCCGTCCATGGCTTCCTTTCCTGCCCCATCTCCTGTGTGAACCTTTGCTTCAGCTGACTTGGTCCTTTCATCGTCCCTCTCACAGGTGCCCAGCCGCGCTGCCCTCTGCCTAGAATCCCTCCCGCATGGTCAGTATTTACCAAGATCTCACCCTTCAAAGCCCAGCTCAGTTCCCACCTCCTCCCCAGGCCTTCCCTGGTCATCTCAACTCTTAGGATTGTTGTTTCCTCTGAATCTTCATAGAGCACGTATTGATTACGTCACTTATCAATGTCTCGCATTGGCTGTTTTTTTTTAAAATTTTTATATTTTATCCAGTTTCTGTGACTACACCATAAATTCAAAAGGGCAAGCACTGGCTTTTGTATCTACACAAAAATCTATCATATATACTGATATATATATATATATATATATATATATATCTCCCCATGTACCGATCACTGTATCAATGCTTTGCGGCTCCTTAGGGTCTAGGACACTTCTAGTCACATGATCCTCAATAAATATTTATCGACGATAATGTTAGAAACTAGAGCTCAGAACAATAGCTGCAGATGTCATGTGTAAAAATAAATAACTTCCTTTGGGGGCATTTTTCTAAAGGGGTCACTAATTAACAAGAAACCGTATGGTTTCAGATACAGAGAGCAAATACAGATTCCAAACTCCAATCCCATGAAATTCCTCTTTCCTCTTAAATCCTATTTTCGCTGATAAATCCCTGAGCAAATTTCTCGTGATCAACATAATAGCGTCTCAAGCAGCAGGATTTCTGCGTAGGCGCAGTGACCAAGAAAATACCTGCAAATGAAATCTTTTTCCTCCTCACAGTTTGTTGCACATTCGTCTATGCTTCCTGTCACCAGCTGCTTCCGCGTCAAACTAAACAGGGAAGCTCCCTGGGTATTTACATAGTCATCCAGGGGGTCTCCGAGACCTACAATTGGAAGATAAAAGTGGCACAACTGGTAAATGCATCAACACCATTGTTTAATTCTCATGAATTTGTAAACTATTTGCTTTCCATCAACGAAGTAAAACTGGCTGCTCCATTGGAAGCAGAATGGGCGGCTGTGAATAAAAATGTTTAATTAGGAAAACAGTTCCATGAATAGATGGCACTATGTTAAAAGATCAACTGGATTGTTAGGTTAATAGATTGGAACTATTTATCAACTTCCGTGTTACTACGTTAATGGGTATGAAACGTTAAATAAAAAAAAATTTGATCTGTTTGCTAGTAATTGCATATCATGATGGAACAGTAAGAGACAACCAAGGGCAACTTTTGATGTTGATTTGTCCATCCTTGGGTATAAGTAGAAACTGGAGGCCACTATTCGATTTCCTACAGTGCAAACTTTAGTTGTGGCACTGTCGCTTAAACTGATGGGATAAGCACACTCTGAATGGCTCCGCCACAAGATACAAAAACTTTGGTGAGTTGATGATGTCGAGAATAAATAAGAGCTGGACTAAATCTTGACCACCATACATGGTCATTTTTATACTGGACTTAGTAGAGTGACACCTCACTATTAATTAAAGAGAAATCATTTTTGCCAAGATGATGACAGCTTTCTGGCATTTCTGAGGAAACAACAGCAGAGCCTGGGACAAACAATGGCCTTGATTTTCCTCGGACATAAAATCTGAGGCAAAGAGTCTGTTTGAAGGTCGCTCTGCCCCCTTGCTACTGCAGAGGGTGGCCAGGGGTGCCTCAGCCATGTTCCCACCACAAGGCTACAAAGAGTACTCCTGAGACACGTGGCGCCTGAGACAGCTGTGGCAGCTCTACTCCAAGCCTGGAGACTCAGCCTCTATCCTTTTGGGATGGAACACCAGCCGTTTTCATAGGGTGAGGGGCTAAAAGAGGTTAATTTCATGGAGACAGCAAAGTTTCCTAAAGTTTGCCTAAATGGGATTAGGCAACCTGGCAACTTTGACCACTTTGAGGGGAGGGGTGGAGATCAAAGCCAGGGTGAGCGTGTTGAAGAGTGATCAAGAGAGGCGGTGGGAACAGCAGAGAAGACAAGTCTTTGCAGAAATCTGGCTGTGAAAGGAGCATTTCTTAGAGGCCATATGAAATCTCAGAAATTTTTTAAAATTTTTATTGAAATATAGTTGATTTACAATGTTGTGTTACTTTCAGGTGTAGAGCAAAGTGATTCAATTATACATATATATTCTTTTTTAGATTCTCTTCCATTATAGGTTATTACAAGATATTGAGTAGAGTTCCCTGTGCTATACAGTAGGTCCTTGTTGGTTATCTATTTTATATATAGTAGTGTGTATTTGTTACTCCCAACCTCCTAATTTATCCCTCCCCCCTCTTTCCCCTTTGGTAACCAGAAGTTTGTTTTCTATGTCTTTAAGTCTATTCCTGTTTTGTAAATAAGTTCATTTGTATCATTTTTTTAGATTCCACATATAAGGTATATCATAGGATATTTGTCTCTGTCTGACTTACTTAGTGTGATCAGCTCTAGGTCCTCTCAGGAATTTTTGAAGATGAGACATTCTAGAGCATGTTTGGATACTGATGAAAATTATCTAGTAGGAAGGGTCATAAAGGGTCACATCCTCATTCTCAGAAGGGCCATCCCTTAACACCTGAAAACACACACGCCACAAGGGTGTGATGCACTTTCCTAGATTAAGACAAAGCTGTTTGCAGAGCCCCCCCTCTCCCTGCCTCTGCTCTTCCTTCCTCGACCTGAGATTCTCCAAACTGGAAGGATGGATGGTTCCATCCTTGAATAGGAAGTTGACTGTTGTTTAATACACCAAAAAAGCACTTGATACATGTGTCAAGAGATTATAGAGAAATAGATATTTTAGACCCATACCCATGTCGTCATCCTGTATTTTTCTCCCAATTGGTGCTCTCATTTCCAGGAAGAGTTGTGCTTTGGTAAATTCTATAGATCAGGATGTGACTTTAAAAACAAACACAAGAACTCTATAAAGTATATCCTATAAAGACTGAAATTAGATCTTTTGAAGAGTTCTTAGAAAGTAGAGCAGGCCGGGGTGTAAATGATATCAAAACAAGAAAATTTCCATTTTTATCACCCTTTAATTATGTTATGTTAGTATGTTTCATAGCATATAGCTGCTGAGACCCACCTTAGGAGCTGATACACCAAAGAAATATCCCAAAAGAGAATCAATTTTATTCTTTTTACTTTGAAAAGTTTTCCCCCAATAATTTCTTTCTTTAATTCCAGGGAACATGTGACAATGTGGTGTAATACACTTTATTTATTGACCAAGAAATATTAGACAAATTTTTTTAGTAACAAAAGTATTTTTATATTCTATGCTGAATGTAGATGTATATTGGTACCAAAACAAGTATATTTTATTAATAATGTGGGTTTGTATTTTTTTAAAATCATGGTAGTGTATATATGTACACCCGTGCTTGTGTGTTTGAAAGAAAAGGCTTTGTGGTTTGTGAAATGCAAACTGCGTTTCCGCCTGTCACTGAGAACAGCTGTAAAAGGAGATTTTTGTTCCTCTCCCTGGTCATTTCAGTGCACTGGAAAGATGAAACACTTCCACGGAAAGACAGAGTAAAGGCCTTCCTTTCAAAAAGAGCTTATGCAAGTCTCTTTTCCCCTAGGTTGGTGAAGACGTATGTTAACCCTGCCGCAGAGAAGTCTGTTCTAACATTTGGGTGTGTCCCACTGTATCCAGAGTTCCAGGTCCCGCTTCCCATAGACTAAAATAGAGTGTGCCCAAAAAAATAAAAAATAAAACAATAATAAAATAGAGTGTGCACCCCTGCGCCACTCCCCACAAACATTTCCCGTGAAAACCTCTTTATGCAACTTTCTGCTGTTTCTTCTTTGATATTTCTTTAGATGGCGCCACTAAATTCAAATGCATCTGACTCTGATTTAAAGTACAGCTCGTAAAATTTTATCTGGCTACTTATAAATTGAATTTCAAGTATCTATACATTGTTTATATGAAGAACAACTAACAAAATGTATGATTCCGCTTATAAGAAATGTCCAGTGGACATATATACACTACCAAGCGTAAGATAGATAGCTAGTGGGAGGCAGCCGCATAGCACAGGGAGATGAGCTCGGTGCTTTCTGACCGCCTGGAGGGGTGAGATAGGGAGGATGGGAGGGAGGGAGATGCAGGAGGGAGGAGATATGGGGACATATGTATATGTATAACTGATTCACTTTGTTATAAAGCAGAAACGAACACACCACTGTAAAGCAATTATACTCCAATAAAGATGTAAAAAAAAAAAAAAAGAAAAAGAAATGTCCAAAACAGGCAAATCAGAGGCAGAAAGTAGATTAGTGATCGCCAGGGGCTGGGCGGGGATGGAGGTTAGGGAGAGGGGAGAAGAGGGGTTGGAGGTGACAGCTAAGGGGTGTGGAGTTTATTTGTGGGGGTAATAAAAATGTTCTAAAAGGTATTGTGATAGGTGCATAACTCTGAATACTGAAAACCTTTGGATTGCATGCTTTAAATGGATGAATTGTATAGTATGTGAATTATATCTCAATAAAGCTGTCAAAAAAAAAAGAACTACAAAGACATGCTTAGAATATTTTAACAAAAGTTTAAGCAAAGTTGAAAAAGTGGGAAGAAGCATCAGGTTCCTTCTCAGAAAGGCCTGGCTAAAGTCCTGGTTTCTGGGAGTTTGGTCAATAGGCAAATAACGTGATTTTCCTAAGGACAGATTTCCTCATCTATAAAATGGGTATAAATCTACTACAATACCTATGGTATCCGCTAAATAAGCTGGACTTAGTAAAGGACACACATATATGCATGTATGAATAAAAATGTGCCCGGCCTACCTCAGGTACTCAGTGGAGATTTGTTGAATTATTGTACGGACACCATCCTGCAGATCGATGCCTGTGATTTCTCCAGGCATAAGAAGCAAACTTATATGTATGGATAAGCCTTCCTTAAGTCATAACAAACAGAGAACAGGTCAACACAACCACAGACTGGTCAAAGAATATGGTCAGAGATATTTCATTGTTTACATTTGAAAGTCAGAAAAATACGACACCTTAACAAAAATGGTCTACGTTAACCAAACTAAGAACCAGGCAAAGAGACTAACAACTTTTGGGGTTGTTAGCTATCTGGGCTATTTTTTTTTCTAACTAAAATAACCATCACGTGGGCTCCATCTTTTAGACTGAGAACGTCATGCATTATTTTCTCTGCCCACTTGTCTCCAGTATTCCCATGAGGGAAACAAAACATTTCTTGAAGATTTCCTCATTCTTAGATCGTGACCTGGGAACCTCATGAGTCAAAAGCTAAATTCAACAAGTTGCACATGAAACCATCATGGATCTATTTTTAATACATTGCTAGGAAAAAATATATTGATTAAAGTGGAAAAAATCTCCATGTCTTACCTGATTTCAGAAATAAAAGAAGTAGAAGGACCACCTCCATATGTACCATTTTGGAACTGACCAGCAGTGTCCGGAAAACAGTGTGTCCCAATCCCAAGATGTTATTGACTTACATGAGAGGAAATGCACCACAAACAAGATAATCACACGAGTTAATTATTCTCTCGGAGGCCCATTGCCACTGTGCTCTGAAGTGTTCAAACATTACCTTGACAGGAGGATCTTACAAAATGTTTGAGAGCGGAGTCTGCAATAGATGCTGGGAAGCGGTGGAGGCTGCCCGCCCCCTCGGCTGCCCCACACTGCCTCCTGCTTCCCTCCTTGCCCCCAGCCCATCATCGTTCCCACTTACTTTTCTTTCCTTCCCTCTTATTTCACTCTCTTTCTTTTGGGTGAAAAAAAAATTACAACAATAGCTAACATTTGCTGAGGACTTTCCTATGCCAGACCTTCTGCATAGTGTCATCCAACCTTCCAAACAGGCAATATTATTATCATCCCCACTTCAGATGAGGTGACTCAGGCTGAGAAAGTTTAACTTTCCCAAGGTCACTTAGCTCACAAGGGATGAAGCCAATGGACAAAATCTATTTGGTCTCAGATTACAGACTTAAGCTAGAGCATCACTATTAACATCTCCACATTGTACCAGTGTAGAAATCACTACGTAAGTTACAATATTTCATTATTATCAAACTTTATGTCCAATGGACTCATATGGTTTCCATGATTATAGATGACGTTATAAAATGTCGATCTTTTCCCCCAATGAATTCACAGTGCATTATAGTCTCATCCTCATGAAATAAAGCAAGAGTGGGAAAATTAAGTTTAAAGAATGTCTTGATTTTAATTGTTGATTCTGTGCTTTGCCCTGGCTTAAGGCTAGAATGACCAGGTAGTACATGCTTTAAAACTCTTACATGAGTGTTCAATAATATTCAGGAATTGGCTGTATTTTAATTGTGAAAGAAGAACTCAAAACACTCCTCTCTCCATGCTACGAAATTCCTTTCTATAAATTAACCAGCAAAACGTAGAGGTGGGCACCAATCGTCTTGGATGGACCCTCCTGCAGAATTGCCTGGGGTTGAAGTACTGTGTGCAGAATTCACAAGAACAGAATGTGCTGGAGAACAAGATGGTAGCACCATCATGAGGGGCTGGGAGGACCTGGCACATTTCCTGTTTTTCCACCATGTCCCAGCTTTCTCCCCTCCCTCTCACCTAGTGGCCCAGTTTATTCAATGGGACACAAGGTGGAAGCAAGTTGAGAAATCAGTCTTGGGAAGTCTTTTTGTCTTAACGTATCTGAAATGTCTCTTAGGGGAATTATGTTGGTGTGTTTCAGAAAATACTTTGGGGGAGAAAACAGGTAATACATGATGTTGCCACTACACATTTACTTCCACTTAAAATACTTTAGTACCGCCGCATGGATAAGACACCTCAGGAACAACGCTATCAGAAATTCTACGTCTGCATAAACGTCCTTTTCCTGTTTTGTTTTGTTTTTTTGATATGGATGGTAGTGGTATGCATTTTGCCCCCTTTCCTCTTGGAAGCTTCTAGAATATATTTGGTTCTACAAATGTTATTTTGTTTATTTTTGGCCGCATTGGGTCTTTGTCGTTGCGTGCAGGCTTTCTCTAGCTGCAGCCAGGCGGGGCTACTCTTCCTTGTGGTGCGTGGGCTTCTCATTGCAGTGGCTTCTCTTGTTGCGGAGTACGGGCTCTAGGAACGCGGGCTTCAGTAGTTGCAGCATGCGGGCTCAGGAGTTGTGGCTCGTGGCTCTAGAGCGCAGGTTCACTAGCTGTGGCGCACGGGCTTAGCTGTTTCACGGCATGTGGGATCTTCCCAGACCAGGGGAAGATCGAATCCGTGTCCCCTGCATTGGCAGGCGGATTCTTAACCACTGTGCCACCAGGGAAGCCCCTACAAATGTTATTTTGTGAATGAGGTTGCCCTCCAATGGCCTTCTGACTGTGTATTCTTCACCACCTTCTCAATACATCAGCATCACGAGAACACAGGTAAACACAAAGCAGCGTTTGGCTATTGTGCCCCCTATTCTGCCGTGCGTAAAGAGAAGAGGAAAGAGGAATGTGTTGCTTAGGTGTAGACAGTGTGGGTGGATACAGACTCCCATTACGGCACTGCCCTACAGGGTTCAGCTTCATCGTGCAGGGTAGGCACAAAGCGACGGACTCTTCTAGGTCGTGCGTAGGAATATCCCACACTGGCACTCTCGGGGGGGGCGGTTTGGGCAGTGGTTTTGCCCAAGGCTGTAAAGACAATTCAATGTAAGTCATTTTCTATTTGAAAGAATGGCAGAAGCTGAGGAAAGAGATAAAGAAAAAGATCATCTCGGTATAGTGTTAGCAGGTTGAATAAATTCTGAGATGTGTATTCTCCTTGAGTTCAATTCACTAAATATTTATTGACCAAATAGTAGGTGTTAGATTCTTCTAGGATTAGAGAAAAGGTACAGCTCACAATCTCTACCTTCCCCCAGCCTCCTCCTAAAGGAACTGCAGGAAACTTTTGCACCTGAGATGCGTGGAGTCTGCTGCTGCACTTGTAGTGGGCGTTTGTGGGGGCGGTGGGGGGGGATAAGGACACAAAATAAGCGAGAGGCTCTTCCCAGCATGGGGCCTGCAACCAAGATCCACTCAGGACTCAGGTTCCCACAGGAAGGGAAGAATTAGCTACTTCCTCCTCTCCTGGCATTGAAGTGGTGAATTCCTTGCAAGCACCTTGAACACAAGGTAAGGCCAAGCTCACCAGGGGAGTGAGGTAGAAGCCCCTTTGGTCTCACTTGCACCCACCCTGCAGGTGAGGTGGAAACTGTGGCCATGTGACATCTTCCCAGGTGAGATTGCGGGGACCTCGCGTTGCTGGCCTGATGTCGGCACCTGTCACCTTTCCCCCACTGACTTTCCACCTTCCTGCAGCCCTAGCTCTTCTCAGCCCAGGCTCTGCCATCTGAGAACTGTCATTCTAAGGCAGCTCGTTTCTTTTTTTAAAATTTTTAAAAAATTTACTTTATTGAAATATAGTTAATTTACAATGTTGTTAATTTCTACTCTACAGCAAGTCATTTCTTTATCATGAACGTCTCTTAATCTTCCCCGCAAAGACCATGTCATTTCAAAAAAAAACAGCACAAAATTAATTCATCTATTAAGGGCTCAAAGTAAGCCTTCATCATTGCAAAGGTTCATAGCAAGTTTATCTTTGCCCTCAATGCCAATTTGCAGATTGCTTTCACTGTGTGAGTTTATTAGGGCATATCATCTAGGAACCGTGTTCTCATTCATCTGAAGGTGGTGTACCTTTCTTCTTTCCTCTCAGAAACTTGCCCAGGGAGAGTCCAAAGTTACAGAATTTCTAGATCGGGGAGCTTAAGCCAACCTCCGGCTGATTTCTGGGAGCTCACGAGTAGTGTGAGTGGGACGGGAGAGGCCCTCTCCCCCGCCTCCACGCCCCCCTCCCCAGCCCGGGCAGTTCTTCAGGCCTGATTGACGCCACCGGCTTACCAGCCGCTCCTACACGTCGACCTGAAATCCAGAGGCTGGAGGAGCCCAGGCCTGCCCGTGCCTCCCGGGTGCTCGGGGAGACCCACCATCTCTGCACGCAGGTAAGACACCGGCCAACAGAGACCGCCGCATCACACCCGGACCCCAAGAAACGACCCCTTCCTCATCGCCTGTTTATCCGCTGCCAGACCCGCCTCCGGCGGCGGAGGCGGCCGAAGGTCCCCGAGGGAAGCATGGGGTTGGCGGGGTGAGGGACGGGCAGAGTTTCAAGGAAGGTGCGCACTAGCCTGGGCACCATCCTTCAGTAGACGCCTCTTCCGCGCCTTCAGTGCGTCTAGCGCTGCGCTGAGCGGCGAGCGGCCGAGAGGAGACTCTCCCCGCCCTCCGCGAGTTTCCCACGTGACCGGGTGGGGGCGGTGCGCGTCCGCCAGTCGGCCTGTGAGGCAGCGCGGCCAGGCCGTCCCGGAGCGGAGGGACACGCCCTCGGCTGGAGGAGTGAGGCCACGCTTCCCGGGGAAGTGACATCGACCCTAGATGACAGGCAGGAGGGGTGAGAAGCAGGAGAAGTGTGTTCTGAGCAGAAAGAATGAATGTGCGAAATCGCAGAGGCGAGGGTTCCATCCAGGCCACTGAAAGTCGTTCAGGCTGAAATCGGAAATGATGGAGAAGAGACCGAATCCCATCGACACTGCGGCGAGAACGGCAGGGACCCTTGAAGGGTTTTAAAATGGAAGAGTGGCCTCATCCTTCTGCCTGAAGTGTGGTGAGGGGATCATAAGAAGCCTGGAGGAAGGAGGTGAGAGATGAGAGGTGTCTGAAAGGAGGCAATGGGGACAGAAAACAGGACTGGATTAGGGAGATGGTTAGAAAGGAGAGTTGTCAGGATTTTGTGACTGAATCTGGTGAGTGAAATCAAGGCTGGGGCCGGCATTTATGTCTTGGGTATATGATAGAGAGCGATATCTTCATTGAGAAGGAAAGAGTAAGATGAGTTTGCTTGGAGACATGTTATGTTTGGGAACTTGTGAAAGTCCCCAGTTGCCCAGAAGGCAATTGGATATTTGGGTCTAGAGCAGGCGTTGGCAAACTGTAGCCCATCAGGCAGCCTCCTGGTTTTGTAAATAAAGTTATATTGGCACACAGCCTGGCCTGTTCATTTACTGCTGGCTACGGCTGCATGTGCATGAAAATGAGTAGTTGAGTAGATGTGACTGAGGTTGTATGTTGGCCAGCAAGCCCATAAAATATTTACTACCTGGCTTTTTGCAGGAAATGCTTGCCGATTCCTGGTCTAGGGCCCAGGGAAGAGGTTTGGGCTGGAGATGTAGAATCAGGTACATAACACTGAAACAAGGGACGTGGATGAGGTCACCCTGAGAGAAGAAAAGAAGACCTGAGATGGAACAAGGGAAGTCTTTTTTTCTTCTTCTTTTCTCTCAGTGTTGTGTTAGTTTCTGGTGTACAGCAAAGTGATTCAATTATATATATAATATATATATTCTTCATATTCTTTTCCATTATAATTTATTACAAGACTTTTTTTTAAGGTTTTTTAAAATTTATTTTATTTTTTTGGCCTTGCCGCACAGCATGTGAGATCTTAGCTCCCCGACCTGGGATTGAACTCATGCCCCCTGCATTGGAAGCGCAGTCTTAACCACTGGACCGCCAGGGAAGTCCCACAAAATACTGAATATAGTTCCCTGTGCTATACAGTATGACCTTGTTGTTTATCTGTTTTATATATAGTAGTGTTTATCTGTTAGTCCCAAACTCCTAATTTATTCCTCTCCCCCTTTCCCCTTTGGTAACCATAAGTTTGTTTTCTGTGTGAGTCTGTTTCTATTTTGTAAATAAGTTCATTTGTATCATATTTTAGATTCCACATACAAGTGGTATCGTATGATATTTGTCTTTCTTATTCTGACTTCACTTAGTATGATAAATCTCTAGGCCCATCCATGTTGCTGCAGATGGCATTATTTCATCCTTTTTTATGCCTCAGTAATATTCCTATATATATAAAATATTATATATATATATATATATATACACACACACACATATATTACATCTTCTTTATCCATTCCTTAGTCAATGGACGTTTAGGTTGCTTCCACATCTTGGCTATTGTAAATACTGCTGCAGTGAACACTGGGATGCATGTATCTTTTCGAAGTATAGTTTTCTCTGGATATATGCCCAAGACTGGGATTGGTGGATCTATCTTTAGTTTTTTAAGGAAACTCCATACTGTTCTCCATAGTGGCTTTACCAATTTACATTCTCACCAACAGTGTACGAGGGTTCCCTTTTCTCCACACCCTCTCCAGGATTTATTGTTTGTAGACTTTTTGATGATGGCCATTCTGACCGGTGTGAGGTGACACCTCATTGTAGTTTTTTTTTAACATCTTTATTGGAGTATAATTGCTTTACAAGGGTGTTTTAGTTTCTGCTTTATAACAAATTGAATCAGCTATACATATACATATATCCCCATATCTCCTCCCTCTTGCGTCTCCCTCCCACCCCTCTGGGTCATCACAAAGCACCAAGCTGATCTCCCTGTGCTATGCGGCTGCTTCCCACTAGCTATCTGTTTTACATTTGGTAGTGTATGTATGTCCATGCCACTCTCTCACTTCCTCCCAGCTTCCCCTTCCCCTTCCCCGTGTCCTCAAGTCCATTCTCCACATCTGTGTCTTTATTCCTGTCCTGCCCCTAGGTTCTTCAATTTTTTTAATTTTTAGATTCCATATATATGTATTAGCATAGGGTATTTGTTTTTCTCTTTCTGACTTACTTCACTCTGTATGACAGACTCTAGGTCCATCCACCTCACTACAAGTAACTCAGTGTGCTTTTCTAAGAATTTGTCCATTTCTTCCAGGTTGTCCGTTTTATTGGCATATAGTTGCTTGTAGTAATCTCTCATGATCCTGTGTATTTCTGCAGTGTCAGTTGTTACTTCTCCTTTTTCATTTCTAATTCTATTGATTTGAGTCTTCTCCCTTTTTTTCTTGATATGTCTGGCTAATGGTTTATCAATTTTGTTTATCTTCTCAAAGAACCAGCTTTCAGTTTTATTGATCTTTGCTATCCTTTCCTTCATTTCTTTTTCATTTATTTCTGATCTGATCTTTATGATTTCTTTCCTTCTGCTAACTTTGGGGTTTTTTTTTCTTCTTTCTCTAATTGCTTTAGGTGTAAGGTTAGGTTGTTTATTTGAGATGTTTCTTGTTTCTTGAGGTAGGATTGTATTGCTATAAACTTCCCTGTTAGAACTGCTTTTGCTGCATCCCAGCAAAAGCAGTTTTGGGTCATTGTGTTTTCATTGTCATTTGTTTCTAGGTATTTTTTGATTTCCTCTTTATTTCTTCAGTGATCTCTTGGTTATTAAGTAGTGTATTTAGCCTCCATGTGTTTGTATTTTTTACAGATTTTTTTCCTGTAATTGATATCTAGTCTCATAGCATTGTGGTCAGAAAAGATACTTGACACGATTTCAATTTTCTTAAATTCACCAAGGCTTGATTTGTGACCCAAGATATGATCTCTCCTGGAGAATGTTCCATGAACACTTGAGAAGAAAGTGTATTCTGTTGTTTTTTCATGGAATGTCCTATAAACATCAGTTAAGTCCATCTTGTTTAATGTATCATTTAAAGCTTGTGTTTCCTTATTTATTTTCATTTTGGATGATCTGTCCGTTGGTGAAAGTGGGATGTTAAAGTTCCCTACTATTATTCTGTTACTGTCGATTCCCTTTTATGGATGTTAGCATTCGCCTTATGTATTGAGGTGCTCCTGTGTTGGGTGTATAAATATTTACAATTGTTATGTCTTCTCCTTGGATTGATCCCTTGATCATTATGTAGCGTCCTTCTTTGTCTCTTGTAACAGTCTTTATTTTAAAGTCTATTTTGTCTGATATGAGAATTGCTACTCCAGCTTTCTTTTGATTTCCATTTGCATGGAATATCTTTTTCCATCCCCTCACTTTCTGTCTGTATGTGTCCCTAGGTCTGAAGTGGGTCTCTTGTAGACAGCATATATATGGGTCGTGTTTTTGTATCCATTCAGCCAGTCTGCGTCTTTTGGTTGGAGCATTTAATCCATTTACACTTAAGATAGTTATCTATATGTATGTTCCTATTACCATTTTCTTAATTGTTTTGGGTTTGTTATTGTAGGTCTTTTCCTTCTCTTGTGTTTCCTGCCTAGAGAAGTTCCTTTAGCATTTGTTGTAAAGCTGGTTTGGTGGTGCTGAATTCTCTTAGCTTTTGCTTGTCTATAAAGGTTTTCATTTCTCCGTCAAATTTGAATCAGATCCTTGCTGGGTAGAGTAATCTTGGTTGTAGGTTTTTCCCTTTCATCACTTATATGTCCTGTTATTCTCTTCTGGCTTGCAGAGTTTCTGCTGAAAGATCAGCTGTTAACATTATGGGGATTCCTTTGTATGTTATTTGTTGTTTTTCCCTTGCTGCTTTTAATATTTTTTCTTTGTACTTAATTTTTGATAGTTTGATTAATATATATGTCTTGTCATGTTTCTCCTTGGATTTATCCTGTATGGGACTCTGCGCTTCCTGGACTTGATTGACTATTTATTTCCTTTCCCATATTAGGGACATTTTCAACTATAATCTCTTCTAATATTTTCTCAGTCCCTTTCTTTTTCTCTTCTTCTTCTGGGACCCCTATAATTCAAATGTTGGTGAGTTTAATGTTGTCCCAGAGGTCTCTGAGACTGTCCTCAATTCTTTTCATTCTTTTTTCTTCATTCTGCTCTGCAGTAGTTATTTCCACTATTTTATCTTCCAGGTCACTTATCCATTCTTCTTCTCAGTTATTCTGCTACTGATTCCTTCTAGAGATTTAAAATTTCATTTATTGTGTTGTTCATCATTGTTTGTTTGCTCTTTAGTTCTTCTAGGTCCTTGTTAAACGTTTCTTGTATTTTCTCCATTCTATTTCCAAGATTTTGGATCATCTTTACTATCATTACTCTGAATTCTTTTTCAGGTAGACTGCCTATTTCCTCTGCATTTGTTTGGTCTGGTGGGTTTTTACCTTGCTCCTTCATCTGCTGTGTGTTTCTCTGTCATCTTATTTTGCTTAACTTACTGTGTTTGAGGTCTCCTTTCCTCAGGCTGCAGGTTCATAGTTCCCACTGTTTTTGGTGTCTGCCCCCAGTGGCTAAGGTTGGTTCAGTGGGTTGTGTAGGCTTCCTGGTGGAGGGGACTGGTGCCTGTGTTCTGGTGGATGAGGCTGGATCTTGTCTTTCTGGTGGGCTGGACCATGTCCAGTGGTGAATTTTGGGGTGTCTGTGACCTTATTATGATTTTAGGCAGCCCCTCTGCTAATGGGTGGGGTTGTGTTCCTGTCTTGCTAGTTGTTTGGCATAGGGTGTCCAGCACTGTAGCTTGCTGGTCGTTGAGTGGAGCTGGGTCTTAGCGTTGAGATGGAGATCTCTGGCAGAGCTTTCGCCATTTGATATTATGTGGAGCCGGGAGGTCTCTGGTGGACCGATGTCCTAACTTGGCTCTCCCACCTCAGAGGCACAGGCCTGACACCTGGCTGGAGCACCAAGACCCTGTCAGCCCCACGGCTTTCGGGAAGTCTAAGGTTTTCTGCCAGCGTTCAGTAGGTGTTCTGTAGGAGTTGTTCCACATGTAGATGTATTTCTGATGTATTTGTGGAGAGGAAGGTGATCTCCATGTCTTACTCCTCTGCCATCTTGAAGGTCTCGCCCTCTCATTGTAGTTTTGATTTGCATTCCCCTAATAATTATCTATGTTGAGCATCTTTTCATGTGCCTATTGGCCATCTGTGTGTCTTATTTGGAGAAATGTCTATTTAGGTCTTCTGCCCATTTTTGATTGGGTTGGTTGTTTTTTTGTTATTGAGTTTTATAAGCTGCTGTATATTTTGGAAATTAAGCCCTTGTCAGTCGCATCGTTTGCAAATATTTTCTCCCAGTCTGTAGGTTGTCTTTTCATTTTGCTTATGGTTTCCTTTGCTATGCAAACACTTTTACATTTAATTAGGCTTAGGTTTAATTAGGTCCCATTTGTTTATTTTGAGTTTATTTCTTTTGCCTTGGAAGACTGACCTAAGAAAACATTGCTACGACTTATGTTGGAGAAAGTTTTGCCAATTTTCTCCTCTAGGAGTTTTATGGTGTCATGGCTTCTATTTAAGTCTTTAAGCCATTTTGAGTTTATTTTTGCATAGCATGTGAGGGAGTGTTCAAGGGAAGTCTTTTGAGGTGACGAACAGTTAGCTGGAGGGGACTGCCAGTAGGGGTTCAAAGAAGCCAAGGAAAGTGAGACTTTTTTTGAAGGTGGGAGTGGTCAGCAGTGCCCAAATGCTTCTGAGAATTCAAGTGAGATGTACCTGTGTGTCCCAGCAGGTGAGAACAAGTGAGGTCACAACACCTTGCTCAGCCAAATCTCAATGGCCCAGGCTCCTCACAAAGTCTACTCTGCCCACCACTCCCACCAAATATATATGAAACCCAGGAAAAGAGCATATTTTATTCAACAAATTCCTGACCCACCTCTGTAATACTTTTGCCCCAACATATCTGGCTGTGTGTTTTTTGATTGAATCTCCACATAACAATGATTTTGTAACGTCATGTTCTATGTGAGAAGAGAAAAATAATTCATTCTTTCTCTACCATTTTCTCATTGGTAGATTTAAAAACTTTCAGCTTCATATCTTATTATTGATCATGAAAGACAGCTTGTAAGGACTGTTGTCAAACTTAGGGAAGCTTCCATCAAACTACTATTATGTATGAGCTGTAAGATTTGGAATACTTCCCAAGACTCTCTTCTAGCTTGGTACATTTCACATCCACATATCGCATCACATTATCCTGATTCAGTCCATGGTCCTGCCCATTCCTGTCAGGTCAGTCAGCACGGTGGATATTAGGAATGTTCTGGAAGCCATTTTGCACTGGGACGGCCAGCAGTAACTCACACGGGAATGAATCCATGCCCCATAAATGCATCCCACCGAACCCAAACTCAATTCACCTTTAGCTGAATCCCCAAAATGCCCACGCCCACTCCAGTGCCGTTTAACCTAAAGAGATGGAGGGAAGGTCAATTTTGTCTAAAATATTTTATTTTGCAAATTTTACAAAAGCATACGACCACATGAATACATTGCTAGTGTACCCGAAAGTGGCGTCTGGCTGCTGGCCGCTCCAGAGCCAGTAAGGAGGCCAGGTTGGTGGAAAGGAAAGTCTGCTTTGTTTTGGATGCTTGCAACCAGGGGGAAGGGCAGGTGCCTGTCCAAAGGCCAACTCTGCCGCCCTCACCCCAGCCCCCCACCGACAATTGGTGGGCAAGAGCTTTTATAGGCAGAAGGAGGGGGCCACCTGCAGAAACAGCACAGTCAGCTCTGACGGTCGTCTTGAAATGAATCATCAGGTGGTCTGATCAGCGTCATCTTGATTGTTTTAAGTACAGTTAATCTTCAGTTCCAGGGTCGGTTTGTTCCCATTTCCTTGAGGCCAGTTTTCGGAACTGTGGCAGCTTATGTCACAGCTACAGTCTGGTCATCATGTAGTTGACGTCTTCCACCTGGTGGGTTTCAGTATCTACAACACAGCTCACAGGATGTGGCTCAGAATATTATCTGTAGCCCTTGAGGAGGAACTGAGGTCCTTGACTCTGCTTAATGACTAAACGATTATTATTTGGTCTCCTTTGACTGTTTTCCTTTGTTTCTGCATTTTCTCATTCCTCTGATTAAACTTATTCTTTGGCTAAAGTTTTCCCACAGACAAAAGGCAGGTGGAGCACATGGGGGGCATAGACCATAGGGTCCTGCTCCATTTCACTAAGACCCTTCCAGAGCCTCAGAAGGGCTGTTGAAGTGTCTCTTGCTGTGGAATGAATCACCGCAGAACACGGTGACTTAAAATAAGAATAATCATTTCATCATCTCACAAGATGCTGGAGGTTGACTGGGCTCAGCCAGGCGGCTCTCTCACTCAGGGTCCCTGGGAGGTCGAGTTCAGATGGTGACTGGGTCTGGGATCATCTCACTCGTGTGTCTCAGGGTGAATACTGCCTGTCGCTGGGACCTCAGGTCGCATGTGGGCTAGAGCACCTGTGGCCTCTTCATGGATCCTGGGCTTTCTGGAAGTGTAGCAGCTGGGTTCCTATCTCCTTTATGACCAAGCCTGGAAAGTCACAAGCATCACCCCCACCATAATCACAGGCTTGCTCAGACCTCCAGGGAGGACACATAGACCCCACCTTTCAGTGGGAGGAGTGTGACCTCACACTGTGGGAAGATCATGTGTGATGGGCGGTCCTGTTGCTGCCATCGTGGAAAGCACCGTCTGCCATGGGGCCCGTGGAAGGGTGGAGCCCTGCCACTTAAGCTTTAGTCATTTCTCTGTATCTCGATCTATTCACATGTGTTCCCTAATTCAGCCTTTTCTATAGCTTCTCAACAGTGCTTCCCTAAAAACCTCTTCCTTCTCCTACCTTAACACAGATCAAATCCTTGGAGTTTGCCCAAGCAGCTTCAAGCACGTCCGCTTCTACTGAAGGTCAAGCCAGAGATTCGTCTTCCTCCACCACCTCTGCTAGTGGTGTCAGAACACTCCGACATCACTGTGTCTTTGCTAGGTAAAGGGACCTGTTTATGCTGGGTGGCCCCCTCACCCAATAAGCTCCAATCTGTCCTTGTACTCAGAAAGGGCAGCTTTTGTTAAGTGGGAGGATATCCTCCCCATTATGTTCAATCAGGGCTATAACAACACAAAGTTGCTTGGGGGTCCAAACGGTTGCAATCCTGAATTGTCATAGTCACGCAATCCTTCTCCCACAAAGCATACAGAAGTGTGCTTTTTGCACAGTGGCGTCAGGGTCGGAATGGATTTCTCAAATTAGCCCCATATTCTGTCTCAAACCAGTAGTCCGTCCCACCTGATGTCATGGTGTTGGGTAGACCTCTGTGTGTAAGGGCCTTTTTCCCTTAACTGTACGTTTTGTCTCAGGAAGTCTGGGGGGTTTCCCACAAGTCGTTCACCCCTTTATATCCCCGTGCTTCGACAGGCATTAGAGTGTCAGCATCCTCTGTACCCAGGTCAGTGAGGGGAGGTGGAGGGTTCTCCCAACTTCGTAGCAGTGTTCAACCCAGACAGAGCATCTGTTGGGGGACACCTGAACTCTGTTCATCAGCCTGTCTGAGCTCCCTTTCTACTCAACCAAAACGTCACTGTACAAAGATAAAGACTGAAAATGTTCCTTGACTGTAGCAGCAAGGGGGTCAGCAGCATGGAGGGAGAAGAGAGGCCACAGCTGCAAAGCACCCGCTGATAGATGGCAGGGGCGGCGGGGGAGGGGCCCGGAGGCAAGCGCCAGAGGGAGGAGAGCCCTGACCCAGCAGCGGGAAGCTTGCTGTCCCCCAGGCAGGAAGCCGAGGGAGTTTCCTTCAGGGTCTGTTTCCTCCCCAGAGCAGAAGGTGTGTTCATCTTCAGAGCATGGCCGGGGGCGGGTTGGGATACTGGAGACGGAGGAAGTAGGGCAGTCTAGAACCAGCGCCCGAGGAGATTCACAGAGGGATGGAACGGAACACCAGGGGCTGGCTGCCCAGAGGTGCGGTCTGGACCCTGGAGCCTGGCGGCCCCTCCAGCCTCTCAGGAGGATGAGCTGGGACCTGGTTTGATCAAGTTCTCGTGGGCGCCCTATCCCAGTGCACAGGCCAATTATTTGGCTTCCAGCACCTTCACCCCTGCTGGAAACATCGCCTGACTCTGATGGTTGGAGGGACACTGGCCCCACCTGGCTATGTATTGAATGCCTGGGCTGCTCTGGCTAAATCCGAGTGGAGAGGGTGGCGGGAGCTCAGAGGAGAGAGGGACAGTGAACTTGGCTTTGTATGTTTGGCAGGAGTCACAGTGCTGAGTGACAGTGATTCCGTTTGCTAATGACTGTGTTTTAAGAATATGATATTTGGCTTTGTCACCAAGAATTCAGTTCACCTGCCTGGCGCTTGGAGACATCTGAGTTTGCAACCCGACTGGACCAAAAGAAGCAGGTGAGGAGGGGCTTCCCTGGTGGCTCAGTGGTTAAGAATCCGCCTGCCAATGCAGGGGACACGGGTTCGAGCCCTGGTCCGGGAAGATCCCACATGCCGCGGAGCAACTAAGCCCATGGGCCACAACTACTGAGCCTGCACTCTAGAGCCCGCGAGCCACAGCTACTGAAGCCCACGCGCCTAGAGCCCGTGCTTCGCAACAAGAGAAGCCACCGCATTAAGAAGCCTACGCACCTCAACAAAGAGTAGCCCCCACTCACCGCAACTAGAGGAAGCCCGCGTGCAGCAACAAAGACCCAGTGCAGCCAAAAATAAATAAATAAAATAAATAAATGAAAAAAAAAAAAGAAGCAAAGTGAGGAGCTTTGGGGGAGGAGAGATAAAAGTGGAAAATTAGGGGCTTCCCTGGTGGCGCAGTGGTTAAGAATCCACCTACCAATGCAGAGGACACGGGTTCAAGCCCTGGTCTGGGAAGATCCCACATGCCACGGAGCAGCTAAGCTTGTGCACCACAACTACTGAGCCTGCGCTCTAGAGCCCGCGAGCCACAACTACTGAGCCCGTGTGCCACAACTAGTGAAGCCCGTGAGCCACAACTACTGAAGCCCGCACACCTAGAGCCCGTGCTCCGCAACAAGAGAAGACACCGCAAGGAAGAGTAGCCCCTGCTCGCCACAACTAGAGAAAGCCCTCACGCGGCAACGAAGACCCAATGCAGCCAAAAATAAATTTATTTAAAAAAAGTGGAAAATCAGATTGGGGCCAGATGACTGGGGGCTGCGGGGAGAGGGTTGATTGCTTCTTAAATATGCAATTAATTTTGTGGATTTTAACTTAAAAAGCATGACAGCAAGGGGGTCAGCAGCATGGAGGGAGAAGAGAGGCCACTGAAGGCAGAGTGTACCACAGACTCAGGGAGCTCCAGGCTCCTTGAGAACGAAAAGGCTGCCATTTGTGGAGAAGAGGAGGTTTTCCTTTTCTAGGGTCATTTGACTTCCATGGCAGCAGAAAGTAATCCCCTGGATTTTACAAAACCCTCTTCTGAATCATTCCCACCTGGTTTCCTGAGTCCCCTGAGAGTGGCCAAAGGGAAAAAGATATCTGCTAAGTTGAGATTCCAGTTCAATGAGTTGGATGGATAGAGTTCTAAAAGGCTACATAGGCAAGGGTTAGCCAAGCTATACCTCACTGCAAGCCTCCTGCCGGGTTCTCTACCTCAGTTCCTTTCAGAATCCTCCCCCGTCGCCCAAGGAGTGATGGATTATTATAAACATTGTTCAGTCTTATTTGACCTACTTTACAAAACCAAGTTCCACCATCTGAATAACTATGGAAGCTAAAGGGTTACTGCATTTAGTTCCTCAAGATGCCTTTCCACCTACCCAGGCCAAAATGAGCAGGAATCCCATGGAAAGTCCTGGGGGACCCTTCTTTGGAAATTACTGCTTGTCAGACACTGCAGGAGAGACACTCTGCCTGAAACAAGGAGCTGCCGACTGCCACACCTTCGTAGGAAGGAATCACAGGGTTCAGATGTGGGCGGGAGATTCACTAAGAACTTGCTGATAAGCAAATGAGTGGAAAAGTGAAATAAGGTAAAGACATTATTAGCTCAGGGGCAGTTTTTGACTTCCAACTACCATATTTTGCAGGCTTGTCCACTCTGTGCCGGGCACAAACAGCATGATGAGTGAAGTACAGTAAAAGTCCGTATCATGCTATATAACCAGCAGCTTTGTCTCCATTATCGTTACCATCTTATATATCAGGAAATTGGAACTCGCCTGCCCAAAGTTATGCCAATGGAAAGGATCCCAAGTATCTGAGTCCCAAGTGACGGCTTTTAACTACTGCCTTGCAGATTTCTTCTGGGGAGAAGGAATAGCGACAACAACAAAAATATCAGCTACACTTGATTGGAAAATGGCTGCGTACGAGGCCCTGTCCTTAGGACTTCACGTACTCCTCCTCATGACCCTAAGGGGGAGCTACTGTTATCATCATTCACATTTTACTGATGTGAGAAAGGAGGAGAGGTTCCATAACTGGCCAAGCGTTACACAATTATGAGGCCGGATGGGGCAGGGATTGACGGGGCATCCAATGCCAGGGCCAGGCCCTTCAGCTTCCTATCATTGCCATAGTCATCAACTGCAGCACTCAGAATGAGCATTTATTGAGCACCTACTCAATAAATGCAGAACTATTGCAGAACTGTTATCACCCTGGAAGCCCCAACAATGAGGCAAGGACAAGCACTGGTAGAAAGAGCAAAATTCAAACCAGAGTCCAGAGCCTGAAGTGTGCTGCCTGGACGGGCACGAGTGGGATGCTCATCCTTGGACCGCTGTCCAGGGGCTCTCTGCCTGGGTTTGCACATTTCAGTGTCTTGCATTGAGCTTGCCGCTGAATTGTGCAGAGTTCTGCTCGCTTTCTGTTTTTAGGATGAACGTCACTAAGCAGAGGTTAAACACCAGGACATTGTATTGCCCATTGTATTACCATTGTATGTCCCCAAACCTGCAGAGGGTGTGTTGGTGCTCAAGTAGATGAAATTGAGTGAAACCTCCCCTTTTTGGTTTCTCTCTTTATTGATTGTTCATCCATAAACGCCTTTAAGGGCATCAGCTTTCGATACAGTCAACAACAGGCAAAGAATCAGGACATCCACCGCTTTCTTCTCCTAAGAAAACTTTTCACAAAGAAGCCTCATTCTGCAGAGGCTTGCTCCTTTGTAGAGATGGGCAAACTGTAGGAGATAGAGTAGATAATGTTACATGCTTAATGTGGAAAGTGGGCTTCATGCAAGAGCTTGGAGTTTCCAGCAACGCTGAAACTGCCTCCCCTTGGGCGATCCCAGCGTCTCAAAGCAATAGCTCTGACGCAGTTAAGACTTCACTAACCCGCAGAAGCGCAAACAACCTTTATTTTCAGCCATGCCTTTGAAGCGCTAGGCTTGGAGGAGAACTTAGGAGCCAGTTAAATAGAAGCGGATACCGATAGCGGCCGGCAGGGGGCAGCAGACCCCAGCCTTTTCTGCCGCGGAGGTTGAATGCCCGCGCCCCCAGGAGGGAATCCCCAGGTCACCAAACCTGTCGCAGGCTTTTATCCTCAGTGACTCCACCAGCAGATGGGTTCATTCTCTTCCGAGGCTGCAGGCTCGGGCTGCAAGGGAGAGAAGAATTCCAAGGCAGGGGCGGGAGCTGGTGAGGGCACGTGGCCAATTCCCGTGGATGATTTCTGCCTCGGATAGGAAAACTGGAGATGCTGGCCAAGGCGGCAGCTGCCCGCATTCCGGCAAAGTCACCGGGCGGCGGCGGCCTCGCGGCCAGGGCCCGGGCGGCGGGAGCCAGGACCCGTCCGGGGGAAGGATGCGCAGGTGGGGAGCAAAGGTAGGGAACCTCTCCGCCTCGATGCTGGGCTGCGGTTTTCTGGCGCGTGGCCCGCCCGGTCCTGGAGTTTGGGGGTGGCGCGGTTGACAATCTGTGTGGAAGAGGAGGAGTGGAATTTTCACTTTCCACGAGTGGTGATGCATAACCCTGGTGCTCCAGACACTGAACCTGGAATTTCGAAACTGGCCGGGGTAGGAGATGTTTTGGAGGAGGGCAGGCCCCTGCGTTTCCCTGTTTTAACATCTTTTTGCTGAGGGCATGTGAAAAGACTGGGACAGGCTAGGTTAAGAAGAGATGGTCGAAGAGCGTCTAATACCTGTATTTCTGAGCAGAGAAATTCGGAGCCCCCTTAACATGCCCAGTGTGGCTTTGTCATCTTCCTTCTACAGATTTACCTTGTTTTATGCCGTAGCTGTGTTCCTAGAAAGCCATGCAAAACAATTTATTTTTTTTATTGACTCATTTAAAAGACAAGAAGTAGCTTATTGTAGGGTATATTGATCCTAGGTAAAAAGGGGATTTATATGTTCTTAACTAGGAGTATTCATGTGCTCTGTGTATGCTTCATGTTATGTAGAACTACAGGTGAGATGACCTTTTCAGAAGGTGATTTTCAGAGATGATTTTCAGAATTGTGGGTTGCTTCATAGTCATGGGTGGGTGGGGGGGGAATGACTTACTATTTTTCTCTTCAGTTCTCTCTTTCCTTATTTGCAGAATAAGGAATAAAGCAGAAACCTTTTTGTTTAGATCAGTTTGGCATTTATCCTCCACTCTTCTGAAGTTTAGGCTTCGATAAATTAATATGAGTACAGTAAAATTAGTACTCTAAAACTAGCTAATGTGCTTAATAATAAAAAAAATTCCAGTTTCTAAAAATTCTATTCCATTTAGTAGTTTGACCCATATGACATATATGTGTATGTGTGTGTAAGTAGATAGCTACCTTTGTAAGAAAAAGGTGTATTATACATTGTACTGAGTTTATATTTTTACTGCCCATCACTAAGACCTCCTTTAACTTAAAATAGTGGATTATATAGATCTGTGAAATAAGCAACAAGAACAAAAACAGTGTATGCTTTTGTGCTTACATAACAAAAAACTGAAAGTAACAATTTATGCTGCTGGACCAGCATTAAGTTGTCGTCAGCGATTGTCATAGTCAGTTAAAGTGCTGATAAGTGGAGAAGACCAGAACTGAATTCCCTGGAGGTCGGACCTTGGAAATTGCTCTTTTGAATTGATTACTGGTAGTTCGTCTTTCCTACAAAAGTAGAAAACAAGTATACAAAACCGGATTTAGGAAAGTGGATACTTAATCAGTCACAGCACCCTACTCCTAAAGGTGATCAACAAATGATTTCAGTGACTCTTGTGCTGGGCTGTTCATCACTCACTCCCTCTTCTAGATGACGGTCCTCCACATTTCTGCAGCCAGCACCCATGTTCCTAGACCCAGCATCGCCTGGTGCTGTAGGACTTCCCGTGTCCCCCAGCAGCATCCCAAGAAAATGTGACACTTTAGAAAGGACCCTACTGTATCCTCTAGGTGTGGTCCAGAGAACTAAGACAGAGCCCTGTGGGTCCATTATTATGCATTCCTTGATCGAGATGCCTTATTCCTATTAATTCTGCAAACAGTCATTTGTTAAAAGACCCTTCATTTTAAACTAGCAGCTCATCTATCCTGCGTGTAAACTGCCCTGAAGCTGGCTCTCCCCTCCTCACCTGTGTAACTGACCATACAGTTAATCATATTGTGTTCATTTAAGAAATGGAACTATATGGAAAAAGGCAGATTGAACAAATACTGAAGCAATTTACCAACTTTCCCACAACTTGGAATTAAAAACTGAACATTTCATCATTTTAACATTATTCTTAAAAAAAAAAAAAGATGAAATCCTCTCTATTCTCCCCAGCCCATAACCCAAGCCTGCACAGCACTATCATAACTTAGTAAGTACCCCTCCCATCGATTTTGGCATTCTAAAATTCTTTTGACTTAATTTAGCTTTTTAAATCAACCTGCGCGTAGTTCAGAGAGTCAAAAAGTCCTGTGAAGTGCCTGCGCTTCCCTCCCCAGAGGCCGCCACTCTGAACTCCTTAAACTGATTCTACGGTTCGCGGGCCTCTCACTGCTGTGGCCTCTCCCGTCGCGGAACACAGGCTCCGGACGCGCAGGCTCAGCGGCCATGGCTCGCGGGCCCAGCCGCTCCGCGGCATGTGGGATCTTCCCGGACCGGGGCACGAACCCGTGTCCCCTGCGTCGGCAGGCGGATTCTTAACCACTGCGCCACCAGGGAAGCCCGATTCTATTTTTATTTACCTTCAAATCTCTAAACAACATTCTGGTCCTGGTACTTCTCGATTTTATTCAGTTTTAATCGTTATCTATTGCCTTCCCACTCTGGAATATTAGGATTTAATTCTCTTTAGTGCACCTGTCAACATCACATCACATCACACACACACACACACACACACACACACACACACGCACACATCCTTTTCCTTTAGTTATGTAAATATTCAATGCTCATATTTTTAATGACTGTGAAATGCTATTTATAGCTGAGTCATGTAACATACTTTTACATTTTCCCCTGGAATTAATAATTGCCAATTTTGAAAGCATTTTATCTACTTCCACAAATTCCACTCCAAATTCTCTACCAGTTTTGCAGATCTTTTATGTATGTCCAAATCCATTAGGCAGTCTAGCAATTTGCTTAGCGATCTCTCCTCTGGAACCTTCTACCCTGCTCCAACCTGGGCTGGGTGGATGGGCAACAGGCCTGCTGCACAGTTGTCATGTGATCTCCATTTACTGTCATCCAGCAGGTCCCTCTGCCTCTTAGATATTTGATCCCCTGTTTCTTGAGTCCAACATCTTCCTCTTTTTTAAAAATGTATTACTTCCTCATTTTGCTGGAGCAAATCTTCTGGTATCATCCTTAGAAAAGATACATGGAACTTTTTAAAAATTGAGGTTAAATTCACATAACAAAATTAATCATCTTAAAGTGAACAGTTCGTAATCATTTAGTATATTCCTAATGTTATATAGCCACGCCCTCTATCTAGTTGCAAGACATTTTCATCGCTCCCAAATTAAATACCATACCTATTTAGCAGTTACTTCCCATTTTCCCCTCCTCCAGCCTGGGGCAACCACTCAGCACAAAGTTTGCCAGGTTCAACCATGTAGTAGCCTATATCAATACTTCATTCCTTTTTATGACTGAATAATATTCCATTGTGTGTATAGGCCACAATGTTTATTCATTTATCCACTGATGAACACTTGGGTTGCTTCCATATTTTGACTGTTGTTAACAGTGCTGCTATGAACATTTGTGTACAAGTATTTGAGTACCTGTTGTCAATTCTTTAGGGAACATATCTAAGAGTGGAATTGCTGAGGCATGTGGTAATTCTTTTTTTTAAAATTAATTTATTTATTTTTATTTTCTGGCTGCATTGGGTCTTCGTTGCTACGTGCGGGCTTTCTCTAGTTGCAGCGAGCGGGGGCTACTCTTCATTGCGGTGCATGGGCTTCTCATTGCGGTGGCTTCTCTTGTTGCGGAACACAGGCTCTAGGCACACAGGCTTCAGTAGTTGTGGCACTCGGGCTCAGTAGTTGTGGCTCACGGGCTTAGTTGCTCCGCGGCATGTGGGATCTTCCTGGAGTAGGGCTCGAACCCGTGTCCTCTGCATTGGCAGGTGGATTCTTAACCACTGCGCCACCAGGGAAGCCCAAGACATGGTAATTCTATATTTAACATTTTGAGGAACTGACAACTGTTTTCTGTGGCCGTTGAGCCATTTTATATTCCTACCGGCAATGAACAATAGTTCCAGTTTCTCCATATCCTTACTCACACTTGTTATTTTCCATTTTATTAAAGTATAGATATCTTAATGGGTGTGAAGTAGTATTTCATTGCAGTTTTGGTTTGCATTTCTTTCATGACTAATGATGTAGAGCATCATTTCATGTGCTTGTGAGTCATTTGTGTATCTTCTTTGGAGAAATGTCTATTCAAATTCTGTGCCCATTTTAAAAATTAGGCTATTTGTCTTCCTGTTGTTGAGATGTAAGAGCTCTTCATATATTCTGGATACTAGACCTCTATCAGAGATATGATTTGCAAATATTTTCTCTTATTCTGTGGGTTGCTTTCTACTGTTGATTATGTCCTTTGATGCACAACAGTTTTTAATGTTGAATAAGTCCAATTTATCTATTTTTCTTATGTTGCTTGTGCTTTTAGTGTCATATCTAAGAATTCTTTGTCAAATTCAGGGTCATGAAGATTTACCCTTATGTTGTCTTCTAAAAGGTTTATGGCTTTAGGTCTTCTATTTAGCTTGTTTGTACATTTCGAGTTAATTTTCATGTATTGGGTGAGGTAGGAGTCCAACTTCATCTTTCTGCGTGTGGATATCCACCTGCCCCAGCACCATTTGTTGAAGAGACTGTTCTTCCTAATTGAATGGACTTGGCTCCCTCATTGAAAATCAGTTGACGCAAATAAATCTTTTAATATCTTCCCCGTCTGAAAATGTCTTAACTCTACTTTTGCACCTAATTGACAATTTGTCTGGGTAAAACGTTCATCTTTCCCCAGAATTGTTTTCTAGTTCCCAGTGTTGCTGTTGAGATATTTGATATCATTCTCACTCTTTATGCTTCCCATGTAGCCTGTGTTTTCTCTCTGGTAATTTGTAGAATATTTTCTTTATCCCCAGTATTTGAATACTTTGTTAAAATGTCCATTCATGTGGGTTTGTGTTTCGAGTGGGCCGTTTCAACATACAAAGCCATGTCCTTCAGTTCTGAGAATTTTTCGTTGTCTTCGTTATACACACACATATGTGAATATTATTTTACTTTAAAATTGTTAGTAATATATAACACTGAAATGTTGTAATGTATGTGTGTGTGTGTGTATATATATATATATGAACAATTTATATATGTGTACGTATTTTATGTACATATATATATATACACACACATATTTTGACATTTTACCCCAGAAAATAAGGATATTCTTTTATATAACCATAATACCCTTTCAACATACTTTTGAAAACTAAAAGTAATTCCCTATTACTTAATACCCTGTCTATATTCTGATGTCCATAATTGTCCTCAAAATGATTTCTACAGTTGTTCCTAATTTTTAGACCCAATCAATGATCACATGTTATATTTGATTGTTGTGTTTCTTAATATACACACACATGTACTTTTTCTTATTATTATTTAAATTTGATTTTCCTGATTAGCAGAGACTTGACATTCTTTTTTTTTTTTTATTTTTGGCGGCGTTGGGTCTTTGTCGCCACGCAGTGGCTTTCTGTAGTTGCGGCAGGTGGGCTTCTCATTGCAGTGGCTTCTCTTGTTGTGGAGCATGGGCTAGACACACGGGCTTCAGTAGTTGCAGCCTGCAGGCTCAGTAGTTGTGGCACATGGGCTTAGTTGCTCTGTGGCCTGTGGGATCTTCCCGGACCAGGGCTCGAACCCCTGTCCCCTGCATTGGCAGGCGGATTCTTAACCACTGCATCACCAGGGAAGCCCTTGACATTATATCTGCTAGATTTCTTCTTAATAGTCTGTTGCAAACTTTTATATTCTGACTGGTTTGTAAAACTATTACCTATACCTTCCAATGTTGTTCCACTTCCGAGTCACTGATAAAAGCACTGAGTAGAGCTGAGCCAATGCCGGGGCCTTGTGACATGCCCCTAGAAACCAGTCTTAGAGTGGAAAGTGATCTATCCATCCAGAATTTTCAGATACAGAAACTTAACATGCTATAATTTCACTTCATGTTTCTGTTTTTGCATAAGGCCAGCATGAGCACCTTTGTGAAATAACTTATTGGGAAACAGGTATGTATTGTACCTGTAGCAGGCTTCTGGTCTACCTGCTAAATCCTCAGACTGAAATTGGAAATAATGGCTACCATTTATTGTGTGGCTGCCAAGCACCCTGTATGTTCATGTAATATCTCTAGCGCTCACAACGCCCGCTAAAATAGAACATTACCACAATTTCAGAGTTGAGTAGAATGAAGCTCAGAGAGACGAAGGAGCTAGTCTAGGTTACAGTTTTATCTGATCTCCAAATCCGTTCTCCCTCTGCTGCTGCCCATTGCTCATCATGAATAGCTTGCCCTGACTTCTTCTGAGCAATCACCTGTTGCCTTCTAAATCCTCAGTCAGGCATTTAGCAGCCTAATTCTTAATGCCATCATCATGAATAAACTGAATAATCAGAATTAGTGAATGGTTTCTACCTATAACCCCTTAGGGAAACGTTCTCCTGAAATCTACCTAGGCACCAGCTTCAGCCCTGGATTTGAAATAATCGTCAATAAGAAAGAACGCAGAATCCTTAATAGTAGAGGTTCTGGGTTGTTGTGTTTTTTTAAAATTGTAAACAAAAGATTTTAATTGTCTTCCCAGCCAACACACATACACACACACACACACACACACAGATGAAAATCATGGAGGCAAGGGAGAACCAACTATTACTTTTATGCATAGTTATCTGATAGTAAGAAAAAAAAACCAGAAAAAACCCACATTAGGTATGAGTCTCTTTCATACTTTTCTTCACCTTTCACATTTTCTCCCCCTTTCAAGAAAATACAAAAATCGTTTTGTACAAGGAACACTGGCCAATAGGCTGAAATCTGTACCTTCATCTAGACGCCTCACTAGAAGGTGTCACCCCACTAGAGGGATGTCAAGACCTATCTCCCAGCTCCCAAACCGTCTCTGTACCTTTGGTGTCTTCCCATGGGACGTCACCCAAGCAAGCCATAGGAGCTCTTCCTTGACCCCTCTGGGGCTTCACTGGTTAGGGCAGCTCTCTTCCTTGGTTCAGTCACGTAAGGAAAGAATTGATTACGTTGGAATACGTAAACATGCCAACTTCCAACTAAAAAAAAAAATTAATCTTGGGAAATTTTGCCTTTTGAAAGCAATATTTATATTTACATTATAACTATTGGGCTGGCCCAAAAGTTCATTCGGCGAATGAATACATTGTTCAATGAAGCTCTTGGTGAAAACGAAAAAATGTGTCCTTTGCTTTTACTTAAAACCGAACAAACTTTTTGACCAACCCAATACTTTACATTAGAAATCAAAAGTCATTAGAAAAGTAAAGATTTTAATGCAAGGCAATAAAATATTGGTTATGTTTTCATGTAATCATGCAACAGATGTGTATGGATGGTGTACCAATGTCTTGGGCCTTGGGATGAAACAAAAATGATAAATAGGTGGTCATTGCCCACCCCAAGCTTACAGGTAAGTGAGGGATACAGATGGAGACAGAGGCAGTTACACACCTCTGTGATAAAGCCCATGATGGGGGAGCATGGGGGTTACAGGCGTCCCCAGGAGGTATTGAACCCGGAATTGGTGGAGGGTAGGGTGGTCGGGAGAGACTTTCAGAGCCGTTGCTAGATTCCAGCTCTCTTGCTGAGATCTGATCAAGGAAGAACGGTAGAGATGGTGGATTGAGGGCATGAGGATGGAAGAAATCGTCTTTTAGGCAGAGGAATGGGAACCCAACCAGAGCTCCTTAAGGGCCATCGTTGGAGTTGCGGGTATGAGGGAAGCTGGGCTGAGCAGTGGGTCTCATGACTGAGAGAATCAGGGTACTCTGGGTTGAATGTCTGAAACCTGCCACCAAGGATTTTGGTAGCAATTCTATTAGAAAAGCCATGAAATTATATCACTGAAATGGACCAAGCTTGTAGCCATTGAGCTGACTGCTTTATAATCAGCTCCTGAAGTTGAAAAAGGACATCAACCTGAAAACAGTTAGTTCGCTGGGTAGGTGTCGACCCTCACTTTTCTTTCCCTTTGCTCCTTCGTTTGGTTTTGGGATCTAAGCTATCTCTACTTATTTGTCATGTTGTATTAGTAAGCATCACTTTGCCCCCAGCCAATTAAAAGAGGATTTCTGAGGAGTGGACCCATAGGCTACCCCATCCTTACGAAATCCTTTTTTCCCAGTTGTAATTTATATCCTCAGCTTCCAGCTCTCCTGTTATGCCTCTTCTCTGCAGCAAAACTGAAAGACGTTTTCATTAGAATTAGAAGGTGCAGCAAATTATACCAGTTTGTTTTCCCTTTTCCTGTTTCTTTATAAAATCTCCCTTTGCTTTCCTGGAAGCCATTTATGAGCGATCGCTTTGTTCTGTTCGCCTAATACCCTTGCTTGTTTGTTCTATCATTCTTTTATCATCATAGCTTGAGCTGTTCCTCATGTGGATTGTTTATTGAGATATCATTTACACTGCTATTGTCTTCACTGGGCTACTTTTTCATGTGGCTTTTTAACAGTAGTTCTGTCAAGATTTTCTTCTTATGTGTGCTCAATACAGGCTTCTGTTTCTTTGTAGATTTTGGTTTTACAACCTCTATTTTAACACGTCTCCCCCCCCACCCCGCACCGTGTTATTAAAGGGAAGGTTTTGGTCATAAATAAAAGAGACTTTAGAATACAATTGACAATGATTTGGCTTCCCCCCATTTCAGTAAGAGAATTGAGGGCAGCAAATTCTCTGAAGATACATAGAAAATACCACTGGAGAACTGCTTCTATACTCCTGATTAAAGAGGTTGGAGGCATTACTGCCATAAACTATTTGCTATTGACCACTTTGCCTGTTTGGGTCAATATAACTATCAATATGTTGGGAATGTCAGAATTTTCTGTGATCTTAAGTATGCATTTGAGCAACTATTAAAACTATATGTAATCTATCAGATGTCTCACAAATGAATTTCCCAAAGCAAAGGAAGAATTTTGACTGGTCTATGTTCAAACCATGTCTTACTCTGTAAAACCAACAGATCAAAGATTTCTTATACCTGGGTCAACATACCAATATCCAGGGGGAAGGTGACAATATTTATCAGTATTTCTAATATATGAATGTTATAGATCAAATAACAGGATATTTTAATTTTCTGTTCATGTCTTTAACAAAACCACTTTCCCTTTCATCACCAATTTTTTTTCTAGTCAATAAGAGAGAGGAATCTATGTCACATGTTAAAACTACCTCAAAGGTTCATTTACATTCTTCTTAGGAATCTAGACATCTTAAAATTTCATATTATTCCCACTTTTTTACCTTAATGTGTAGGATAGTTATTGCCTAATAGTTATGGGATAAATAAGTACAGATTTAATTTTGTTTGCCGGATTGTGAAAATGATGAGTTAAATCTAAGAGATACACTTTTTTTGTGTGTGTGTGGTACGCGGGCCTCTCACTGTTGCGGCCTCTCCCGTTGCGGAGCACAGGCTCCGGACGTGCAGGCTCAGCAGCCCTGGCTCACGGGCCTTTCCGCTCCGTGGCATGTGGGACCTTCCCGGACGGGGGCTCAAACCCGTGTCCCCTGCATCGGCAGGTGGACCCTCAACCACTGCGCCACCAGGGAAGCCCTTAAGAGATACTTTTACAGTTGCTTCTAATGATGGTCTTCTGGCCAATTACATTATTATTAAGTTAATTTAATTTCCTTAATTTCAGGAAGGATGGTGATTCACAGATATAGGACTAAGTAAACTGGAAAGGCACACTTATGGGTCAATCACGGTCTATTCTATTCGTTAGGAATATAAGTAAAGTTTCTAATTATGCTGTCATTATACCTACAGTGGCATGTCCATAAGCCCTCCATCTTTGCCCCTTAGTTATTTGTGTATTTTGTTTGAAAGAAATATACTAACAAAATAACATAAAATATTTATTTTTGTAATTTAATGATCTTGGCCAAGTAACTAACAGATAAGCTCATTATAGCTAAAATTATACTGAAAATATCTCTTCACTCACTCATCTCACGTACTGTTACTACAACACATATATTTACCTGGGTTTTTACCCCCTTTCCTTAAAACAAAAGGACCATCTCACCACACAGCAAAACCCTGGGTAGGTGGAAACAAAACAGCAAGGGAAGATCTAGAAATCAGTTAGATTCAAAAGAGCACAAGATAAGCAGTAATTGAAAAAGAACACATATTAAGGTTTCACAAAACATTTTTAAATGCTTTTATTCTAGATATGAAAGGTCAGATTCATTTTGCTTGATTATATTTTGTATACTTCTTGAAGTTTTGCATTTATGAAGAAACTGATTATTTACTATGTGTACAATTTCTTAAAAGCATTCCAACAAACATTTATATTTTAGGGTTTGTTGAAGAACTTTACCAAAGGCCTCTTTTTAAATTTTTAAAAAAATTTTTGAGCCCAAGTTACCATTTTCCGACCATGAAGTACCACACACAGGCAAGTGCACACAAACACATAAACACACAGCCTTAGTGTGATGGGCAGAAAGATTTTTCACCAAAGACCTAATTTTAGATGAGTTCTGCACCAAACTATACCGTTTCATTTTTTTTAAGTTAAGAGCAAAATTTCATTTTAAAATGTTTTTTGAGGGGCTTCCCTGGTGGTGCGGTGGTTGGGAGTCCGCCTGCCGATGCAGGGGACACGGGTTCGTGCCCCGGTCCGGGAAGATCCCACATGCCGCGGAGCGGCTGGGCCCGTGAGCCATGGCCGCTGAGCCTGCGCGTCCGGAGCCTGTGCTCCGCAACAGGAGAGGTGAGAAAACCGCGTACCGCAAAAAAAAAAAAAAAAGAAAAAAAAAGGTTTTTTGAAATATGTTCAAGCTTTCTTGGGGATAATCCAGCTGTTTAGCCAAGCCCCCTCCTCACCCTTTTTTTTTTCAAGGTTACAGAAGTACAAAGTGTAGATTCAATTTGTTACTTAAAGGATGTACTTTGAGAAGACCGAAGTTACTTCTAGTTAGCAAGTTCTTTGCCATGCAGGTAACAATTTATCACAATTTGACAGGATACACTTTTTAAATTTGAGGTTGAGGAGGACTGTAGAAATAGCTCTGGGCAGAAAAGGACGGCTTGCGTGGAAGTATATAAGGTGTTGTGATGTGATATTTTACTCCACACCCATATTATAAATAAACACAACTGGAAAAAAAAATCCTCCAAACACTCGCTGTGCTAAAACTAAAGTGTGTGTGCTATATTAAGAAAAGGGGGATATATGTTTGCATTGGTAGGGATGGGCTGGTGGTTTTCATGACAAAATGCTTTCCTTGTCCCCCCCCCCACCAAAAAAAAGGCTACAAACTCTGTCATAGTGATTGTGTAGTTTGTAATTTGAAGTTCATTGTTCAGATTCTATGTAGTTAGAGAAGTACAGTCAATTTTCATTTATAAACATTCTAGATTATGCATAGGTAGTTTGCTGTCTTTGGTAATCATTTATAAAATCTGGCTAACCTCTCTTTTCCCTCCCAACACCTACTGAGGCTTCTCTTCTTCCAAAGGCCTCCTTAAATTTCCCATCAGTGTTTACAGAATAGTAACTAATTTTGAAGATAGGTCCGTCTTTTAGGAGAAAGCATAGGTATTTGAAGGTAAATGCATGCCATTTTGGTAATCTGCTATTTTGAATGGTGACATCACCAGGCCGTGCCACCCACGGAACCCTGCCCAGGTGCTGGTCTCCTCCTCCTCAGACTATTCTAGAAACAAGTTAGGCTATGACTCAGGACTAGTGTTGTGGTATTTTGTAACACTTAAAATAATTCACCAGAGTATATAATGATTTTATATTTCTTTGGCAACAAAACAGTGTGGACCATTGTATTTTGAAAATACAGACAAGTTTAGATATTATTATTACCTGTCTTGCCAAAATCAGTAATCTTCAGGAAGCTTGAATCAGTTATTCCTTTTCAGGGAAAAGCAAAGCCCCGTCATTTCACTTCCACATATAATAACTTTTGATTGCTGGGTTGAGAATTAGCCACATGTAAGATCTGCAATCACCATTCTTTCATTAAACAAACATGCATTGACGTCTTGCCGTGGATCAGGCCTGTGCAAGGTGCTAAGCTTGCACAGCTGAGCGAGGCCATCCTTGTCAGATGCTGGGGAGGGAAACAGCCATAGACACATGATTATAATTTAACGTGGGACATGTGACTTTTAGGATGTGCCCAGGGTACCAGGTGAACACGGAGAAGCAGCAGGTAGCTCGCGGGGTGACGGGAGGGGCACCAGGGAAGCTTCCCTGAGGTAGGATACCTGAATGGAGTCAGAGAGGAGGACCCTCAGCAAGGGGGGAGGGCGTGTGGCAGGGGGTGGCAGTCGCAGCAGAGACACATGAGTGACAACACAGATGCCTTAAAGAGCCTGCTGCCCTCATGGGAAGTATGAACGGTTGGCGTATGCAGTGAGGGACAGCAGGAGGCAAGGGAGGACGTTGGAGAAGTAGAGGCTGGGCCGACTCAGGGAGGCTTCGGGGCTGTGTTAATAAACTCGGACTTTATGCTTAGCCAATGGGGAGCCATGACGGGTTTTTAAGCAGAGGGCTCACATGGTCAGAGTTGCACTTTAGGCAGATCCATCTGCAGAGGAAGAGAAGTGAAGAAAGCAAGACTGAATCCCGGGAGGAGGGTTGCGAGACTCGGCCAGTAGTCGGGCCGAGATGAACGGGCCGGTGTTAAGAATGGAGAGGGGAGACAGCCTCGGGAATTACAAGCATCAGACGGCCAGAAAGTGATGGCGGGCGGGTGAGAGGGGTCAGGAGCAAGAGGGGTCAAGGGTGGCGGCAGCATCCTCGCTCGGGCCGGTGGGCAGATGCGGCGCAGGACAGCAAGACGGACGGGAGAGCGGGGCCCGCTCGCGGCGAGGCTCCCCTCCCCCTGCCACACCAACACGCACGCACACACACGCACACGCATGTGCACACACTCACACGCGCACACTCACACACACTGCCCCCTCTCACACACACACAGTGCACCTCTCACACACGCACACGCACACACACATTGCCCCTCACACACACACACACACACACACAATGCACCTCTCCCTCTCTTTCACACACACACAATATACCTCTCTCTCTTTTTCACACACACACACGCAATTCACCTCTCTCTCTCTTTCACACACACACATTGCACCTCTCTCTCTCTCATACACACACACACACACACTGCACCTCTCTCTCTCTCACACACACACACACACACACACACATACTGCACCTCTCACACACACACACCATGCACCTCTCTCTCTCTTTCACACACAATATACCTCTCTCTCTTTTTCACACACACACAATGCACCTCTGTCTCTCTCTTACACGCACACACACACATTTTTATTATGTAAGTTTCAGGTGTACAACATTATAATTTGACATCTGTGTACACTACACAGTGATCACCACCAAAGTCTAGTTACCATCCATCACCTTACAGTTCACCCCACACAGACTATTTAGATTTAACTTTTTAAAAAGTTTTATTAAAGTATAGATGAGTTACAGTGTTGCGTTAGTTCACACACGCTATTGAAATTTCTCTGTCTTGGGCTTCCCTGGTTGCGCAGTGGTTAAGAATCCGCCTGCCAATGCAGGGGACACGGGTTCGAACCCTAGTCTGGGAAGATCCCACCTACTGTGGAGCAACTAAGCCTGTGCGCCACAGCTACTGAGCCTGCTCTCTAGAGCCCATGAGCCACAACTACTGAAGCCCACGCGCCTAGAGCCCATGCTCTGCAACAAGAGAAGCCGCTGCAATGAGAAGCCCGCACACTGCAACGAAGAGTAGCCCCCGCTCGCCGCAACTAGAGGAAGCCCACGTGCAGCAGCAAAGACCCAATGCAGCCAAAAATAAATAAAATAAGTAAATAAATAAATAAATAAATTTATTTTAAAAAACGTCGCTGTCTTGCTCTTGTAGTGCACCGTGCTTCCCCTACAGGGTCACCGCTGCTCTTCATTTTAATTGCATGTTTCATCGTCTGTCTTCCTCACTCAACTGCAAAGCTCCTGGGAACAGGGATTGTGGTTGCCTTCTTCATGATTCACTCCCACGTTAGCAGCCTGCCTGCCACGTTGTAGGCATCAATACATATGTATTAAAGGGGTGAATGCAGTTTTCAGATCATAACTAAGAGTCAGCCATACATTTTCAGTTAGTTTTCTATGTGGATTTTTCTCTTTTTTTTTGGTTCTGTTTTGTTTTGAACAACAGCCCTGCTGAAGTTATCGGCTGAAGAGCTGGGGCTGTCACACCAGCGAACCTGGCTCCCAGCCCCTGCCCCACCCTTTGCCAGGTCTGTGATATTGGGCAAGGGGCTTATGCCCTCCTGGGTATCGCTTCTCCACGAGTATAGTTAGGAATAGGGACAGGTCTGATTGCTGAGGTCCTGCCAATCCTGATGTTTTACAAGAAAGGAGGACATTTTATACGACTGACCAGAAAGAGAAAAATAGTAGTAATACCTTAAATACTTTATTGAGCAGAAAAAAGCCTCAGGAAAACAGAAAGCCCAGACTCTTGCCATTAACACGTCCACTGTGTTCCAACTTGGTCGGTGATATGGACTTACTAAATTAAAGAGAAATCAGCTCGAGTGATATATGCTGCATATTTCCGCGTGGCATCGCCACTGTCCTAAGGTCTGATGGTCCCAAGGGTTGTTCAGGATGAGTAATAGGTTAAACGAGACGCGCCCGTCTGCGGTGCGCTCCGCGCGTGCCCGCCTCTCCCCAAAGCAGCTCCCTGTGTGCTGCGAACTCTCTTTTGTCGCCAATGTCTCTCTGTCCCCAAGAAGCCCTGCATTTATTCTGCCTCTAAATGGGCTCCCCTTCTTGTAAAGCATCATTATACCCCGTGGAAAAGAATGTGAGCTCAGAGGCGTCTTTGTCCGAAAGAACTTTGAAGGCAAATTCCTTGAACTTCTGAGACATTCAACAGACAGTAGCTCCTTTCCTCGGGGGTGCATGTGTTTAACTCTGGCAGGAACCTTTGACATGTTTTCCCACAGTTCTGTTTATTGTGACTTCCTAGGGACATTTCCCTGTTGAAAATTTAACTAGAAAAGAAAGTTTGCATTACTCTTGCTGGGTTTTAAGCAAGGATGAGAAACCCGTTTGTTTTACACTGATAATAACCTTTTTTCAGAAATTTATTTTCTTGAAGTATAGTTGATTTACGATGTTGCATTAGCTTCAGGTGGACAGCAAAGTTATTCAGTTATACATATATATACATTATTTTCCATTATAATTTATCAGGATATTGAATCTAGTTCCCTGTGCTATACAGTAGGACCTTGTTTATCCATTCTCTGTACAATAGTTTACATCTGCTAACCCCAAACTCTCAGTCCATCCGTCCTCCACCCACCCCCACCCACCCCTTAGCAATAACCTTCTTAAGACAACGATGGGTCTCCCTTGCTTACATAAAAAGGTGCGCTGAATGACGTGCACAGGTTAAGTTTCTGTGAATTGAAACCTACATGGTAAGTTAAAGGAACTTACCATGCTTTTGTTTGCATTGAAAAGTCTGCTTTATAGAGAGCAGTCTCCTAACTTACCTGTTTGCTAATTCTATTTGTTATTACATCGGAATAACTGCTTCTACCCTGATCCTAGCCAAGCTCTTTCTCCATCTGGGCTATTGTCATGATCTAACTGGCCCCTCAGTTCCACCCTAGTTCCCAAAACAGAAGTCAGGGTGATCCTTTTAAAATGTAAATATGTTTTAAAACTTAACGTCTGCGTTCAGAACAATCCAACACCTCCGTTGCTCTCCGAGTAGAACCCCAAGTCCCTACCGTCCCACTCACCTTTCTAAATACGCCAAGCACGCTCCTCCCCCGGAACTCCGTGCTGCCTGGTCCCCGCACCTGGAATCTCCTGCCAGACACACCATGTGGCCGCCGCCCTCTCTCCTTCAAGATCTTCCTCCACTCAGACCTCAGTGAGGCCGAGGGACACCACTCAATTGAAGACCGTGGTCTTGACTCCCACCCTGCACATCTCATCCCCCTTCCCGGCTCTGGTTCCGCCCTTACCACCTTCTGACGTTCCCTATATGTGCTTGTTTATTATGCTGTTGTCTTCATCATAGAAGGTAGCTGAGTGAAGGCAGAGTTGTTTTCTGTTTTGTTAGCTGCTGTATCCCCAGTGCCTGGTGTGGTGCTCACACACAGTAGGGGCTCTGAAAACGTGTTGAATCAATGAGTGAATGAATAATTAGGTGTTTCTCAGGTGTAATCTAAACAAAGTCAAATTTTTCTTTTCTATAGAGTTTAAGCCTATAGAGTAAGGGTAAAGTCTATCAAAGTCTATATGTTTAAACTTGTTTGTACCTAGCTGACAAGGACATTGTAACATAAGGAATCACGATGACAAGGACTAAGCGTAGGGAGGCACAGAAGGTGGTCGAAAGGGAGCAGGACTGAAGATGCGGTCCATATACACAATGGAATATTACTCAGCCGCTAAAAAGAATGCAATAATGCCATTTGCAGCAACATGGATGGACCTCAGATTATCACACTTAGTGAAGTAAGTCAGACAAAGACAAATATCATATGATATTGCTCATACATGGAATCTAAAAAAAAATGATACAAATGAACTTATTTACAAAACAGAAACAGGCTCACAGACTTAGAGAATGAAATTATGGTTACTGGGAGGAAGGATGGGGGGAGGGATAGATTGGGAGTTTGGGATTGACATGCACCCACTGCTCTATTTAAAATACATAACCAACAAGGACCTACTGTGTCGCACGGGGAACTCTGCTCACTATTCTGTAATAACCTAAATGGGAAAAGAATTTGAAAAAGAATAGGTACATGTATAACTGAATCACTTTGCTGTACACCTGAGATTTACACAGCACTGTTAATTAACTATACTCCGAAATAACTGAATCACTTTGCTGTACACCTGAGAGTAACACAGCATTGTTAATTAACTATACTCCGATATAAAATAAAAAATTTAAAAAGGCGGGGTGGGAGCAGGGCTTAAGGCTTAGCCTGAGCTTTTGTGCTCAGATCTGGCCTCAGGAGCACGTGCATTGTTGTAAGGATTTGACATAATGCATGTAAACTGCCTGACGCACAGGGATGTTTACTACACAAAGGGAATAATCGTGAGCTTTCTGTCATTATTTGGAACCATTCTGGAGGTTGCCTCCGCTGTCCCAATGACTTAAGACTTCTAAGAAAGCCACCAAACAAGGGGATTTCCTGCTGGAAACCCGTGGCCCACTGCATCCTGTCAGGGCCCCTTTGGAGACTGGAGCAACGCACAGCAGGAGAGCTGTGCAACCGTACTGCTCTTAATGAAAAATGAGGAAAGGAATCCATTTGTCCCTTTCCCAGGATAAAGCACACGCCTCCTGCTGTTGACTTTATACTTCCAGCCTCGCGCCTTTGATGTCTTAGTGTCTTGCATGTTTATTGATGCTTCGCAGTGGGCCCATGGAATAGGCAGGGCAGCTACACTCATTCTCAGTACCAAATTCCACATGACTGGTTTGTGGCTACAAGGTGGCCTGAACTCCAGGTAAGGGTTCTTTATACCATTTGTTGCCTTTTTAAAATGTATGCAACAATTATTGGACTGCTCCTTATATGCCAGGCACTGTTCTAGGCACTGGGAGTACAGCAATGTCTCTAATCTCATGGAGCATACATTCCAGTGGAGGAAAAAAGACAGTAAACAAAGGGCAGGTAAATGTGCAGTGTGCCAGGTAGAGATTTTTGCTACACAGGAACATGAAGCTAGGTGAGCGGCATCGGATGTTGCTATGCAATATCAGGAAATCAGGTAAAACCTCACCGAGAAGGTTACATTTGGACAGAGACTGGAGCAGGCCGTGCAGATACCTGGAGAGTGTTGCAATGAGGGAGCAGCAAGGGCAAAGGCCCTGAGGCAGGACCATGTTTGGCTACTCGAAGCATGACAAGAGTGGCTGGAGCTCGGTGAGCAGGTGGGAGAGTGTGGGCGAGATGGCCAGAGAGAGTGGGCAGAGGTCAGGCCACTGTAGGACTTTGATTTGTGCTCCAAGTGAGATGGGAAGGCTTGAGGGTTTTGAGGAGAAGAGTGATCCTTGTGCTGCTGTGTTGCGTTGAAAGGACACAAGGGGAGCCAGGGAGAGCAGATGTTGCAACAGATCCAGCTGGGAGGTGCTGGCAGCTGAGACCAGAGTTGTACCAGTGGAGGTGCTGAGAAGGAGTTTGATGATGGATATTATCTTGCAGGTAGACCTGGAAGATTTTGTGAAAAGATTGGAAGTGGGGTTTGAGGGAAATAGAGGCGTTAACAATGAACTCCAATCTTTTGGCTCAAACCTCTGGAAGAATGGGTCTGCCATTTCCCCAAAAGGGAGAGATTACAGGTAGAGCAAGCTTGTGTTGGTTTAGCTGTGTCTGATTTTTTTTTTAAGGATGCAGTTGAAATTAGGGGTTCAATTTTGGGCATGTGAAGTTTATTAAACATCCAAGAGAAGATGTCCTGTAGGCACGTTGACAGGCATGAGTCTGATAGGAGACCAGGACCTGTCTGAGCTGGAGATGTGAATGCAGATACATCAATGCAGAGACGCTGTTTAAACCTGTGCAAGTAGATGGAATCATCTGGAAAGTGGGTGTAAACCAGGAAGCATCCAAGATCAGAGACCTGTAGCACTGCAACGTTTGCCATTTAGGGGATGTCAAGGAACCAGCAAAGGAGGCTGGGAAGATGTGACCCACAGGGAGGGGAGTGGAGAGAGATTCGGTCCAGGAAGCCGGGGAAAAAAGTGGAGGGTGAGATCCCCTCTGTCAGGTGGTGCCACTAGGTCAAATGTGTAGATAGACAGACAGACAGACAGATACGTACAAAATATGTACAAAATATATATGTACATATGTACAAAATGTAGTACAGTATATGCCTTCTTAACTTGACGTTACTTCATGAACCATTTTCCATGTCATTAAATATAATTTCCACGTGTGGCTTTTAATGACCCCATAGTATTTCATGTCATGGATGTGCTATAATTTATTTACTATTCTCTGACTGTTGGATGTTTGTATCAACTTTTCAGTATCATAAATAATGCTTATATATACATCATGCTGTACAGCTTTTGATTCTTCTATATAAACTCCTAGAACTGGAATTATTGGGGTGGCCATACAGTTCGTTCCGTAACATCTTACGGAAAAACCCAAACGAACTTTTAGGCCGACCCAATACAACCCAGTCAGAAGTGAATATTTATTATAAATGTTCATCCAGAAAGACTGTAGCAACGTTTGCTTCTACCAGCTTTGTGAAAGAGGAGTGCTTATTTTACTGTGGGCTTCACCGATACTGTGTATCAGTTGTTTTCAGTTTTTTTGACAATAGAGTAAAAATGGCTTGTCGGTGATGTTTGCGTTTTTTTTCATGAGATTACTATGGCTTCATGTAGCTTTTGCACCTGTCTCTTGTCAATGTATCTGTTGGAATCATGTACTTTTCTTAGTTACTTGGTAAAGCCACGCATGCAGTAAGGATATTGATATTTTGCCATAACTGGGGTAAATATTTTTCCCAGCTGTTTGCACTTTGGTTTTATAATGACATTATATGAGTTATAAATTTTAACATTACATTTAGAAAATTCTTTGCAATTTTGAAAGTAATATATATGTATATAGTTTCAAGATTTCTAAATTTTAAAGTTATTTATTTTTATGTATAGTTAAAGGTAAGGCCCTAACCTGCCTTTTTTTTTTCCCCAGAAGTAATCAAATCTACTCACCCAGGTCAAGAATTTCTACTCTATGTTCCAAATTCAGCCTCTCATTGAACACTTGTAGAACAAGGCAACATAATTAGTAAAGAACCCGTTAAACAGTTCTAATAGTTTAAGCTTCATTTGGTCTCAAAACCTGCTGCCATGTAATTTCTATATCAGTGAGGACATGATAGGCTGTGCTGCTGTGATAAACAGCCCACATTTCTTCTCTGCCTTGTCCAGAAGGGATACCTGTCACTTCCCTCCAAACCCCATTGGCCAGAGCTAGTCACATGGTCCTACCTAACTGCAGGGGTTGGAGAGGATGGGAAGCAAAGGGAATGTTTCAGGAGTACCCCTCCATCTGCCATAGATTCTATCTAGCGTTGGCCTCAGGAACGCAGAGTAAGACTTTTCCACATACGCCTTCAAATAGTTGAAAACAGCAGTCACATCCCACTGCCCCCAATATGCACACTCCCTGTGCACTCAGAGTCTTCTGGTTTTCAGAAGAAGCCTCACTCTTTTGATCATTTCTTCTCTTAGTTTCTTTCTTTTCTTTTTCTTCTTTTTTTTTTTTTTTGGCCGTGCCACAAGGCATGAGGGATCTTAGTTCCCTGACCAGGCATCCAACCCGTGCGCCCTGCATTGGAAGCGCAGAGTCTTAACCACTGAACCACCAGGGAAGTCCCATCTAACTTAGTTTCTTATCCCGTTGCCATCCTGGAAACCCTTTCCTGGATGCATTACCACTTATTCATATCAGTTATTAATACCCCAAATGTCTTGTGATTTAAACATTTATCTTCCATTTCATTAACTTCCGGTCTTATATTCTCGAAACAGAGTCTTCATCCTCCTCTGCTTGGTGTTCCCTGCTTACGACACCTTCCTATCCTACCAGCATGAGGCTTGGCTCGTAGCTACCCAGTTTGCCAAATGGATTGTACAGCTGTAGTTTCCATCGACCTAGGATCGTGATGCTAACCAGTTCAGGAAGACATATCCTAAAGCCATGACCTGTCATCAGTTCATTAAGATGTACAGCTGTTTTACGATACAATTTGCTCAAGCCGTAAATCACATCCAGTTTCTGTGCTTCAGCTTTTCAGTGCTTCCAGCTGCTACATTTTCCCATTGGGTGTGGATGAACCACTGGAGTTTGAGACAGTAGACAGCCTAGGAAAACAATGTCACTGAACTGATAATGCGTGTGAAAGTCTTCAAGTCTCTGCTGACTTAGAATGAGGAAGAGGGAGGGACTTTTGATAGCCCTATTCTCCAAGTGCTCATGTTACTTTAGATCAGAAAATTCACCTTGATCCATGTTGTACTTCTTGAACCAAAAGGCTTTGCCACCCTCCCCCTTCCCCTGAGGGTGCTTCATTGTCCCATGGAGTCAGATGGTGACAGTGGGCCTGAAGGGTCTATAAGGGCTAGACCTCTTACAATGCTTCTGCCAAGAAAACTAGCCGAGGTGACATTTGAGGTTTACTGGGCAATATAAAGTTGACTTCCACATTACCCATCATCTAGGCCTTGTTTGTGTTCAAAACCTGTTTCAAATGCTAATAGCCAGTTGTGCATATGATAGCGTCACGTGTGTGAGAGCCAGTCATACGTGTCTATTAAATCCTTGTGTGGACCCAGAGATGCTGTTACTTTTAACAGTCCAGATTCAGACGTTTACTGGGACACTCAGGTATATGAAAGCTTACGCTTAAACATGCCCTTTAACCTACCTAATAGTTTCCAAATACCCATTCAGCTACCACCATCTCCCGACTTCCTTCACTATTGTAATTGAGTACTAGGAGTCTGTTTTTCCAGAGTGAGAATACCACGAAGCCTCTTTTGAAACCAGTGGAGTCAGACTCATGTCAAACTGCCACTCATTAAATGCACAATAAGCACATCTTAATAGCCTGACAATTCCATGTGCTACCCTAAAGGTATTTGCAAACATTATTTCCAAAACACGTTCTTGTTCCAAGTAACGTGAGTAGGCCTCATAATTCACTAATTTCCAGCCAAGTCCGAAATATCAAAGGTTAGTGTCCAGAGATCGTAGTGTGTGAAAGAATGGGAGCTCTTGTTTTCAAATTCAGCTGTGTTGGTTTTACAATTTCGGGACTGGAAAACGGCCAGAAGACTGTATTAACCTTCTTTTCAATCTTTCTTAAGAATTCTCTCATGTCTAGGATGCCAACTAGACTCCGAGAATTCATGCTTATTCTGTTGTGTCCAGGGGATGCCTTCTGTTATCCGTAGTTGCCTGCAATGGCGAGGGGTTAGAGATTGAAAGAGTAAAAGTCAAGTTTTTAACCCAAGAATAGGGTATTTGTTTCACCGGGCATCACAGTCAAGTTCAGGGCCACCGGGAGCTCACGTGAAGCCTAGAAAAGAAAGAAGCTTCCGTGCACATCCACTGTCTGAGGCTTGGGCCCTGGTGGGTTGATCCGTACTGAAGCTTGGTTTTTAGTCCATTCCCTTGACTGCAATTTTAGTTCCTATTTCCTTGGCCCTCAGATTTATAGGTTAAAATCTTCATACCTGTAGCTTTGCTTCCCCGTTTCCCACCTCTGAACCTCCTATCCTCAGACCCTAGGCCCCTGTCCCTCAGTCGGGGTCTGCAGAGCTATGCTCCCCAGGTTTAAAATGCTTGTTCTCATTACTCAGGAACATTGCAGAGAAAAATCCAGATACGATATGTTTATGATATGATTGAATCTGGTTTGAATATATTTCAAGAAGAGCATAGTTTCAAGTAAAAAAAAAAAACTGAAATTTATTCAGAAATAGATAAGTTAGTAAACTTTTGCATGCAATTTCACAATATGTAAAAATAATAACAGAATTTTGTAATGACAGTGGCCCCTGCATAGCATTTTTGTTTGTTTGTTTATTTTTTGTAGCACAGCAAAAAGCCCAGGTATCAAATAGACTGGAGGCTGGGAAGATACGTACACTACAAGCCTATACATTTAAAAAAAGTAGCCTAATCCCCACCCCCACCCCACCCCACAGAGTTGTCTCTTACATTCATTTCTCCCTAGCAGTGTTAAATCTGGTAAGGATTGTGTTCATCTTGCCACAATTAAAAGTCTACAAACTAAAAAATTTCCATAAAAGCCAACCATCAAAATGTGTGAAACATCTAAGATGTTGATATAATTGAAACCTGTCTTCAGTATTTGCTAAATACATGTTTTCCCTCCCTTGACATCTAATGAACAGTTGTAGAGCTATGTCTGAGTTTAGCATTGTAAGATCCGGATTCAAAGTACCACAGGAGAACAGTCAACTCTGGTCTTCTCTGGATTCATGGGCTATTTTTAAAATAAATACCAGCTACATAACTAATTTTTAAAAAATCAAAACTTTGTTATTGGTTGGTTATTTGTGATACAAAACTTTCTACCTGCTAGAAGATGATAAAAAAAATGATGATCAATTTTCCTTGCTCAAGAATTCCAAATAACTTAGCTAGATACACACACCCCCAACTCAAGTGGGAGAGCGTAACACCCCTCACCTTAGATGTGGGCTTCCATCCCACATCTATGGATGGAAGGCGGGAAGAGAAACTTCCCAGTGGAGAAACCTGACAAGCCCCAGTCAGCCAGTGATCAAGGCCAACGTCGACAGTGATAAGGACCCTTGCTGTCCTGTTCACCTCTGTGGTTGTCTTCCGCAAAACCCATAACCTTCGTCTAACCATGAGAAAACCATCAGACAAAACCCAGTTTTGGACTTTCTGCAAAATACCTGATCACTACTCCTCAAAACTGTCATCAAGAACAAGGAAAATCTTATAACCTTTAAAAACTGTGACTCACTATGTTGTACACCTGAAATACAAAATACTGTGTACCAACTATACGTCAGTACCAATATTTTTTAAAACGAAACAAAAACAATTAAGTCTGAGGAGTTATTCCAGCCAAGAGGTACCTAAGAAGATGTGATGACTAAATGTAATATGGTGTCCAGGATGGGACTCTGGAACAGAAAAAGGGCATTCAGAAATCCAAATAAAGTGTGGGCTTTAGTTAATGAAATGCATCGATGTTGATTCATTACTTGGGACAAATGTCACATACAAGGGAAGATGTTCATTAGAGGGGAACCTGGGTGTGGCGGTTATGGGAACTCACTGTACTATCTTCGCAACCGTTCTGTAAGCTTAAAGCTATTCTAAAAGAAATAAAAGTTTATTTTTAAAAAAGGCTATTAACAGACCCTCCAACTGGGCCAATAGGGTTCTCTCTACAACCTGATTCCAGGACACCCCTGCTTCTGTGCTCAGAGACCCCCTACCTGGTGACCTGTCTGTGGACCTTCTCTAGCACCAAAACATCTCCTAAAACATCTTTTATAAGTCGTTCCACACATCTGGCACCAGGGCTGAAGTTTCCCGGAGTCATCTGAATCAGTGTCTGCACCAGAATGAAATCCTGCGCACACGTGGTAGAAGACACTTGCCTTCTCGTTACCCATCCAGTGTCTGACTCTTTCCTGCTTTTTGAGTCTCTGTGTGGTTTCTCACTACAGGAGTTGAAAATTCCAGACAATGGCTCCAAGACTGTGTCCTCTGCTACATTCATCAGATGCACCCATGGCAACCTCAGGATCAGGAGGCGAGGTGGCGGGGAGTCTTCCCAGGGGACGGCGGTGTGTTGGGGGGTGATGGGGGGAGGCGCAGGGACTAGTGGAAGGGTCCTGCAAGCTTCGGGAGGTCTACTGTCAAGCAGTGGAGTCCTACCAGCCATGCTGGGCCAACCAGTTCTGCAGCAGACTTTGTTCCCAGCCTGGTTCTCCAGCCCGCCTGGCAGTACTGAAGCTACACAGTGTTCTTTATGTAAAATTGTTTGTTGAAAAAAAACATGCATACATAACACCGCACAGATCATAAGAGCACAGTTCGATTCATTTTCACAGAGTGAACCGATCTACTAGGACTCATATCAAGAAACAAAACCTGGAAACCCCTCCCACACCTTCACATCCCGGCTCAGAGGAAGCTGGCCAGGCAAGACCAGCCACGGGAGTGCAGGAGGCAGCGAAGCCTGTGAGAAGACTTGCGTCAGCCCACAGGCCTGCCTGCCATCTCAGCTTCCATTTCCATGTCTCTTGCGTCCTTATGATAAGTCCCATTTTCCTGAGTTAATTAGAGCTGGCTTCTGTTCCTTGCAGCCCAAATGGCCTGAATAGCAACTGTTTCTACTTAGGCGAACAGAAAACATATAACGGTCCGATGAAAACCATGACTCACTCATGCCAATATCTCATGGGAAGGAATGCCTTCAAAATTAGTGGCTTTGGAGGGATACTTGACACAATAGCATGAAAAATAAGATGTCATTTAAAGGGTAGGCTTAAAACAGTGATATTTATAGAATTAGATATAATCTTAGAATGGGGAATAGGGCATTGGAGTACCAACGGCACCCCACTGGTTCCTGAGCAATGATCTTTAGTAAATCATTTCTCTGCGTTCCTGCTTGTGTGGTCATGGAAGAGAGCATTAAGAACCTGGGCTAAAAGATGCTGCCCGGGGGAAAGTATAATGATTTTAAATGGCAACGAGTCTCATACGTTAATTTCCTAGCAAAGTCTGTGTCAAGCCCAGATGCTGGGGAGAAAGTGAAAATGACAGCACCAAACAAGACAAGAGTACCTTTTGCTGGTGTGTTTGCTGACGGCCTGTATGTGTCAGACTTGATGAAATGCACTTACAAGCCCCTGCCAGATGTTAAAGAAAGCAACTGTGAGTTCTCGTCCCTTGAACCCTACCAGCCACCAAAGCAATTTAGCTGGTGGCGCTGGGTATCAGTTTATGCTGAGACAGGGTGTGGGCTATCTCCTCTCGTGGGCATTTTGCCTTTTGGACAGCTTGTGGGAACACGCATAAAGACTCTGGAGGACATCCAGGGCATTTTAGGAGAACTGGGTGGGTGGCAGTCAGCGGTGACACAGTCATGCGTCCACTCTAAGTGCTTTGAACTATTTTTACTAATTTATTATTTTACTCATTTAGCCTTAGCTAGATGTGTTTATTTGCAAATATTTGCTTAGCACTTGCCATACAGAATCCACCAGAGAATTTTCAATTGTGACAGTTTTCTTCACTTTGCATCTCTTCCGTGACAAACTCTGTAAGGTTAGAGATCTTCCATTTATGAATCCCCAGCATTGGGGTCAGGGAGGGAGACAGTGACTGGCTCATGAAATGAGCTCAAAATATAGCTATTGCATGAATAACTTTGTGATGTGTTGAGCTCCGAAAGGGACTTGATCCCTTAAACATTGTGGCTTTACATAATTGAAGCAGAGAACATTTAGAAAGTGAATGGACTTAGAACCTGAGTTTATATGCTGGCTCTGGTATTTATTAGCTGTACCTCAACTAGTGAACCGGACTGCTGAGCCTCGATTCTCACCTGTACAATGGGAACAACATAACTGCCCCACAAGTTTCTTCTGAGGATTAGAAGATGGAGTATATGCGCAGTTCGTGGCGCAAAGTGCCGTGGTCATTGCTGTGAGCATCATAAGAGTTAAATGGTGGAGAATGAAGGCTTTAGAATCAGACCTCAGCTCTGGTCTCAGCTGTAGCATTGCCTTGCTGTGTGACACATGTAAATCATATGGCCCCCTGCCTGGTCCACGGTGAGTGATTGATAAATTATTATTATTATTAACAATAGAAGGCAATTATCCTTATGGTTGTATTAATATTAAATTATTCCCCTAAAAGGACACACAAAACAAAGAGTTTCAAATCCGTTTAGAAGGAAGAGAAATAAATGTTAGAGGCACTCTGGATGAGAAAATCTCTGTAATTGAGCACCAAATTTAGCCTTGGGTTTCCTGGTAACCAGGGTAATAAAAAGAATCACAACAGTTTATATAATTATTATTATCAGTTGTAATTAGTCAACTAGAGCTGCTCTGTCCAATATGCTTACCAGGAGCCATGTGTGGCTCTTACTGAGTCTTTGAAATGTAGCTCATCTGACCTGAGATGTGCTGTAGGACTAAAATGCACTGGATTTTGAAGAGTTAGTGTGAAAAAGTAAAATATCTCATTAAAAAAGTTTTGTATTTGCTACATGTCGATTACGGTGTTTTGGTTATTTGGATTGAATAAGATATACTATTAAAGTTAATTCCACCTATTTCTTCTTACTTTTTTGGTGTGGCAACTAGAAAGTTAAAAATTCCATACATGCCTCACATTTTTGACTTCCGTTTTGTCCCTATTGGACAATACAACTCTTTAAACCTCTCATTATTCTAAATGGAACTTATATTTTATTTATATAAAATATCAATATAATTCTATAGCATAATTATAATAATTATGACATCGATAATTATGATAGATTATAATTATAATTATGATATAACACCATATGATATATAATTATGATATATTATATAATTATATATAATTATAAAAATACAAAGATATAAATATATAACATCAACATATTATAAACATACAATATAATAAAATATGTAATATTAATATAGTATAAATATATAATTACGACAATATAATTATTAATAAAAATAATAGAAATATAAAACAATATGTTATATATTAATATATTATTATATACTTTATATTATTTATAAAAGAGGCTTTTGATATCCATATAGGTAACATCTTCACCTACAATTTTAAAGAAAATTTGATAGATCCTAAAGGAGCAATGTTATGATAATTACATGAAGAAGAGACATAATGATAATTGTAGTGGCTACCGTTTCCTGAATGCTTGCGTACGTGCTAGGCACAGTCCTAATTTCTTTTCAGATGTCAATCATTTAAAAATTCATAAGTGGTATGATCATTTTTGCATTATGCCAGGAAATTATACCTTAGTAACTGGTATAAGATATAAAGACGTCCGTCTTCTCTTCTTTCCTTCCTCTTTGGTACCATTCACAGCTGCAGACAGGTGCTCGGCAGCAAATGGTGCTCAATAAATCGGTGTATATAAATAAATACCTAAATGGTGTCTCTTCTCTCCCTGTGTCATTCAGCTTCTCTGTGAGATCTAGTTCTTTTAAATCTCAGTAACAGCAGGACATTTAAAAGTCTATAAAATTTGGGAATAATCTGTCACCCGAAATCGTCTTGTGGCTTGAAGTCTACAGGAAAAACTTGGCAAAGAAGTGATATGAGTCCACTGATAGACCCCCGGGCTCTGCTGTGCTCTGGTCGGAGCCTGGACGTAAACCGAATTACAATAACTAAAGAATTAGCTGTTTCCTGTGGGTACAAATCATCTCTAAACTTTCCAAACTTCTTGTATATTTTGAAGAAATTTATTTAGCTTTTTTGGAATCTGAGTCTATTAAAAAACCAAATATTTCAAAGAATATATGGTTTTTACAAGAGGCAAAAGTGTAAAAAAGAGTAAATGAATCTTATCTCTTAAATCCAACCCTGTATACCCCACTGAGACCAGGAGAAAGAAACTGGAATTGAGGATTTTAAAATGTAACTGCAAGTAATAGAAAGATGTGCTCAGCTCTGCGAAGGGCCAACGGCCAAGAAAAAGCTGTCTTTACTGTTTCACAATATACAGAGAAGGGAAACTTGGAAATCGTTAGAAAAAGAGTGTCAGGGGTCATGACAGGTTTGGAAAATAGGTCTAATGAGCAAAGAATATAATAGTTGGTGTTATTTTTCCCAAGGAAAAGAGAGGAGGTTAGTCGTGATTGAGAATCCAGGGACAGCGTTGTACAGGCACTAGTACACAGTAGAATCCCAGCTGCATTGATGGGCACAAGTGTAGATTTCAGTTTAAAGCTGAAAGAATTTCTTCACAGTCGGAGCTGTAAACCAATGGTCTAGCCAGCAGGGAGAAGTAAAGAATCTTTCTGGAAGTCCTTCAATAGGCTGATCTCTTGACTACCTGTGATAGTTTGGGGTGTCCTGGATTTGCCGATTGTGGAGCAGAATAATCAACACAGTTGCTACGTTCACCTTAGAAAAAGTGATCTGCCCCAGATATTTAGACAACAACTTTCTCAAATCAGACACTTCATTCATAGCTTCGTCATTCTCAGAAGAACCCATACATTGAGAAAATGAAATATAGAAGTTCAGAGACTGGTTCTTAGTTGCATAAGTGGATCCAGGCTTACAAAGAAAACCCCTCACATTAAATCCAAAGCTTTTCCTCGAGACCTTGAGGCTATTTGCAGGACTACATTTGAATGTCAAGCTTTCTGAATTGAGGTGTTTACATTCTAATTCAAAACCCCTTTCACTTAACTAGTATAAAAGCACCTGTAGTGATGAGGCGGTGTTTCAGATGTCCACGTGGACACTTTTCAGCAGCTGATGGAGGCGCAAGAATGCACTGTGTTGGGTCATGAGGTCTACAGCCCAGAGGACACCCACACCCTAATGCAAATCAGAACCTGAATTCTTCTGATCATAGTGGCCAGGTTCTGCAGCTTAAGAGCCACCACGGTTGATTCCTTTCAACAAACTACGATATCTTATTCCACTACAAAGATCTCAGTAAAGCCACTACTGCTCAAAATTTTAAAACTATGAGGAATTGAAGCATTTACCGCTCAGACATTGGTGGGTTTTAATAACTGCTTATGTGGAAGATTGGTGGAATTTAGAAACCCATTTCCAGCAGACATAATGACCTGCTACTAACACCTCATACCCATGACTCAACTTCGATCCATGAAAGTAGAAATGGCTCTTAGGTACTTTCAATTGAGGTAAAAGTTGAGTTTTAAGACACACATGTTGAATTAAGGAAAGAACATTGTCAACATCAGAGCATAGAACAAGTAACAGTTAAAGATAAGCATTAGAGACCTGGCCTTGTCATCATTATATTCACTGAAATGTTTCCTGGAGAATAACAAAGATTTCAAAGATCCCTCATGTCTCCTTCCTGCAATGTTCCACTGGATAGTCTGGGCGCCCTGGGACTAGTAATTGGGGTGCTTTCTGTTTATTTGTCAGAAATTAGTTCAGAACACACAAAGCTGGTTACGATTGGTTTTGACGTGAAAATAGATAACCTACTGACCTTGGCCTTTGGAGCTTCCAGCTCATAACTGATCACAATTATTGACATTGATTACTTCCTGGTCATTCTCGTCTCTGAGATGCCGGGGAGTGGGGCCTCGTGAAGCCTGAACCCTGCACTTTATCACTTGACTGTTTATTGAGTCTTGTCCATGTGCTAGTTGCTGAGAAGAATGCAGAAAAAATGTAGATCCTTGTCTCCCAAAAGATTGCCATCCAGCTCAGGGACAAATGCGGCACACACAAGACAAGCAATTCACAAGTGAAGGCTGTGCTCCCGGAAGTGGCCGGGTGGGCTGAGAATGCTGGGCCCTGGTAGGGAGAGACCTGGCGAGGCTGAAGACTTTGTCACAGAGGAGGTAACAGTCTAGATCCAGAAGGATGGGCAGAGAGCAGGGCAGACACTTAACTGCCTGACATAGTTACTTAAATGTTACCTTATCTCCCAACCAGATCCCACACTCCCGGGTGAGCTTGACCTTTTCCTCCGTGACTAGCACAGAGCCTGTATACAGTAGGTGAATAATAATCTCTCCTGAAATGAGGGTGTCCTGAAAGTGCTCAGAAATAAAGGGGGGGCATTAATTTGCAATTATTGAAATTGTTAATGTTGATAATGACGCATCTTTTAAGATCTCTTGTTTTTCTCCTCTAAACATTTTAATGCCTAGGATCACGATAAAGCCAGAGGTCTCTAATGCTTATCTTTTGTTTTATGCTCTGATGTTGACAGTGTTCCTTCTTAAACTCAACACGAGTATTTTTTAAACACCAACTTTCATCTCAATCTAAAGTGTCTAAGAGACACTTCTAGGAAAGGGAGGCTGATTTGCAAGCCACATCCTAGAGGAACTGGCTGAGGAAGTTTTTTTTTTTTTTGGCTGCGTTGGGTCTTCGTTGCTGTGCGCGGGCTTTCTCTGGTTGCGGCGAGCAGGGGCTACTCTTCGTTGCAGTGCGAGGGCTTCTCATTGTGGTGGCTTCTCTTGTTGTGGAGCATGGGCTCTAGGCATGCGGGCTTCAGTAGTTGTGGCACACGGGCTCAGTAGTTGTGGCTCATGGGCTCTAGAGCGCAGGCTCAGTAGTTGTGGCTCACGGGCTTAGTTGCCCTGCGGCATGTGGGATCTTCCCGGACCAGGGCTCGAAACCATGTCCCCTGCACTGGCAGGTAGATTCCTAACCACAGCACCACCAGGAAAGTCCCATGATTTTTTTTTTTTTAATGTTAATACTCAGGAGATGAGACAGTTGAATTTGGAAGCCTGAGAGCTGTGGCAGTGGACTCTGGACCGCAGATGTAAGAACGCCCCTGGGTGGGGTTACAACGGGTACATGGTGTCCATTCAAGCAGGGATTATGCAGGGGACAGACTCGCTGTCCCATCTACTCTGTTGGACTCAGGGAATAGAGGAGAGACAAGGAAGGGGACCAAGCCTGTATTTGGAGGACAAGGGCTGTCTCCACACTCAGACGTTATTCCTTCTTTTTCACTTTCAAAGAGGAAATGGGAGCAAACCCAGAACCCAGATAAAGTAACCAGAATGCTCTCCCACACATCCGCCCTCATGTGGCCAAGGTGTCTGGCCACTTTGAAGACACCCACAGTGAAGGCCTAATCGTAACAGAAGCGTCAGGCAGACAGTGGGGACAGGAGAAGTTTGGCTGGAAGTGCTCTGACATGTCCAAGCCACCCGCTTGGTTTCTGCTTTCACACAGCTCCCCAGCACCCAGCAAAACGGGACCTGGGGATGCTCTGACAGACTGGGGATCTGGGATGAATGAATCACACCAGGCTGCCAGCGGAGAGAGAGATTCGCAGTCCCTAGGCCTCAGTCCTCTGTGGTTTGAGACATGGATGGGGGCTAACAGTCTCTGCTGAAGTGGCCCAAGCACCTCAGGCTCAGGCCCCTGGGCTGCTGCTGGGGAACCGTGGCAACTCCCACATGCATTTTTTTTTTTTTTTTTTTTGTGTTACGCGGGCCTCTCACTGTTGTGGCCTCTCCCGTTGCGGAGCCCAGGCTCCGGACGCGCAGGCTCAGCGGCCATGGCTCACGGGCCCAGCCGCTCCGCGGCATGTGGGATCCTCCTGGTCCGGGGCACGAACCCGTGTCCCCTGCATCGGCAGGCAGACTCTCAACCACTGCGCCACCAGGGAAGCCCCCCACATGCATTTTAACCGGCCCTCTCGTTGTGACAGTTTGTATTGCACTAAGAATCTAAAATTAAGACTCTAAACTGGCATATAGAGAAAAAACTAGTTACCAGTGGCGGGGGAGAGGGGCAACATAGGGGGTGGGGGGTAGGAGGCACAAACTACTGGGTGTAAGACAGACTCAAGGCTGTATTGTACAACACGGGGGACATAGCCAATATTTTGTCATAACCAAACGGAAAACAATCTTTAAAAGTTGTATAAAAAAAAAAGTTAGGGCTTCCCTGGTGGCGCAGTGGTTGAGAGTCCGCCTGCTGATGCAGGGGACACGGGTTCGTGCCCCGGTCCGGGAAGATCCCACATGCCGCAGAGCGGCTGGGCCCGTGAGCCATGGCCGCTGGGCCTGCGCGTCCAGAGCCTGTGTTCCGCAACAGGAGAGGCCACAACAATGAGAGGCCCGCGTACCGCAAAAAAAAAAAAAAAAGAAAGTTAGAAACCATAACCCCTCCCCAAACCCTCCAATTGTACATGAAGCAAAATCTAAAATATGCTAAGAATAAGCACATATAAAATATAAAATGTAATACATTAAAAAAAGAAACATTCCAAAATCAATAAAAATCACAATATGAAAAAAGAAAAACCACTCTAAACTGAGAAGAATAACTTGGGGGCCATCCGGGAGCCACTGCGGGTTGCACACAAAGTAGAGAATGACATCTGAAAGGCTTCACTTCCTAAGCCCCACCCGTCCCACCCTTATCACCACATCATCTTGAAGTGCGTGCGCCTTTGCTCTCTGTCCTTCTCTCTCCCTCAGTGCCCTCCCAGCCTCCTACCTGTGACAGCCCACTGGTCTCTTGAGGCCCTGCTCAGATGCCACCTCCCGTCCGAAGTTGTCTCTTATCAGCCTCCCTCCAGAAGGGCCCACATATGTTGCTTTATGACAGTCATGTTTGAGACACAGACGATTCTAGCTCTGCAGTCAGTTGGTCAATACAATGTCTTAAACTTCCTCTGCTGCACCATGTGTAAAATTAGAAGAAAGATGCAAAGAAAACCAAAGATCTAATGTGACTACTGGCTCTTGTTCTCACACTGATTTATATGATTTCTAATATAAATACATTATAATATAATATTTCTACAATAGGTTTATATCACATTTATATGTAAATATTAATTTTATTATAGTATAATGATATATATGTATAATAAATATACAGTATATTTTATAATATTTATAATATACACGTATTACTTATATTTATTAACAAATATAACCCAGGAATTTGTTGAAAAGATGCCCGAGTCCTAACCCAGGGGTCTGATTCACTGATTCCTGGGTGGGAACTAGTGATTTGCATTTCCATATAGAGCTTGCGATGCCAGTGGCCAAAGGATCCTGCTTGGAGAAACACAAAGCTAGGATGTGCCAACCTGCTGCTACCCCCCTCCTTCCTCCTGCTACTCTCTTATTTAGCTCTCAGTGCTGGACTTGGTGAGTCCCTGTGTGATGGTTAATTTTGTGTCAACTTGCCTGGGCTGCATTTTCCACATATGTGGTCAAACATTATTCTGGATGTTTCTGTGAGGTTTCTTGGGATGAGATGAACATGAAAAGTGGTGGATGTTGAGTAAAGCAGATTGCCCTCCATAATGTAGGTGGGCCCCGTCCAATCAGTTGACACCCTGCATAGAACAAAAGCCTCCCTAAAGCAAGGGAGAACCCTGCCAGCAGATGGCCTTTGGATTTCGTCTGCACATTGGGTCTTCCCTTGTCTCCAGCTTGGTAGCCCACAGACTCTGTAATCTTGTGAGAGCCAATTCCTTAAAATGAATCTCTTATATATATTTATACATAAATATATATGTATCCTATTGGTTCTGTTTCTCTTGAACCCTGACTAATACACCCTGTGAGAATCTGAACTCACCTCCCTTTTACTGCAAAGCATATGCCGTTGAACACCATGTCAGAGTCTCTCGGTGTGGAGAACAAGGCTCAACCCCATCAGAACCACCCAGGAGCCCTAGAAAATGCAGGTTCCCAGTCTGCATCCCTAGAGACACTGACCCAGCAGGGACTGGGTGGGCCCTGAAACCTGCACTTACAGAACACTTGGTTATTGTTTAGCATAGGACTCTAACTCATTTCAAAATGTGAGTCGCACTAGTGGAGAGTGTGGTGAATGGCACAAAAGGACATAAGAACCAATCCTTCTGTCAGGGAGTTTGCAATTCAAGTGAGGACTTCGATTCTGGAATATTTGGGGAGTGACAGGAACCACACTGACCCATTGTACTGGATTGAATAGTGTCACCCTAAAATTCACGTCCTTCCTGGGAACCTCAGAATGTGACGATATTTGGGAATAGGATGGTTGCCAGTGTAATTAGTTAAGATGAGGTCATCGTGGAGTAGGGTGGGCCCTTTATCCAATATAACTGTGTCCTTATAAGAAGAGACACAGAGACAGACAAACAGAAGACGGCCATGTGATGACTGAGACAGAGATTGGAGTGATGCTACTGGAAGCCAAGGAAGGCCAAGGACTGCTGTCTGCCACCACAACCCAGGAGGGAGCCGTGGAACAGATTCTTGCTCTGAGCCCCCCAGAAGGAGCCAACCCTGCTGACACCTTGACTTTGGACTCCTGGCCATCAGACCTGTGAAAGAATAAATTTCTGTTGTCTTAAGTCACCCAGTCGGTGGTACTTTGTTAGAGCGGCCCTAGGAAACGAATACACCCACCCACTATAAACAACTAGAAAATTGGACAAAACATATCAAACAATGTTTGCAGATATTGGACAGCTGGCAGCACAGGCCTACTCTCTGTGGGGAAAGATAACATAAATTGCGTAGGGGCACCCATGTGGACAACCAGTGCAGTCAAGGCTAAGCTGGAAAGTTCTGTGTTTGGGCGTCTGGATCCCTACTGGATCGCACCTCCCGTGGAGTCGCCAGCTGGTTATCTAGACTTCTGTCTTCCCACCTCTAGCCCGTGCAGTGTTGTTCGGACTGAGCCCTCGGTAAATAAGTGAGGCATCCTCTTGGACCGTGTTTCCCAAGGTCATCCTGCAGTTGAAAGTTCGGATCTGTAACAGTGGTTCTAACCCTGGCTGGAATTTAGAATTACCTGAGGAATCTTCTCAGTGTATCGATGCTGGGGCCCCATCCCAGACCGGTTCAACTCAGGTGTAGGAGAGGGGCGGGACCCTAGCATTAAGGTTTTTTAAAACCTCCCCAGGAAATTCTGTCATGCAGCCAAAGAGAAGACCCACTGATCTGTATCTTACTTCCCAGACTGTTTTGAACAACGCTCCTAAAACGTAATGTAAACAGGCGCTTCTTCGTGTAGGCGTCTTCTAAGTTACTCCTCTACTGTAATGTAAGTGCACCCATCCTCGAATTCGCCCAAGCAGGTGGATGTTTTGTTTCATGCCTGTTGTTGTGTTGGTGTCCTCCCAGCCCACTCTGGGAACTTTTCCTCAGAGGAAGCACAGCTTCCTGATGCTCCGGCAGTGATTCCCTGGAGTGGCTGTAGGTCCTCCTGGCTACTATGAGAAATCTAGTGTATTAGTTTCCCAGGGCTGATTGACAAAGCACCGAGACCGAGTGGCTTCGAGCAATAGACATTTATGCTCTCACAGTTCTGAAGGCCAGAAGTCCAAACTCAAGGCGTCTGCAGGGCCATGCTCTCTCTGAAGGCTCTAGGTGAGGATCCTTCCCTGCCTCTTCCTGGCTTCTGGTATTTGCCCGCCATCGTTGGCTTGCAGATACATCACTCCAATCTTTGTCTCTATTGTCACATGGCCTTCCCCCGTCCCTCCACGTCGCCTTACCCCTGTGTGTGTCTATCTTTGTGTCGATTCTACTCTTCTTATAAGGATGCCACTTGCATTGAATTAAGGCCAATCCTACTCTGGTAGGACCTCATCGTAATTTACATCTTAAATGCATCTGCAAAGATCCCATTCCCAAATAAGGTCACATTCACAAGTGCCAGGGTTAGAACTTCCCCATAATCTTCTAGAAGGACACAATTAACCCACGACACCAGGATTACCACATGTGTGCTGATTGCACCTGGCCAGGGAGGCTTAGTTACCTTTGCTTGAAATGAACACCTGCGTCTTTTCTCTTGGTCATTTTCTTTAAGCACAGGTCTGTTGGCTATCCAAGCAGAGTGCTCTATCCTTGCAGTTCAAAGTGTGGTCCACCTTCAGGCAGCTTCCACAGCACTTGGGAGTTTGTCTGAAATGCAGATTCTCAGGCCCCGCCTTAAACTCCCTGATTTGGGAACCTGCAGTTTAACAAGATCTCCAGGTGATGCATACACACGTCACATTTTGAAAAGCAGTGCCTAAAAACCAAAGGCTCAGCTTCCTTTTACACTGTTGAATGATTCTGGTTGCTATGAGCACATAATGTCCTTTGCTTAAATAGGAATGAACCATTAAACACTCTTTTCTTAAATACCTTCTAATTATATTTTGAAATGTATTTGAAGTAAAACTGTTCTGAGGTTATGATTTCAAGTGCTCTGATTAGTTTAATCAAAACGAACCAAATCTGAATTATCAAGTGAATCATTGTAAGAAAAATCTTCCAATGGAATTATCTCCAGCCTGTATCACCCACGTCTGGATGGAGTGAGGGAAGAGGATGATTACTCTGGAAATTAAAAAAAAAATTTTGTTACCATTTTGGAGGAGAACCACAAAATAGCTGTTCTCAAATGTCAAACGTTTATTTTATGTAGCCCTAGCTAGAACACTGGATAGACGTATTAGGGAGGCACTTTGGGAAGGATTATAAACAGTGATTTCCTAAGAATGAGTTGTTAAAATACAGGATAGACTGCCTTATGAAACTGGGACACTTGTGATTGATGAAGAGAAAAATCTTGTTCTGAAAAGGCAGATTAGGTAGCTTCCAAGGATGTTTCCAACTCAAGATTTCATGTTGTTGCAAAACTACTCTGAAACTGTAAACTTCAGAAGGATGGCTCTTTTCTTTTTGGAACTTATTTCTGGCCTTTGGTTATGAGTCCATTGCCTTGAAATATTTCTAATGTGCATCAGAGTCATAGCTCAGTAAAAATCTGTGTTTTAAGCTCCATGTCAGTATTTATCCTGACGACTCTCTTACTTCAACCAGAATAATGTAAGAGCCTTTTATTTGTTGGTGTGTAAGTGTATAGACGCAAATAGCCCAAAGAGCCATTAAGATGGTCCACTGTCAATATAAGAATACAGGTGATTTCTTTTCTTTCTAATACTTTTTGTCAATTAAAACCTCACATGATATGAGTTAACATTGCTTTTATGCCTCATACTGCATGTCTATTTTATATAGTTTTTCTTCCTTACTTGTGTCTACTTTGGTTGTGTCTCTTCACAACATCTGTTACCCTTTAAAAAATCTGCCTTTTGATGCTTCTCAGAGTCTATTTAAACCACAGTAATTGTTACCTTAGGCTTATTTCCCCAATTAGATCCATCCAGTTTATTTTTTCAACAGACATTTTACTGAACATGTACTATGTGTAGGATGTTATTCTAGGTGCTGAAGATACAGAGATAGCAAGAAATATTGCCCGCTCTGGAGAAGGTCACAGGGTAAGAAATACACATGTCATCAACCAGGTAGGAAATGTAGATGGTGCTAAACTAAGGGTTTGCCCGAGATGTTACGGGGGCCTTCAGGGGAGCACCTCACTGTCAGGGTAGGGCAGGCTAGTGGTGGAGCTCAGAGGAGTCTTCCCAGAGCGGCTGGGAGGCCCCTGAACTTCATTTGGAAGGAGAGGTGACACCGCCACGTGGCATTGGGGAGCAGAAGCCCCTGGTAGAGGGTGCGGGAGCTTGGCGCTTGTTCCACACAAGCTCCGAGTGCTGGTTCCGGGCTGTGTGCAAAGTCTACGCCTCTTGATTTGAAGGGATCTGAAAATAATTTAAGAACTGCAGCTTCACAATTCTCTAAAAGTCACACCTGGATGTCTGAAAGAGAAGCGAAAGGATGAGACTCAGGCAAGTTCTGTGGCCGTTCTGATGGGGAAATAACTGAAATGTTTGGCCAGCAAGAAGAGCGGGCTCTCTCAGAGATTTCTTTTGTTTAAATCCACCCGTTCCTCACGTTGGCAGGATCCTGGAGAGGTGGAATAAGAAGTCAGAGCAGAGATGAGACGTGGGCTCTCCTGACGTCTGCTGCCTGCGCTTCCTTCTGGAAGCTTCCAGAAGGAGGGCTCGTCACCGTGTGGATTTCCGCTAATGCATCTCTCACCCTTTAGAGTCCGACTCGTTCTTTGTTGGAGGCCACTTCCTTTCTCTTAATTAGTTTCATTCACACTATTCTAACCATTGAAAAAAATAGCGAGAGTAATGTTTTGTGCTTTGTTTAATGATTCAGAGCTGGCGGGGTGATGCACTCTCTTTAGATCCTTTGTTTGCACAGAGAAGCACCTCTGAAATAAGGGATGATTTGGGTCCTGGTGGAGAAATAAGAAAAAACGGTCAAATCACCTCTTAGAAAAAAACCAAGGGAGATTTTATCTAACTTGCCACTATTCAAAAGAGAAAGACTATACTTAAATGTTACAAGGACCAGTTAAAAGTGTGGCAACTAATTATCCTTTGTATGTATCCAATTTTTTGTGTGCTTTACTGGTAGGTAGAAATAGATGCCATAGTATCATTTTGGAAAAAAAAAAATCCAGGTATGAAACGCCCAGTTTAGTTTTTCCTTGCTTGGAGGAAGGTTTTCATTGCTCTGTCACTGAGTTGGCCTTTCTCTGTGTGTGCTGGAGTGAGCAGGAATCGATCCCCTCTGGTCACGAGCAGATTGGGAGGTTTGTACTCTTGTCTTTCTGCCTCTGCAGAGCTGCTAAGGAGCCACCAGAGAGGAGAGGGCAGGGCTGGTGAAGAATCTAGGTGGGAAGCTCACAGGTACCATAGGGAAGCGAGAAACTTATTCTAGGTAAAGTGCAGCCCCATGCTCAGAATAATTAAAAATCTACAGCCTTAGAGGTTTTGTTTTGTTTTCTTAAACAAAGACATAACCCTATTTACAGCATAGCTTGAGCACAAACATTCTTTTTGAATTATCTTTTCACAGAACCATAAAATTAACTTTCTGCTAATACACTAGCCTTGATAAGATGCTAAGGCATTATAATGATGCCCTTAACACTGATACATACATAGATATAGATACACAGACAGATGGATATCTATACCTATGTTGGTTTAAGGCTTTATCATAGTGGTAGAATGTGTCAAAATTGGGCCTGAAACTAGTGGTAAGCAAAGTTAAGAATGTTCTGTAGCTTAACCTAAACTGGACCTTTGGTAGAACTTTAATCTGGCTTTTGTAACTCATTTTAAAGTAAAGAAAGTTAATAAGGGCTATGTGGATTCAGTCTCGAGGACAGAGTGAGAGGCAATCCTCTGAAGATCTTATTGCCATTGGTTTTAAGAACATGATTAAAGGCAATGAGATCAGCCACATGCTAAACGGTGATAAATTTAGAGACAAAAATCTAATTATAATAGTAGTTCATTAATGTTAAAATAAAAGATCCTACTTTCTGAAAGCAATAATATTTACTGAGTTCCTCCGATGTTTGGGGCACCCAATGAAGCCTTGGTCCCCTCCCTCCAGGACTGTTCCCGTGGTAGTCAGAGGTCAGTGGTAGTGAAATAAGGGATGATTTGGGTCCCACAGAAGGTGTCTGTCCTGAGGAGTGGACACCCCAGCAGAGAAGGAATCTGGGGGCTGGAGGGAGTGAAGGCTGTGAGGGCCTGGGCAGGGGCAAAAAGTCATGCACTTTAATTGAACATTTAGTACCAGCTAAGTAGGGTTCCTACACATGAAGCCTTACCTGATCAGCTCGATGTAAATTTGTTTGGCTCCTGCTGAAACAGACAGTACCCTCGGGTGGAAATGAAAACAAGTCTCCCTGACGCTGGTCTGTGTTGCTGAGTGTTTCTGTGGCAGGTGCATGTGTGTGCCTCTCTGTTCCCTCAAAGTCAGTGGTCAAAGCTGGTTGAATACCAGCATCGAAGAATACATGGTATAGTGTTATTTAGAGGAGAGGGATCTGTTTGATTCTGTAACATGTAAAGCTAATATGTCTTCCAAGAAGGATTCTGGCTTGGAGGATTGTAAAGGAACATTAGGAAAACTAGAATTACAGAAAGCTGGGAAATACTTTGCGGAGTTTTCTTCACACAGTAGCCTTGAATTAGTGTGTAAAGAATAGTTTTTATTAAGATGAAATCAGTTTTTCCCTTTTGGACTATTTTTAAATCACCATCTGAATGGATGCCAATTCATAGCCTGCAGGAGTGCCCGCATCTTGTTCCTGCCCTAGGGAGAGCTCGTCACCAGGTGAGAGGGGGCCTCCGAAGAAGCAGGCACGGCTTAGACTGGGAAGGGTGGGCCAAGTGGAAAGGTAGTGTGATGGAACAGAACCTCCTTTTGCACAACCCGAGTAGCAGGACCAAGTATGGAGCATGTGAAGAACCCAAAAAGGTCCGGTAAGGACTTTATTGTGACAGCAACGAGCTGTCAGTAAAATGAATTAGATAAGAGTGACATGTTTAGATCAGTTTAGATCAGAAAGGCTACTGTGGCCTGCAGCATGAGAAGAGATTGGTTGGGGAGTGAGCACTCCAACAGGCAGGGAGAGCTGGAGACTGTCGCGGTTATCCAGGGAGATGCGACAGTGGTCTGAGCTACCTAGCGAGGATGGAGAGAAGTGAAGGGATTCCAGAGGGAGGGAGAGTTTGATGGGACTTGGACCCATCAGTCAGGGGCTGAGTGGGTGGTTGTTCAGAGTTCTGACTGGGTTAAGGTGCCGTAGTTCATCAAGTCAGAGAACACAGGCAAGGAGTGGAAGTGAGTTGGTGTGCGTAAGAAGGAAACAAATTCAGATCTTGAAATCTGGAGTACTGAATTGCAGAAACGAAGTGGCATAGAATAGGAGGAGAACAAAAACAAAAAAGGCTGATACGGGACACAAAATTAACTTGAATGAAGAAAAGATTCACAGCACTTAAATTGAACACTTAGTACTAGTTAACTTGGGTCTCTACGTGCCTTACATGATTAGTTAAGTGTAAATTTGTTTGATTTCTGCTAAAATAGTACCCTCAAGTGGCAATTAAAACAACAGCAAACCATACATCTCTCAAATGCTGGTCTATACATCAAATATTATAGATTTACAAGCGGGGAGACCTGAGGACAGGCCCCAGGTTGACTGTCTTCAGGAGTTATTTGTGAACTATAACTGATTCATACTCTTACAATACTTAAAGATGTATTAGTGAGGATAAAGTTAAGTGATTTGGTCATACCACTGTTTCAAAAGAAAATTTGAAATTCAATAAGTAAGAAATTATCACAATTTTCTTTTGAAATAGTGCTATGATCAAATCATTTAACTTTATTCTGACCAATCTGTGTAAAATAGCATCGTCCCCTCCAGCCTCTTCTCAGCTTACTTTTCTCCATAGCAGTTATCACCCGCTGATATGCTAAGTATTTACTTGTTTGTTTTTCTTCTGTCCTTTCTCTTCCCCTTACTCATCTAGGATGTTATCTCTACCAGGAAAAGACTTTGTTTTGCTAACTACTATACCCCCAGCGTCTAGCTTAGTTCCCGGCACATATATGCATGTAGTAAGTATTTGTTGAATAACCGTTTTTGAGTAAATAAAATGAATGTCAATTTGGAAATTCAGCACTACCAGGTCATATAATAATAGGCTATCTTAATCAAGAAAATAGACTGAAAAAGTTCTTAAACTACAGAGAAATTTCTGTAAGGTACTTTGAATGCACTATAGCTAATTTCACACATATATGTGAAATACACGAATACGTATATACAGTATAATGTACTTATGAATGCGACATAGCTAACTGGCCTTTAAATATAATCACATTTAAACTTTTCCATCTTGGCCACTTTTTACCAACGTTTAATCAAAACGTGTATTTTACATACTCAAGCTCCACCAAATGAGCTTTTGAAAACCAGTGCATTTGAATCAACAGAAATGTACTTAATTTTAAACGATACTGGTTTTGAATTAACTCTGGACTTCACCTTAAGGGAAATTTTGTAAATATTTGCAAATTAAAACTGTGAAGCCTCAGATGCTCTCAGAGTAAATGAGGCGGTGATATTTCAACAGTATTTTTACAACTCTGAAATAATCTTTAGAACTGTTCTCTTCTTTCTTTTTTTTCCTTTAGTGTAGGAGCACTCCAGCCCGAGTTTCTGGAAGATCAATACCAGATTCCAGAGGTTAGAAGGTTAGATCAGTGTTCTTTCCCGCCCTGCTGATAGCAGGGTAACTTTAATGTTGTGCGTTTCCAGAGTCTGTTTACACAGTCTCAGAACCCTGAGTCTTGTGTGTGTGTTGAAGATTTCTCTTTCATCGGAGTGCACCCCCGGCCCCCCAGGACTGACAGGTCTCCCAAAGCCTCCACGCCCGCGTGTGAGCTGTGAGCGTTACATCCATCCCTGTTTCTGAGGATGGCATCTACGTTTGGCGACGATCCTCTTGCTAAAGTTCACAAAGCACTTCAAAGTCAGGAGTCGCCGCCTAACCCAGGCCGCGATGCCCTTCCCGGGGCCCTCGGTGCACGCCCCCCGCTGACCACCTGGGAGCACCGGCGCGCATAGCCCACCGCACACTCCCCGCGAGCGGAGCCAGACGGCGGCGGCGGCGAGACCCAGCCCCCGGGGCAGAGCGCCGCTACCCCAACCTGCTAGCTGTCTGCCGCCCGGTCTCCCACGCCTCCACCCCTCCCCTCCCCTCCCCGGCCTTCCCCGCCGGTCCATCCCCGCGCCCGCCGCCGCCTCCCTGGGAAGCTTGTCCCTCGCCACCCGCCGTAGCCCGGCGCTGGCCGGTCGCCGTCTCCAAGATGGCCGCGGCGCGAGCGGCTCCTGCGGCGGGCTAGAGGCGGAGGCGGAGCCGAGTCACTCCTGCACTCCGGGGCTCCGGTCCCCCGCGCCAGGCTGCAGCTTACTGCCCGCCGCGGCCATGCGGGGCTCCGTGCACGGATGAGAGAAGCCGCCGCCGCCGCCGAGCTGGTCCCGCCGCCCGCCTTCGCCGTCACTCCCGCCGCCGCCATGGAGGAGCCGCCGCCGCCGCCGCCGCCGGAACCCGAACCCGAGCCGGAGCGCTGCCGGGCGGCGAGGTGAGTGGGGCTGCCGCGGCGGGCCCGGCGCAGAAAGCGGGTCTCGTCCTGGCCCGAGCTTGGTCGGGGGCACGAGGGGGCGTGGGGGCCTCTGCTTCCCGCCAGGTGGTGCGGGAGCATCCAGGCTGCCGGGCCGGAGGGGCGGGGTGCAGCCCTGGACGGAGGGCACGGCGGCCGGGTCGGCCCAGGGACTCCTGCCGGGGCGCCGCGGGTCCGGCCGAGCGCTCAGCCCGCCGGCCCTCCTTGCAGCATCGCCGCGCGCCGGGAATGCGGCGGGGCGGGAGCGTAGCGGGGCGCCCCTGGTCCTGCCGGGACTGGCACCCCTCCCCCTCCCCCTCCAAGGCTTCCGAACCGGCGCCGCGCTGAAACTACGCCCCTCGTTACTAAGCGAAAATGCTACCTCTCCCTCGCCCCCGCTCAAGTAAAGAGGTAGACGCTCGTGAAGCAGATGCACACTGGCTGTTTCCCCTTCGTTCTCCTCCTGCCCTCCGTTTGTCTCCCCCCGAGTGTGCCTGCTGTCTCTCCTGTGAGAAACTGCATTTAGGCTGTGCAAACAGGTTGGTTTCTCTTTCTGAGGGCCCTTTACCGGCCGTGAGTAGTAGCGTTGTGCAGATTGTTGCTCACACGTGCACATCAAGTGAAGGGTTGATTTGTCGAAAACTTTGCTCCCACAGGAAGCTCTAATATGGAACTTTGGTACCCAAAGCATTCGTTGCATTCTGTTCCCTAGGGGCTCTATTACTGAATTCTTATGTCATTTTTCTGATCGGGAGATGAAATTCACCATAACTAAGAATTTCCCTCTTATATGCCTCCGTTTGTATGTTCAAATGCCCTCTTACCCCTGTCTTTTGCATCCCAGTGTAAACTTGCAAACTGCTGCCCCCTGTCCCCTGTAAGGAAAATACTTCCACGTCTCCTCTTGCATCTTGCTATCTTGCTCTGTAGTTGCAGGAATAAGGGAGTTAAGTGTCCTCTTTCTTTTTCCTCCTTAAAGAAATTTTAAACAAAGTCTGCAGCTGTAGTTAGAACTGAATACAGGAACCACATTCGTGCTTCTTATGACCCAGTCGGCCCAAACAGATTTGTTTTGTTTTTACAGGCTGTGAAGAAAGTCGTTCTTCATTTTCCTTAACTCTGAGGTACTTCCGAGATACTCTTGTGAACTTTTAGGGAACAGCTTCTGTAAATAATGGTACATGGTGTAATGAGAATTCATTTTGGTCCTTTGGAATACATCTAACATTTTTAGAACTTTTGTCAGAAAGTTTATTATATAAATTTGGTAGTAGATTCATACTTTGAGTATTTTGACTCCTTTAAGTTTTTCTTTAAAAATAATAATAGCGAACACTTACTAATCGTTTAAAATGTGCCATTTCCTTTGCTTCTATTAACCCATTTAATCTTGACCAACAACCTTAATAGGAGCACACTATTACTGTCTCTTTTTAAGATGAGGAAACTGAGGCACAAAGTTAAGTGTTTTGTCCAAGGTTTCACGGTTAGTGCTGAACTCAGGTCTGGCTGCACATTCCCTGCTCTTAACCGCCATGAAGAAGAGAGTTGATTTCATTATACAAACGGGCAGATCAGAAGTTATAATTCTGTATAACTATACTCTGGGAAAAAATGGATGTGAACATTCTTAGGTAAAAGGAACAGAGAGAATTGCAAATGTGCTGTAAAAAATGACTGTTTCTCTAATGATAAAAAGAAACCTTGAGTTTTCAACCAGATTTCTGTCTTTGTTATAGTAGAAATAGGTCAGGATAATCGGCTTCAACTTTAAGTGAACAGCACTGTACAGAACAAGAAGATCTTAGAAATATTTTTCTTAGCAACATTGCAGTTAATTTTACAATAGCAAATCTGTAAAACATTACTTGACAAAGCTGTTATTTTTTCTTTTATACGCCCTTATTGTCACCACCACCTCTTTAATACACAGAGCTGACCTCTGACCAACTTACTGTAGATCATTAGTAAAAGATGCTTCAGGTGCTCTGCAGTTGTTTATTTGAATTTCTTTTACCTGTGTTTTTAACCATTTTAAAGAAGCTCAACATGCATTTTCAAATAATGCTAGATGCCACATTTAACGCATAGGAGACCAATAACGTGATTTGTGCTACTAGGTTAACTGGTCTGGGACAGACCAGAATAAAGCTCCAGCTGCCATCTTTGTTCATGCACTTCATGTCGGTGTGTCATCGATGAGGAAGGCTGGTCTGATGCACAGGTCTTTTGTGGAAAGCAGGCCCGCACACGTTGGCCAGTGCAGCAGTGCGGCAGGTGCCAGCCCAGTACATCTGCTCCGCGTGTGCTGATGTGAGAGTTATGCAATGACCGGGGAACACAGAACAGGTTGAGAAGCGACAGTGCTCTTATGGGTTTACTGCCTGTTGTCAGTGGTGGATACTTCTTGTCCTTGTTTTTGATAAATAATTCATGATAAGGATAGCAGTTGTTATTGTTAGTGATTAAACTTAGAAATAAGCATTCCTCATAATTTCTTTTTTAAGCTTCTGGGTCAGTTGTAGGAGGATCCTGAGATTATAAGGAGAGCTTTTAAAACTAATTTGGAACAATTTACTTTTGTGATTTCTTGAATCTGCATTTAAAAGAAACACAGGTCTTGGCTATTAAGGCTGATACGAGACTGCTCCTATCTCCTGTAAGCTTTCATAAAAATGTTTATGTCAGGGCTTCCCTGGTGGCGCAGTGGTTAAGAATCCGCCTGCCAAATGCAGGGGACACAGGTTCAAGCCCTGGTCCGGGAGGATCCCACATGCCGCGAGCAACTAAACCTGTGCGCCACAACTACTGAGCCTGCGCTCTGGAGCCCGTGAGCCACAACTACTACTGAAGCCTGCATGCCTAGAGCCTGCGCTCCTCAACAAGAGAAGCCCGCGCACCACGACCAAGAGTAGCCCCCGCTCACCGCGACTAGAGAAAGCCCTTGTGCAGCAACAAAAACCCAGTGCCAAAATAATAAATTAAAAAAAAAAATGTTTTAAATAATTTTTTTAAAAAAATAGCCTCCTTGTTCTCATTTATTGACCCGTGTAAAGTACTTGTTACATGAAATAACCTTTTTTAACCAGTGACTTTATTTACTTTTTATAATATGGTTCTTATAAGTTCATTTGAAAAAATGGGTTTCACTACTAAAAAAGTACTTCAATATTCTGTCCCTCCTGGTGGTTTGATCTCTCCCTCTCCTTGAATGTCCCCTTGGAGCCTGCTTGTTTCAGTCTTGCCATTGGATGCCACTTATTTATTCTCCTTAGCGAAACCCACCTTATGGTGCAGCTGCAGGCTCTCCTGGCAGCATCAGTGATGGGCGTGGCTTGAGACCCTTACTAGGGGAGATACTGTTGGCAGGGGTGGCTTTAGGCAGAGAAGCAGTGACCACACAGCAGTAACAAAGGGCTCCAGTGATAGCAGAAGCTCCTTCATGTTCTGAAATGGGGACAGCTCATCTTTCAAGAAGGACTTTGTGGTTCCCTTTTTTTTTTTTTTTTTTGCGGTACGCGGGCCTCTCACTGTTGTGGCCTCTTCCGTTGCGGAGCACAGGCTCCGGACGCGCAGGCTCAGGGGCCATGGCTCACGGGCCCAGCCGCTCTGCGGCACGTGGTATCTTCCCGGACTGGGGCACGAACCCGTGTCCCCTGCATCGGCAGGCGGACTCTCAACCACTGCGCCACCAGGGAAGCCCTTGTGGTTCCCTTTAATTGTCATATTGTTAGAAGTTGCTTCACTTCTTTCACTTGTGTTCTCTTAATGTCTTGTAGATCTTGTTCTGAGCCCTGCTGAAATAAGGGGATATAAGGTCTTGATTGTTTACTGGATACGTTGCCTTAATAACTTCCTGCTACTTAATAATTCCTCATTCTTTAGTGGTTATAATTTTTACTCATAGCATGCTGTTGTTTTAGCCTTCTCATTTGACCAGGTGGTGTGTATTGTTTATAAAGACACTTTGATGCCTCCAGTCAGTAGGCCATTGGAAATAATTTCTTTAAAGAGAAAATGGGGGAAATGTTGGAAAAAGAGTTTGGCCAGTGACTGCGGTGGGTCTTTATAAGCCGGCATTCCCTGGGCAGCATACGGTAAGCGAGGTGCAGGTACTGTGCTTCAGCTCCTACTTGGCTTTGTCTGTACCTGGTGGGTCAGTGTATTCTTTTGCCTGTAGAAAGCCAAAGTATAATTAAGAGATTGATTGGTAAGCATGGCATCAGCTAGGGAAATTAGTTGAATGATCTCAGTGACTAATGTTAACAGACCAGGTTGGCTTGCATCCCTAACAGGCGTACCCCCTGCTTCTAGGATGAGAGGCAGGTAACAAGAGTCTTACTCTTAGGTTTTCGTTTCCCTAGACTTCACACGGGCTGTTGTTTTTCTTTTCCCTCTGGTCACTAACTTCCCTCAGTTTGTTAGGTTATAGTGTGTTTGTTTTTAATCTTCAGTCTTACTTTAATTAGATTATGACAAACCTTGCTTTTCCTGCTTTACTTTGAGGTATATTGTATCATTGTCCCTTAAAGACATCTGTTTAAAAAACCCTCAGAGGTAGATTTTTACTAATGGTAAGTCTCAGAGGATCACCTAACTGTCTTCACCCGCCTCATAATCCACTCCTCTGACCCTGCCCCCGACAAAGAGTCCTTTGGCGTAGTTTCTGGAAAAGGTGTGGCAAAGATGTCAGTGGTTGGTGCTTTCATAAAATGCTTTTTGACTCTTGTGAGTATTGTGTTCAAAAAAGATCATGATGGTATGTAGTTTTTCTGGATTTGTCATAAAATTAAATTTATTTTTATTTTTTAAATAAATTTATTTATTTTTGGCTGCGTTGGGTCTTTGTTGCTGCGCGGGCTTTCTCTAGTTGCAGCGAGCGCGGGCTACTCTTCTTGCGGTGCACGGGCTTCTCATTGCGATGGCTTCTCTTGTGGCAGAGCACGGGCTCTAGGTGCACAGGCTTCAGTAGTTGTGGCATGCAGGCTCAGTAGTTGTGGCTCGTGGGCTCTAGAGTGCAGGCTCAATAGTTGTGGCGCACGGGCTTAGTTGCTCCGTGGCATGTGGGATCTTTCTAGACCAGGGATCGAACCCGTGTCCCCTGCATTGGCAGGTGGATTCTCAACCACTGCGCCACCAGGGAAGTCCGTAAAATTAAATTTAAAAAATTTAGACCTACATGAGAATTCTGTGCAGCTATTAAAAACCATGTTTTTAAGGAATATTCAGTGACATGGGCAAATGGTCATGATATAATTCCTTCTAGATAAGGCTTCATACAAGTGGAACCTGAGTATCTACTTTTAAAGAGATTCTCAGGTACTTCAGATTTATACATACCCACCACTGTGTTCAATGAGAAAAGCAGATTATACAACAGCATGTGCAGAAGATGGTAGCCAATACTTGAGGTGGCTGCTCAGCTCGTACAGATCTCTCCACCAGCTGTGACTGTCCTGCCCCCTCACCCAACCCCCCCTCTCGATTCTAGCTCCATGGTACAGATTGGAGCTGCCCTCGGCGTACACACTCCTGGCTATAGGGATGGGCGCTTGATGCAAGCCAGGCCATTCGAGTTCTTTCCTAGGATTTTTCAAATTGGAGCTGGGGGACAGAAAAGCTCTTTTTAGTAACTGAAATGTGTACTGTGGAGTCCTGAGCCTAGAGCTAGCTCCCCGAACCGTAGTCACCATCTCACAGAGAACTAGTTTGGTTTCAGACAGTGACGTTGAACCCCAGAGAAAAGAAGAGACCAAAAGAAGTCTTTGGCTATTGTCCTTTTATGCTACATTCACCCCCATTTTTCTCTTGATTCGATATGTGAATTGATAAATTCTTTATTTCTGCATAAACCATTAATAATTTGAGTTGGGCTTCTTAAAATCCTTATACTTAGTATGAACCCATTAAAAAAAGTATGTATGTGTCTAGAAAAAAGGTTGAAGGGATACATTCTACTTTTTTCCTAAAATTTTTTATAATGAACGTTACATGTTTTTATTTTACAATAAAAAGCTAGAGAGCCCAAATTCCTGTACATTTATCATTTTAAGTCTCTTTACTTTGCATTGTTCCTAAAATTGAAATTGATAAGATTCTATATGTTGTATAAAGAGACTATTGTTGCCAAATTTTAAATTAATTTAAATTTTCCTTTTTAAAATTTTAGTATATATGCACTGTCTGAGCTGACGATATCCATTTGGTTTTCTTTAATTATTTAGTTCATCCTGGATAACAGAGTTTGTAGTTGAGGTACAAGCAACATCAGCAGTAACAAACAAAGGGCTTTGCTCTGTGGTGGTCTTTATAGTCATAGAATTATTACTTCGATCTATAACTATATTCTCAACATGTATGTTATGTTAAAATACTTTACCCTTTTTAAGAGGCATGGTTGAAACCACTGTATTTTAAAAGGAACATTATTTCTCTGGAAAGTAGGTGTGGTAGGTACAGTCTTATATTTCCCACAGACCTCACCCTCACGTATGGAGTGCAAGTTGCCTTTAGATATTTATTCACTAATGGCATAGGCAAAATGAAAACTTGTTTTTGACCTGTAAGAACATTCATTTGTCGTATTTTGCAGACATCAGTAGAAGTATTAGTCTCATGGATCGTATGGGTGCCAAGTGTTTATAAAGTAGCAGGGAAAGATATTAAGAATATATTAGGCATTCTTTCGAAAGCGTTTCATAAGAGGATTTCCTTTCAGCATAATTTCAGAGGAAGTAAGCCTTCTGTGGAAAAAAGTAGATGCTAAGCTTTAAAGCTGATCAGATTTGATGTTTTCAGTGGAGGTTTTTTTTTCTTTTTGCATGTGAGCAGGCTATTTGAGGATACTGCTGAACTGTAGAATGTTCTCAACAGGGCTTATTAGAGGACAACTAGTTTGGAGATGTAAAATTAATAGAAATTGTCAACCTTTTTAGTCTTTCAGTGGAAATAGTTTGGAAGAAAATTTAATACATGCATTAAATTTATTGTACCATTAAAATTCTGAAGTCTTTTTGTGTAGGAACATAAAAATATAGGTATAAGTTGGTTTTCTCACAAAATTTTTTTTAAAATAAATTTATTTATTTATTTTTTGGCTGTGTTGGGTCTTTGTTGCTGTGCACGGGCTTCCTCTAGTTGCAGTGAGCAGGGGCTACTTTTCATTGTGGTGTGCAGGCTTCTCATTGCAGTGGCTTCTCTTGTGGAACACAGGCGCTAGGCGCGTGGGCTTCAGTACTTGTGGCGTACGGGCTCAGTAGTTGTGGCTCACGGGCTCTAGAGTGCAGGCTCAGTAGTTGTGGCGCACGGGCTTAGTTGCTCCGTGGCATGTGGGATCTTCCTGGACCAGGGCATCTGAGCCATGCCCTTCATTTTAGAGGTGAGAAAAGCAGCCTACAGAGGCTGCAGCTTCCCCAGGGTCACAGCCTAGGACCCAGGTCTCCAGGCTCTCACCTCCCGTTCCTTCTGTCACTGTGCTCCCGTTAGTGTCCAGAGCTAAAGGTGCTCTTCAGCTCAGGCCCGCACACCAACCATGGATGGAATACTAGGCTTTCTGGATTAAGTGGACTTTACAGGGTGGAGAAGTGATGAAAGATTTGTTTTCAGAAAAAAAAAAAAAAATGCAAAAGAAACACCCAACCCTGAAATCTCCCCCAAACTCATTGTACGCACCTTTTTTTCCCATGAAACTTTGTTTCAAGTTCACAGAATAAAGAATCAACCTTTTTAGAGATCGCCTTAGTTTTTCTGTGCTCAGTCTTTAGGTCAATCAGGCAGTAAGATTGTAATTTCTGTCCCGGGGTGGTGATGTTGAAACTCTGGCCGTGCTTGTGACCTGTGGTAGGAAATATGTTTTACAACAGTATGTGGGTGCTGTATAACTGAAACAAAAATTTATGAAACAGTGTTTGACCTTGTAATATATGATATATGCTGATAATTCTTGTTTTGTTCTCCTACTAAAAAAATTGTTCATCATGACTCATTAAATTGATTTTATTATCCACAAATGGGTTGTGACCCTCATTTTGAAAAATACGGCTCCACCAAAATTTTGAAAAGATGCTATTGCAAATACTTTGTCCTTTGTCCCTTGAGATTGAGTCAGGAGAACAAGTATTGTGCTTATCCACTAAATGGTCAAAAGGCGCTTTGAAGAAGCTAGGCACGATTTGGATCCGACTGTTTCTTCTTTGAAAACAGCATTATTCCCCAAAGGCAGGAGTAAGAATGCATCTTATCCTGTGTCTCAAGGTTGTTCTCTCGGTTGCTTATCCTTAAACACAAGGGTTGTAAAGATGAGTTTAAAATTTGGTATTAATTTTACAGTAAAATTTGTGTTGGACTGTATGAGTACATTAGATAATTTGTTCATTTTTCTCTGAAACACTAATATGTATTTTAATTTTTTTTCCAGTAGAGCAGTCCTCAAGAAAAGAAAAAAAAGGAACTCATTCTCTCCTGCTCTGTGTGTGTGTGTGTGTGTGTGTGTGTGTGTGTGTGTGTTAGGGTACAGCAATTTTCACTGCAGTGAAGTATATTTTTATTTATTAAAAATTTATTTTTTGGCTGCATTGGGTCTGCATTGCTGCACGCAGGCTTTCTCTAGTTGCGGCGAGCGGGGGCTACTCTTCGTTGCGGTGCGCGGGCTTCTCATTGCGGTGGCTTCTCTTGTGGAGCACGGGCTCTAGGCGCGCGGGCTTCAGTAGTTGTGGCTCAAGGGCTCTAGAGCGCAGGCTCAGTAGTTGTGGCACACGGGCTTAGTTGCTCTGCAGCATGTGGGATCTTCACGGACCAGGGCTGGAACCCGTGTCCCCTGCATTGGCAGGTGGATTCTTAACCACTGCGCCACCAGGGAAGCCCCCCAAGTATATTTTTAAGAAAAGGATGACCTGGGGTGTTATATTTTGCTCTCCTTCTTTGCCTTGTTAATTCTTCCTCCTCCTCCAGGTCTTCTTTTAAGCATTGCTTACTTCAGGGTCAGCCTTCCCTTAACCTCATACCCCTTCACTAGAAGTTAGATTAAGTCCCTCTGTTCTGAGTCTTCCTAGTCCCAGTGGTTCTCCACCATGTTCTGGCATCTCACCATTTGTAATTATCTACTTGAATGAACGTTTGTTTATTGTCTCTTGGCCTCAATAGCCATCAGACTCCAGGAGGGCAGGGATGTGGTTGTTTGGCTCACTTTTAGGTCTCCGTTCCTGGCACAGTGTCTAATGAGTGGTAGGCTCTCCACAGGTACTTGTTGGATGGAGGAGGCAGTGGATATATTGGAGGGCACAGAGGTATTGGTACTAGACAGACAGGCTTTGAATCTTACCTTTTAATTAGTAGCCTCTGATTTGGGGAAAGTTACTTAACTTCTCTCAGAGTCAGTTTGCTCCTTTGAAAATCAAATAATAATAGCACCTCCTTCGTAGGTTGTTACTAAATTAAATGAGATAATGGCCTTTTATATAAAGTGCTTTAGAGAACTAAAGTAATTTAGTTCTCTTTATTAATTTCTTTTATTTTTTCATTTAAAGTGAAAAGGGAGGAAGTCCATTGTAATTAATTTTCATAAAAAGCCATCAGGTATGTTTTGAGGCTAGGTACATTTTAAAATAGCTGCAGTAATCTTTATTCAAGAAACATTTGTTTTTTCCATGTCTGTTGAAGTCATAGGAGGAAGAGGATTTGGGGACCTGGCTTTTCCAAATTCCCTCTTTTGCTTCAGCTGTGATTATTTTGCATATTCCTAAAGGTGTTTGGAATTTTGACACGAGCATCATAAATCATGACACTAAAATCAGAAGTGTTTACACTACAGGTTGAATGACTCCTTTAGGTCATGAGGCACAGCTCAGTCTTTTTTCTCTGGAACTTCTTTTTAGTTGTTTGGTTAACTTGACGTGTCTTTACAACTTAGATTACGACTGTTTTCATTTTTTTAAATGTTGTGCATTATGTTTAAGAGTAATATTTTCCAAATTGGTCTAGCTGTTGCCTTAGAAAAGTGAATGAAATCACTTTTCTAAATCAGTTAGAAATCTCTCTGATTATAAAAGTAACACGTGTCAATTGTAGAAAAATCTGAAAAGTATAAAGAAGAAAATAGCCAGTCATAATCCTACCATCTAAAAATAGTCACCATTAACATTTTGGCATATTTCTTTCCTGAGCTTTACCTCTTTACCTCTGTGTGTGTGTGTGTGTGTGTGTGTGTGTGTGTGTGATTTATATATTGGTTTGGCCAAAAAGTTCGTTCGGTTTTTTTCCTGTTAAGACAACTAGCAGTGCTTAGTTGTCTTTAATTTCATTCCAGACAATTTTGTTGGGTTGCATTGTGACATATACCCTAACATATCAGCGTGCATTTAAAGAAAAAACTTACCAAAATTGGTGGATTTTTGTGTAGCCATTTTAATATTGCAGGTGGGAGGGAAAAAGCAACATTTTCAGCATATTATGCTTTATTATTTCAAGAAAGGTAGAAACGCAACTGAAACCCAAAAATGATTTATACGGTGTGTGGAGAAGGTGCTGTAACTGATCGAACGTGTCAAAAGTGGTTTGCGAAGTTTCGTGTTGGAGATTTCTCGCTGGATGATGCTCCACAGTCAGGTAGACCAGCTGAAGTTGATTGTTCTCATTAGTTGAGAACAATCAGTGTTATACCACGAGGGAGATATCCGAATTCTCAAAATAACCTGCATCAAGCATTGAAAATCATTTGCACCAGCTTGGTTACATTAATCGCTTTGATGTTCGGGTTCCACATAAGTTAAGTGTATTTCCGCATGCGATTCTCTACTGAAACGTAAGGAAAACGTTCCATTTATAAAACAAATTGTGACGGGTGATGAAAAGTGGATACTGTACAATAATGTGGAATGGAAGAGATCGTGGGGCAAGCGAAATGAACCACCACCAACCACAGCAAAGGCCGGTCTTCATCCAGAGAAGGTGATGTTGTATATATGTTGGGATTGGAAGGGAGTCCTCTATTATGAGCTCCTTCCGGAAAACCAAACGATTAATTCCAACAAATACTGCTCCTAATTAGACCAACTGAAAGCAGTACTCGTCAAAAAGCGTCCAGAATTAGTCAGCAGAAAACACATAATCTTCCATCAGGATAACGCAAGACCGCGTGTTTCTTTGATGACCAGGCAAAGACTGTTACAGCTTGGCTGGGAAGTTCTGATTCATCTGCCGTTTTCACCAGACATTGCACCTTCGGATTTCCATTTATTTCTGTCTTTACAAAATTCTCTTAATGGAAAAAATTTCAATTCCCCGGAAGACTGTAAGAGGCACCTGGAACAGTTCTTTGCTCAAAAAGGTAAAAAGTTTTGGGAAGATGGAATTATGAAGTTGCCTGAAAAATGGCAGAAGGTAGTGGAACAAAAGGGTGAATATGCTGTTCAATAGAGTTCTTCGTGAAAATGAAGAATGTGTCTTTTATTTTACTTAAAGACTGAAGGAACTTTTTGGCCAATCCAGTATATAAATTACATATATTATATATATGTTTATATATATATATATTTCCCCTCCATACATTTTATCTTTAGAAGCTACCGTATCATGAGCACTTTCCCATGTTTTAAACATATTTAATGACAAACAATATTCCTCTTTATTGGAATACTGTAATTTAACTGTTTTTGAATTACTTTGACTAGAGTTCTATAAATCCTGACTCATTCCACTGATGTGATCTCAGAGCTGTTTAAAGAGGCCATCAGAAGCCTGTACCTGAAAGTATAACACATGGGAGAGTCCTTTTCCACCGGCCCTGAGATGGCCCTTCTTTGTTGAAGACGGGCACCCTGGACTGTAGCCGATGCTAGGTGCTTTCAGGGAAGCAGCCGAGTAAAACAAGCACCTGTCTGTAGGTGATGGAAAACTTAAAGTGGGATGTAGTGATTCTTATTACATAGTATTGGGGGTAATCTCTGTCTGCCAGTGGGAGCCTCTGTTGTGTAGCAGCTGCCTCCTGACCCCCATTGAGTGTTTTCTGATGTTTCTATTCCAGGAAGCTGCTTGTGATCTTAATTAATTTAACTAGTCCTTTGTTGGACTTTTAGGGTGTTTCCATTTCTTTAGCTATTATAAGCAACAATGTTATGAACATTCTTTTTGGCTCAGTCTTTATGTATATCCAAGATATTTTATTAGGATAAAATCCTGGAAATGAAATTGCAGTATTAAAGAGTATACCTATATATATTTTAGGTATAATCTGTTCCTCTCTAAGTACAGAATTTTACATATTGAATTATATATAATAGAGGTAACTATATAGGCAATTCACAGAATTTGATAATACAGAGATGAAAGAGAAAGAGAGGCCAATTGACCAATTAGGTGGGACCTGGTAGGTTCCCTCAGGTTTTTTTATTTTAAATTTTTGTGTAATATTTGCTGTTGTATAATGTAACACAGACATTTGTATAATATATATATAAAATGCGTAGCATGATAAATTATCTAGAAGTGAACTTGCTCTTGTAAAGATCACCTGTGTGAAGGAAGCAGCACCCTAGAGACCCCTTCTGCCCCCGCATGGCCACTACCCTCCTCTCCTCATTGCCCTGACACTTAGTGATATTTCACATCTTTCATGGTCACTACCCTCCTTTCCTCATTGCCCCGACACTTAGTGATATTTCACATCTTTCATGGTCACTACCCTCCTCTCCTCATTGCCCTGACACTTAGTGATATTTCACATCTTTCATGGTCACTACCCTCCTCTCCTCATTGCCCCGACACTTAGTGATATTTCACATCTTTCACGGTCACTACCCTCCTCTCCTCATTGCCCCGACACTTAGTGATATTTCACATCTTTCATGGTCACTACCCTCCTCTCCTCATTGCCCTGACACTTAGTGATATTTCATATCTTTCATGCAACATGATGTTCATGAGATTCACCTATGTTGTTTTGGGTGATAGTGGTTCTTTTATTTTTGTTACTATAAAGTACTTCATTGTGTAAACGTATCCCAGGGTGTTTTTATTCACTCAGGGTTTTGGGGGGGGTTGTTTTTTACCATTGTAATCATTTTTAAGTGTTCAGCTTAGTAGTGTTTAAGTATATTCGTTCACACTGTGGCAGATCTCCAGAACTCTTCATCTTGCAAAACGGAGACTCTGTGTCCAGTAAATAACAACTCCCCTCTCCTCTCCCCTACCCCCTGGTCCAGGGAGCTTTCTGGGTTGGAGATCTCCCTACCCTCAGATTTAGCTAGAAATAGGGAGGCCATGAATTTCACTTAAAGTCTGTTTGTGAGCGGACCTTTCAATACATCCCTAAACAAATTTGCCACTCAAAGGTAGCTAAATTTGAAACTCCTTTAAGCTTAAGGTCCAGGCCAAATAGACGTCATCCACACTGAACATCTCTCCCGTTCCTGAACATGGCATCTTTTTTCTCAACTTCTTGCCTTTGAGTAGATTGGTTCCTGTGTATCAACTACCCTTTCCTCACTTTTCTACTGCAGTCATTTCAAATGGCACTTGTCTTCTGAATCCTCTCACAGTTGCCTAGGCAGGTATATAATACTTGTATTATGTGTAAGTGTAACGTAAAACATGCCCTGTCTTCAGGGGATTTATAATTTAGTTAAGGAGAAGAGATAAGGTAAATAGAAGCTTTATAATTCATGGTCTGGTGCAGAAATGGTAAATTTACATCTGTCATGTACCTGTGTACCATCATTCAAATAGTATAACATGTTTTATATAATGATTACAATGAACTTGTAAAATAGATGTGCATTTTTCAGGTGGAGAAAGTGAGTCTTTAAGAGATATATTAGTTCAGGGGACTTCGCTGGTGATCCAGTGGTTGGGACTCCTGGCTTTCACTGCAGGGGGCGCAGTTTCAATCCCTGGTCTGGAAAGTAGGATCCTGTGTGCTGTGCAGTGCGGCCAAAAAAATAAATAAAGGGGAGAGAGATAGATAGAGAGAGATAGATAGATAGATAGATATAGATATAGAGATAGAGAGAGACAGAGAGAGAGAGAGAGAGAGAGATGGATGTATTAGTTTAGAATACCTGGAGTCAGGACACATTCATCTTTGTTATGTTTCAGAGTCTGTGGTCCTGTATTTTATATGCTGTCTCCTTAGGCATAAATGTGAAAGGATGTGGTGAATGATTTAAATAATAGTTTATTATAGCAGTAAAAGATATCAAAAGAATGATTAATTGCCAAGTAAATTATACAGGGGTGAGAAGAGGTCCCTCTAGACTGAGGTGGGCATGATATATTATCTGAACATATTGTGAGCGTTTGCCATGTTAGTAAAAATATTAAAACATCATTTAAAAATAGCTCTATAATTTCAGTTTATGGTCATGCTCTAAACCATTTACCTATTACCAGTTTCTTGCTGTCCTGGGTAGCACTGCTGTGAACGTGCTGATCCACAGCTCTTAATGCTCTTCTGGCTGCTCTCGTGAAGTCATTTCCTGAATGTAGAATTTGAAAGGAGTTTGAACACATTTCAGAGTTTTAATATCTACTGTTAAACATTTTCTTCTGAAAAGATTATATGAATGTATAGGCCACAAATAGTGCTTACCTTACTAGATTTCTAGCTTTGAGTATTATTATAAAAAGTCTTTGCTAATTTAATAGCCCGGAAAGGGTTATCTTGTTTTAATTTGAGTGTCTGGTTACTAAATAGGTGGAACTATTTTCATGTTTTATTGCTACTTAAATTTATTTTGTGAATTATCTTTTTATATTCTTTGCTTATTTTGCTGTTTGTATCTTAGGGTTTTTCTTGCCAGTTTTTTTTTTTTTTTTTTTTTTTTTTTTTTGCGGTACACGGGCCTCTCACTGCTGTGGCCTCTCCTGTTGCGGAGCACAGGCTCCGGACGCGCAGGCTCAGCGGCCATGGCTCACACTGGCCCAGCCGCTCCGCGGCATGTGGGATCTTCCCGGACCGGGGCACGAACCCGTGTCCCCTGCATCGGCAGGCGGACTCTCAACCACTGCGCCACCAGGGAAGCCCTCTTGCCAGTTTTAATGAGTCTTTTTTTTTTTTAACATATTTATTGGAGTATAATTGCTTTACAATAATGACTCTTTTATAAATTAAGGACATTTTTTTTTCCAGGTTAACTTTTAATATGTTTAGTTATTATTTTTTTATATATTGAAGTTTTAAACGTTCACATAGTTAAATATTTTCTTTTAAATTTTCTTCCATTTCTTTAAAGCTAGGAAGTCCAACACATGTAATTAAGGGAAAATCATTTCAGACCCATTTTTTTCTGGAAAAATACCATAAGTACCATTTTCTATATTTTATGGAAAAATACCATAGCTTACATAAACTGTAAGCCATAAAAGAGCTTATAATGTAGGTTGTATGTATTTTTATATCACTGTAAATCTTGTTCTAATAGCTATGTACATGGTAGATACTGCATAAGTATCTGTTGATGGAACGAATGAGTTAATTCAATGAATTATCACTGACAAGACTTTAATAATTTTACTGGTTCTTGGCACCTCTTCCTTTGTATTCCCTTTCTGTTCTCATTTTCTGAGAATTTGTGAACTAATAAAAGACAAAGGAGTGTCTTTTTTTAAGGTTCCGTATGCAAGATTTCTATTCGTTTTTGCATCGCTGGATACTACATCTTACATACCTGGTAAGAGCGCTCCTCTTAGAATCGCTCTCTGAATGAGAGTTGATGTAGAACCTGTCATAAGATCCCTAATTCCCCTTGTTTTAGTAGAAATAGGATTGCCTTCTGTTCAAATCCTGCTCATTTGCTAGTGCTTTTTCAAATTATTTTGTTAGAATTTGAATAATAGGTGATTAAAGTAAGGTAATTTGGTTATGTAGAGATCTGTACCATACAGTTTCCCAAGTGTTTTGCTGTTCAAAATTTCTTCAGGACATGAACAAGTGAGATAGCCCCTTTTTTTTTGGTGCTAAAAGCTTGTACTGACCTTAAAGTATATATATTTGAATTCTTAAACATTCCATTTCTAGGCTATCAGAAAGTATTCTGACTGAAACTGGGTTTTACATGGAGAGTAAGAGAACTATAGGAGTAGGTATCTTGCCTTTACGTATTTATTTTGTTTTAAATAGCTTTCTGCCAATCAAGAGGTCCTTGGTTCATATCCGAGGTGTCCCCACGAAAAAAAAAAAGGGAAGGGGAAAAAAAAATAAAATAAATTTATTGAGTTGTAATTCACATGGCATACAGTTCGCGCATTTAAAGTGTCCAGATCGGTTGTTTTAGTGTGCTCGAAGGTATGTGCAAACATCACCTGGTCAATTTTCGAGTGTTTTAATTACCTCAGAAAGAAACCTGGTACCCTTTAGCTACTGCTGCCTCCCAACCCCCATCCCTCCCAGTCCTAAGCAACCATTAGTCTACTTTCTGTGTCAGTATATTTGCCTGTTCTGAACATGTTTTATAAATTGAATCATATAATATATGGTCTTTTATGACAGCTTTTATTTAGCCTAATGTTTGCAAGTTTCACCCATGTTGTACCATGTATGAGTCCTTCATTCCTTTGTTTGGCTGAATAATGTTTCACTAAATGCATATGCTACATTTTGCTTATCCGTTCTTCACTCGATAGACGTTGGGTTGTTTCCACCTTCTGGCTAGTATGAGTGATGCCGCTATAAACATTCAAGTGTTTATACAGTTGTTTGTGTGGACATATGTTTTCATTTTTCTTGCATATATATACCTAGGAGTCTAATTGCTGGGTCATACGTTTTTCAAACTGGCTGCACCACTTGACATTCCCACCAGCAGTGTATGAGAGTTCTGATTTCTTCACATCCTTGCCCATGCTTGTTATTATCTGACTTTAAACTATTTATTTATTTATTTTTGGCCGCACTGCAGAGCACGTGAAATCTTAGTTCCCTGGCCAGGGATTGAGCCCGTGCCCCCTACATTGGAAGTGCGGAGTCTTAACCACTGGACTGCCAGGGAAGTCCCTTTCTGACTTTTTGATTATAACCACCCTAATGGATGAAAAGTACTATCTCATGGTTTTGATTTGTATTTTCCTAGTGATGGTGAGCATCTTTTCAGGTGCTTGTTGGCCATTTGTATATCTTCGGAGAAGTGTGTATTCAGATCCTTTCCCCATTTTTAATTGGTTTATTTGTCTTTTTATTATTGAATTATGTTCAGGTATATTTAAAGGAGAGCATGAACATTGGAGAAAAATAAAAGATATTAAAAAAAACCCAAATGGAATGTCTGAAGATGAAAAATACAGTATCTGAAATGACAAATACACTGGTTGGGATTATCAACAGAGTAGGCACTGTAGAAAAAATTTTGAACTTGTGGACATAGCAATAGAAACTATGCAAAATGTAGTACAGAGAGTACACCGACTAGAAAAAAATGTATAGAACATCAGCGACGTATGGGATAATATCAGGCCCTCTGCATATCTGTAATTGGAGTTCCTGAAAGAGGAAAACGAGGGGGGGAAACTGAAAAACATATTTTAAGAAATATGGCTGTAAATATTTCACATTTGATGAACAAACACTATAAACCCATAGATTCAAACAGTTCAATTAGCCTCAAGAAAGATAAACCCAAAATTATCACTGGAAAATCACTGCTTAAATCTCTTTTTCTTCCATGGTTTCTACCCTTGTATGTCAGTTTTATAAATAACTTTATTCTTTTTTTGTTAAAATAAGTTTATTTTATTTCTTTATTTTTGGCTGCGTTGGGTCTTTGTTGCTGTGCGCAGGCTTTCTCTAGTTGTGGCGAGTGGGGGCTACCCTTCGTTGCGGTGCGTGGGCTTCTCATTGCCGTGGCTTCTCGTTGTGGAGCATGGGCTCTAGGTGCATGGGCTTCAGTAGTTGTGGATCGCAGCCTTCAGTAGTTGTGGATCGCAGCCTCCAGTAGTTGTGGCTCACGGGCTCTGGAGTGCAGGCTCAGTAGTTGTGGTGCATGGGCTTCGTTGCTCTGTGGCATCTTCCCAGACCAGGGCTCGAACCCGTATCCCCTGCATTGGCAGGTGGATTCTTAACTGCTGTGCCACAAAGGAAGCCCCAATAACTTTATTCTTGTAATTGTTTTCTTCTGTGTTCACGTCTCTAGTAATGTATTATATGAAACATTCTCCTTTTATCTCATTCACCAAACCATTGTGTTCCATGTTTGCTTAAATTTTTTTTCCAAGAGGCTTTGCCTTTATTGTATTTAGTTGTAGCCTTGCTTATGAACCATTTAAGGATTTTTCTAATTATTCCTAAATTAATTGGGCTGTTAAATTAAATGTTAATTTATTTTAATTAACCACTTTTACAAGAAGCATGGAGGACGGTGTCATTCCAAACGTAAAACAACAGAGTGTCACAAAAGATTGAAAATTGCTGTCTTATTTGGTGCACTTGACATTGATGTGATTTAGAAGTCAGCTTTGGGCAAAGCCAGTGTATGTGGTCTGGAGGGGGGTTGTTATTCTTGCCTAGTGCGGGTGGAAGCAACCTTGTAGCTTGAGTATTGATTTGAATTACTTATTCATCTGATACCTTTATCCTTTGAATGTCTGTTTAGTATATGTCAGGATGAGATATTTTGAAAGGAGAACCCTGCTAACTGTGTGGTAAATATTGTCTAGGTCCATGCTTCTATACCCTTTGTGGGTCATAGACTACATTTGAGAATCTGATAAAGCTATGGACTCTTGACTCCAAAAATGGATGTGATTAAAATTTACATTCATTTCAAAGGACTCATAGTCTCTATGATGGAGATATAAAGTAATATTGTTTTGATACTTTATTTTTTACATTCCCTATATTTTGTACATGTTGCAGTTAATTATATACTGTGAGATACTTCTTTTCGGAAACTGTGAGTGGTATTTATATACTCACGGGCCTTCAGGCCCGACATTTCCAGTTAATTTCACATTAGCCTTATGTATTCAACCACAGTTACCAATTATGTTCTTAGTGAAGAAAACTATAAAATTAAAAATAGGAGCTTCTTTCTAAAATTTTTTTAGGTACATTATAATTATTTCCCCCAGTTTATATAGTTTTTAGTTAGAAGAAAGTTATATTTTTCATGAGACAAACTTTTTTTTTTTTTTTTGTGGTACGCGGGCCTCTCACTGTTGTGCCCTCTCCCGCTGCGGAGCACAGGCTCTGGACGCGCAGGCCCAGTGGCCATGGCTCACGGGCCCGGCCGCTCCGCGGCACGTGGGATCTTCCCGGACCGGGGCACGAACCCGTGTCCCCTGTGTTGGCAGGCGGACTCTCAACCACTGTGCCACCAGGGAAGCCCATGAGACAAACTTTTTGTCTGTGTCTTTAATTACATCTTTGATGTTGAATAGTGTTTTATTTCTTAGATGTTAACTTGCCATTTTTAAGGATTTCATAACTCCTCTCAAGTGAACAATTCTTTTTTTCCTCCTCTGTTGGCTCCTGGCAGGTGAATTGGTCTTGCTTGTTGGCCTAGTGTAGACAGAATAGTTGTTTAGATTGACTTTAAGATTGAATAGTTGAGAGGGCTTGTGTGTTATATCTTTATGCCTGTCTGCTAGTGTAAGGTGATGTGGGAAGTACTTGGACGAGAAAGGTCAGTTCACTCATGCCCTTCCCCTACTTAATGCTCTTTGTGGCTGCACCTTTCTTCTAGGATGAATCTGCTTTAGCGTAATCTGATGACTGCCTGCCCCTTTGGGTGCTCTTGTTTGCTCTGCCCTCTACTCTAGGCCATCATGGCCTTTATGTTTCTCAAATGAGCTGTGGGCTCTTCTGTCTCAGCACCCCCCCCCTCCTTCTGGTCAGTGCCTTCAGAGCTTCTGAGTTTCCGTTTAAGTGTTCCTTCTTCGGAGATGTGTTCTTTATCATCACCCTATGGGTTCTTCAGGCTAGATCCTGTCTGCTGGTATGCTTTGTAATCTTCCTTCACGGCATAATGAAGAACTGCACTTTAAAGACTTTTGTGTGTGTACTTATATGCTAAATACCCCGTTCTTTCTGTAGGTCGAAAACTTTAAGAGGGAAGGAATGGTGATTCTCTTGTTCACTATTGTATGTTTCCTCAACTCCTAGCACAGCGCTTGTCCAGTAGGGCCGATGGTGAATGAAGTGAAGGTCTAATGGTGTAGTTGACACACATGCACACATAGTGCAGTATGAAACAGTTAATATGTGTTTTCAACTGTAAATAAATAAATCATTGGACTAGAGACCCAAGAAACAAAAAACTGAAAGGGAATGAAATAAAATAACATACATTTAAAAATTTTATATCGTTTTCTATCTCTTACACAAAATCCATTCTCAAACAAAGTTAATTGTTGTTAATTCCAAATAACTGGCCTCTAATTTAAAAGGCCTGTTTTTCTTTCCCTGTAGTGGGTAGTTTTACACTTTTTTAGTCTTAAACACACACAGATTTACATGAAACGGAAACAGCAGCCTGGTCTGATGAGTCCTCTGTTAGAGGAATAGTACTTTGGTGTTCCAGGGAAGACAGGGTGTGGTCCCTATACTTGTTAGGGACTGTAGGAAGCTACCAGAGGGAGAGTGGAGTTGAGTTACGCCTTTTATTTGATATGCAGACATAAGCAGGCCAAACAAAACTCTCACTTTTCCCCTCTCATTTGTATCGTAAGCACGCTGTGTCTCCCCAGGCTGGAATTTAGACTCAGCGTCTTACCTAGGCTGACAGGTGAGGAAGTATAGACCTAGAGTGGCTAAAAGGCTTCACCAAAGAAGGGAGCCCCAGAGCTGGCCAGAGAACTCAGTCCCTGAACTGTCCCCAGGCTTTCCAGCCAGTAGGGACCTCCTTCCACGGGGGAGGTACTCCTCTGTGCCTGCCTTTGGGAGAAGGCAGACATCCCAGTGACCTAGGAGTGAGGGGTGGGCTGAAGTTGGGAGGGTCCCGGGCCTTGGGGTCAGACCAGGGCTCCGGTTCGGCACAGACACTTCGCAGGGAGCAGGCAAGTTACCTTTGTAACTCCTTTTCCTATTCTGCAACATAGGGGTTGTGATAGTACTTGCAGTGGTGTTGGGAAGACCAAATGGCATAGCATTTGTAGATTGCCTAATTGAGCGATAGGTATTTGATAATGAGACTATATGGTAATTCTTATAATCAACGAGGATGAGCCTTCTGGGCAAAGTATCCTTTCCTAAAATGGTGCCATAGTCCTTAATCCATAGGGAGTAAATGAGATCGTGTAGAATGTTTAGCACAGTGTCTGGCAGATGGTTGGTATCTGGTATGTAAGGTAGTAGTTATACTGTTACAATGAAAATTGTTCATTACTGTGTGACAAATTATATAGCTGATGAAAAGCATAAATAGAAATCTGATGCATATCCCAGTTTAGGAAGTCACTGTTTTAAATGGCATTTCCTCACCTACCATTTAAAAATTGTTTTACAACCACAATCTTGGTTATACTGATAAAGAATGGCTTAATTTTATAATTAATGTTACATTTTTCATTTAGTCCTGGCTCTTAGTCTTTTATACCTGTATAGTAACCCAGATTTCTTCAGCATTGTCATGGAACTGTTCCATATAATGTCATTATATTAATTAATTTTTAAATAAATTTTTAATTTTAGAATAGTTTAGATTTAGCGACAGTTGGAGATAGTACAGAGAATTTCCATATATCCTGTGTCCAGTTTCTTCTGTTGTTAAATCTTACATTACAGTGTATATTTGTTACAACTAACGATCCAATATTGGCACATTATTATTTACTTAAACTCTGTACTTTATTCCAGTTTCATTCATTTTTCCTAATGTTCTTTTCTTCTTCCCAGATCCCATCCAGGACACCACATTATATTTAGTCATCATGTCTCCTTATCCGTGTCCTGGCTGTTACAGTTTCTCAGACCCTCTTTGTTTTTGATGACTTGAACAGTTTAAGGGGTGCCAGTCGGGTATTTTCTACACTGTTCCTCAGTTTGCGTTTGTCTGCTGTTTTTATTGTGGTTTGGCTGGAGTTATGGGTTTTGGGAAGATGACCATAGAGGTGAAGTGCCCTTCTCATCAGATCAGGAGCTCATGCTCTCAACGTGACTTGTCACTGATGATGTTAACTTTGATCACTTGGCTGTGTAAATTGTTTGGGTTTTTTCTGTCCAGATTTGTCTCTTCTCCTGGTTATTTATATAGTAATTGTTTATATCCATATGGACTCATGGATTCATGATTAGAATCCAGTGCTCTGTCATTTATTTTCTTGCTCAGATTGTTCCAGCTTCGGCCAGTGGGAGCTCTTTCGGTTGCTCCTGTGTCCTTTTAACATGATCCCATTGCTTTTTTGTTTTTTGAACACTTCCTCACTTGGTGCACTTACAAGATACTTCAAGCTCACATTACATCTTCCTTGCCCCCGTCCTGGAATCAGCCATCTCTCCAAGAAGTCCTTGTTCTTTTGTTGATGCGTGGTATTGGAAACCAAGATCTGGTCTCCAGATAAATGAGCTCTTTCTGTGCTAGTGTCAAAGCAGAGGTGAGAGATTTAATGTCCAAGTTGTCCTAATTGCTTTTCCCACTTTTCTTTCCATTTTTCTTCACTGAAAACCCTGGGAGAGTATCTCATACGCTTGTATTTTTTCCTTGATTTATCCCCTCAACAGTTGGAGTTCATCTTTTGAAAGTATATGTGTGTCATAGAGCATATTTATATTTATAGTAACTTTTTAAAATTTAAATTAGAAAAAAGATAAGGCGATGCAGACAACTCATCTGTTTCCTACAGAAAGTGGCTCTTCAGTTACTTGATTTCTGAGAATTACATGGGAAGTAATGATATAAAATACTTTTTTCAGATATAAATTCAAATTAGAATAAGGGGATTTTTTAAATGTTCTCACTTGTAAGAAAGAAAGTAGAGGGAGATCATAATTCTTTTTTGCTATGTTTAAAGTTTTAAACATTCGTCTTGTGTCTCTTTAAGCTCTTAAATGTTTTGGGTGCACTTGGCATAGGGATAAGCCTCTTTGTTTGTTTTTCCTCCCAGCTTTGACGCAGGTTTTCATCTTTCAGATGTCCCTGCCTTAGTCCCAGAGTTCTCTTTACTTAAGCCTATAAAAACCTTCGAATGAATCATCATTTTATGTTGCTTTTCTTTAAATGTTTTTTTCTTTGGCATTTCATTGTAAATTGCATCCACAGTGAGACTGAAGTGGTGCTTATTTTCACTTCCTGTAGTGAAAGAAGTGCTCCCTGCATCCACTCCTGTACAACCAGGTGCACCTAAGAAGAGTTTTTATTCCCTTTTGATTGTCTCCTTGCTAATCTGTACACATACAATCTAGTATTGATTTGCAAAGCTTTGGATAAAGATATATCAATAGATATACTCACATTTTGGGGGGGCATTAGAACTGGCAAAAATAAGAACGCACACTTGAAAATGTCTTTTTCTTTGTCCCCTTGTTTTTGGGTCTTTGTTGCTGCGCGCGGGCTTTCTCTAGTTGCAGCAAGCGGGGGCTACTCTTCGTTGTGGTACGTGGGCTTCTCATTGCGGTGGCTTCTCTTGTTGAGGAGCACGGGCTCTAGGCCTGCGGGCTCAGTAGTGGTGGCTCGCGGGCTCTAGAGCGCAGGCTCAGTAGTTGTGGCGCACGGGCTTAGTTGCTCCGTGGCATGCGGGATCTTCCCGGACCAGGGCTCGAACCCTTGTCCCCTGCGTTGGCAGGCGGATTCTTAACTACTGTGCCACGAGGGAAGCCCTGTCCCCTTGTTTTTAAGTACTCAACTGTTGGCAGTAAAATTGCAGAAATAATAGAAATAATCACACTTGTCTTTTATCTATAGCATGACTCATATGTTTTTGAATACCTAAAACTTTTCTCTCTTTTTTTTGTTCTAGTTCTTTTTGGATATCTTCTGGTTAACCAGAAGTGAAGAATAATAATGTGAAGTCTTTAAAGCATTTTGTAATATTTGTTTATATGATTTTATTTTCTGAAAGCCTTCATCTGAAAATATTTTAAAAATAGCTTATAATTATTTTTATTTCTAATGATGAGTAAAGTTTATCCATGTGGGATAATTTTTCTTCATATATATATATATGTATGTTTTCTATCTTTGTGTTCTATTTTGTTCGACCTACATCAGGACTGCTAAAGTATACCTTGTATAAATCTTTGTGTGAAATAAAAGACTTCTAGAAGATCTAAGCCAGGCAGGCCTTATACACTCATCTTTGTAACCCTTTCCAAGACCTAACCCTATCCATTTCTTCTATAAGACATATTGACTGACGCTCACAGCATCATGAATGCCTGTGACTAATAGGCTCTCTCTAGAATGCCTGTGATTTTCCGTTCCCATCAATTGAACTATATGCTTATCAGGAGTTCCTGGTTTGTTCCTAAATCTTTTTAGGTCTATTGTATGCTTTAATTGTAATTGCAGAATTTAGTAAACTATTATGCAAATATATGAGATGTGAATGCAAAAGAGAATTGTAGTTTCTGTATAAACTAATTTGGAATGCTTTGGAAAGTCTCCAAAAGATGGGTCGTGAAAAGAAACTTACCATCAAATTAGGGATAGGAGAGAACTGTTGAAGTTTAGGTAATCCAGAAAAATTACCCTCTGAAAATCTTTAAATTCTTGTTCCATTTTAAAGAACTAGAGAGTGGGGATGGCAGATGCAGTGCTTTGGTTGTGGTATATGTGACAAAGTTGACTCGTGACTTTTCTCAGGGACTCACACCAAAAGACAAGGCTGTAGCCTCATCAAAGTCGTGGCAGATTTAAACCCATTCATGGGCTTAAAGTAAAAATAAAATGTTTAACTTTTTATGTTTGTCAGTTATCTATTTTAATTTAACAAACCATACCAAAGCTTAATGGCTTAAAATAAAAACCATTTATTATCTGTTACGGTATTGAGTGGTTCTTCTGCGTTTCGTGGTGTTGGCTTGGGCTCAGGGACAGCTGGAAGGTCCAAAATAGCCTCACTCACACACTAGCAAGTTGGCACTGGCTGTCAGCTGGGATGGGAGCTTAGCAAGACTTTGACCTATCTGGTTTCTCCTTCATGCAGCCTCTCCACCTGGCTAGTTAGGCTTTGAAGACCATGGCAATCTCAGGGTAGTTGAATTTCTTACATGGTGGCTAGCATGCCCTGGAGTACAAAGGTGGCCTTCTTAAGGCTTAGGCCCAGAACTGACCCAGAGTCACTTTTGCTACATTGCATTGGTTAAAGCAGGTCACAGGGTCAACCCACATTCAAGAGGAGGTGATTATACAAGGATGTGAATGCTGGGAGGCCAGCAAAGTAACAGCCAACACAGATGTTTCAGATTTTTTATTTGCGTGTCTCATTTTTGATGCTTTTAATATGTATTTCAATAAATGAAAGTGTGTGTAAGCAAACAATAATTTGATTAAAACTTGTATTCTTACTATTAAATGTGGGAACAAAGGGATATCAGCCCGTGTCATTCTGATTGCAAAACCATTATTCCTTATACCATACTCCATTGCTCTTGTTTTGGTCAGTAAATAGTCATGTTAGCACCTAGGGTTACAGTATCAGTTAAACAATATTATTGTCAGAAGTCTATCTTTAGTTCTTGTAGCCTTTAAAAATTTACATTCTTCAAATTATTAAATGTGATTTTATTAAAATACAATTTAGATAATAATTATGTCTGAAGTATCAAAGATAAAATTGTTAACCTTACAAATCCATTTATTCAGCAGACAGTTATTGGGCATGTCATCTGCACCAGGCACTGTTCTAGACACTGGAGGAACAGTGGTAAAAAAGACAGATGAGGTCCCTGCCTTCATGGAGCTTCAGGTCTAGTTGGGGGGATAGTCTCTTGTTCATTTCCGTAGACAATCTTGTTTTAAAATATCTACTTTCGTTTAAAAAAAAGAATTTTAGTTAAAGAAAAAAGTTTGAGTGTCTATACTGAAAAATAATGAAGACATGCTAGGTTTGTAAAGACCCTACACTCTGAATCAATGCAAAAGTTACATAGTGAATGTTGGATGAACTTGAGATTTGATAACAGCTTACCTGGAGGTAGGCTGATAAATGTTCAGCTACCAGCCGATAGTAAAGATCAGCTAAGTATTGGCTCTTACAGTACACACCGACCTTGTGCCACCTCAAACTTAGCTTAGCTCCTTTTAATTTATACTGAAGCCAAGCAAGCTATTGTGTATAAGTTCTTTAAAAAAGAAACTTAGAAAATCCAACCCCTCTGCCTACCCCGCCTCCCTTTCCCACAGTGGCAAATGCCTGCCTTTAATTATTACTTAATAGGGAATAGGTTAATGGGGAGGTGGAGGTGGCGGAGACAGCGCCACACGGCTGAGAACTGCGCTCATGTGGAATGAAATTTTTTTTTTTTTCTTTGCGGTACGCGGGCCTCTCACCGCTGCGGCCTTTCCCGTTGCGGCGGAGCAGAGGCTCCGGACGCGCAGGCTCAGCGGCCATGGCTCACGGGCCCAGCCGCTCCGTGGCATGTGGGATCTTCCCGGACCGGGGCACGAACCCGTGTCCCCTGCATCGGCAGGCGGACTCTCAACCACTGCGCCACCAGGGAAGCCCTGGAATGAAATATTTTATGTTTAAGGGCTTTGCTAAAGAACTTTTAATGAACTATTTTGTTTGTTTGTTTTTTAGGGCTTTTGCAAAACCACCGATGTTCTCAAGCTCATCTAATCCAGCTTCATCATTTTTGAGCTATTTCAGGCACCATGTGGTTTCACCTACTATGTCAGAGCAGAACTATTTAACCCCAAGTTATTTGAATTTTTGTCTTTCACATGTTTCATTTAAAAACTACACTAAACCCCCGTGGGTTGAGTTTAAGACATGCTTTTCTTAGACCGGATTCTATGTCAAGTGAAGGGTACTTGAGCAAAGTTTTATTTTAAAAGAATGCAACATTGTTTTCTGTGACTGTCAGAAGTTTAGTACCAGAAAGACATTTCACATTTGTATGTTTTCAAACACAAGTAAGAAAAATGTTTCAGGGCAGCTGATGTAGACCTTGTACTACTTTCCCCATCCAAAATAATTGGTATCCATGGGAACATTCTGAACCAGTCAACTGACCACATTAGCTCATCTCACATGAGCTGATACAGAATGAGGTTTTGGATGCTTTTGGTTAGTTAATTGAAATGATGCAAGTTCTCTTGAGCTTACAACTAGTATTTATTTTCCTAGATTTTGTGTCTAAATGGTTTTTTTTTTAAAGGAATAAACTTTAGCTTGATTTCTCTTCCTACCCCTCCCCCCATTATGTATTGTTTCTTAGCTAAAGCTTCCAAACTAAGTTGTTTTTCTCAGGCTGCTTTTTTTTTTTCAAACAACTTTATTGGAGTATATTTGCTTTACAATGTTGTGTTAGTTTCTGCTGTATAACAAAGTGAATCAGCTATATGTATACATATATCCCCATATCCCCTCCCTCTTGCCTCTCCCTCCCACCCTCCCTATCCCACCCCTCTAGTTGGTCACTAAGCACCGAGCTGATCTCCCTGTGCTATGCAGCAGCTTCCCACTAGCTATCTGTTTTACATTTGGTAGTGTATATATGTCCATGCCACTCTCTCACTTCATCCCAGCTTACCCTTCCCCCGGCCATGTCCTCAAGTCCATTCTCCACGTCTGCATCTTTTTTTCCTGTCCTGCCCCTAGGTTCTTCAGAATCTTTTTTTTTTTAGATTCCATATATATGTGCTAGCATACGGTATTTGTTTTTCTCTTTCGGACTTACTTCACTCTGTATGACAGTCTCTAGGTCCATCCACCTCACTACAGATAACTCAATTTCGTTTCTTTTTATGGCTGAGTAATATTCCATTGTATGTATGTGCCACATCTTCTTTATCCATTCATCTGTCAGTGGACACTTAGGTTGTTTCCGTGTCCTGGCTATTGTAAATAGAGCTTCAGTGAACATTGTGGTACATGACTCTTTTTGAATTATGGTTTTCTCAGGGTATATGTCTGGTAGTAGGATTGCTGGGTCATATGGTAGTTCTATTTTTAGTTTTTTAAGGAAACTCCATACTGTTCTCCACAGTGGGTGTATCAATTTAAATTTCCACCAACAGTGCAAGAGGGTTCCCTTTTCTCTACACCCTCTCCAGCATTTATTGTTTGCAGATTTTTTGATGATGGCCATTCTGGCCAGCGTGAGGTGATACCTCATTGTAGTTTTGATTTGCATTTCTCTACTAATTAGTGATATTGAGCATCCTTTCATGTGTTTGTTGGCAATCTGTATATCTTCTTTGGAGAATTGTCTATTTAGGTTTTCCACCCATTTTTGGATTGGGTTGTTTGTTTTTTTGATATTCAGCTGCATGAGCTGCTTATATATTTTGGATATTAATCTTTTGTCAGTTGCTTCATTTGCAAATATTTTCTCCCATTCTGAGGGTTGTCTTTTCATCTTATTTTTGCTTTCCTTTGCTGTGCAAAAGCTTTTAAGTTTCATTAGGTCCCATTTATTTTTGTTTTTATTTCCATTTCTGTAGGAGGTGGGTCAAAAAGGATATTGCTGCGATTTATGTCATGAAGTGTTCTTCCTATGTTTTCCTCTAAGAGTTTTATAGTGTCTGGCCTTACATTTCGGTCTTTAACCCATTTTGGGTTTATTTTTGTGTGTGGTGTTAAGGAACGTTCTAATTTCATTCTTTTATATGTAGCTGTCCAGTTTTCCCAGCATCACTTATTGAAGAGGCTGTCTTTTCTCTGTTGTATATTCTTGCCTCCTTTTGTCAAAAATAAGGTGACCTATGTGTGTGAGTTTACCTCTGGGCTTTCTATCCTGTTCCATTGATCTGTATTTCTGTTTTTGTGCCAGTATCATACTGTCTTGATTACTGTAGCTTTGGAGTGTAGTCTGTAGTCAGGGAGCCTGATTCCTCCAGCTCCATTTTTCTTTCTCCACATTGCTTTGGCTATTCAGGGTCTTTTGTGTTTCCATACAAATAGTGAAATTTTTTGTTCTAGTTCTGTGAAAGTTGCCATTTGTAGTTTGATAGTGATTGCAATGAATCTGTAGATTGCTTTGGGTAGTGCAGTCATTTTCACAGTGTTGATTCTTCCAATCCAAGAACATGGTATATCTCTCCATCTGTTTGTATCATCTTTAATTTCTTTCATCAGTGTCTTATAGTTTTCTGCATACAGGTCTTTTGTCTCCTTAGGTAGGTTTATTCCTAGGTATTTTATTCTTCTTGTTGCAGTGGTAAATGGGAGAGGTTCCTTAATTTCTGTTTCAGATTTTTCATCATTAGTGTATAGGCATGCAAGAGATTTCTGTGCATTAATTTTGTATCCTGCTACTTTAGCAAATTCATTGATTAGCTCTAGTAGTTTTCTGGTAGCATCTTTAGGATTCTCTAGGTATAGTATCATGTCATCTGCAAACAGTGACAGTTTTACTTCTTCTTTTCCGATTTGGATTCCTTTTATTTCTTTTTCTTCTCTGATTGCTGTGGCTAAAACTTCCAAAACTATTTTGTATAATAGTGGTGAGAGCGGGCAATCTTGTCTTTTTCCTGATCTTAGTGGAAATGGTTTCAGTTTTTCACCATTGAGAATGATGTTGGCTGTGGGTTTGTCATATATAGCCTTTATTATGTTGAGGTAAGTTCCCTCTATGCCTACTTTCTGGAGGGTTTTTAACCATAAATGGGTGTTGAATTTTGTCAAAAGCTTTTTCTGTATCTATTAAGTTGATCATATGGTTTTTATTCTTCAATTTGTTAATATGGTTTATCACATTGATTGATTTGTGTATACTGAAGAATCCTTGCATTTGGGATACACCCCACTTGATCATGGTGTATGATCCTTTTAATGTGCTGTTGGATTCTGTTTGGTAGTATTTTGTTGAGGATTTTTGCATCTATGTTCATCAGTGATATTGGCCTGTAGTTTTCTTTTTTTGTGACATCTTTGTCTGGTTTGGGTATCAGGGTGATGGTGGCCTCATAGAATGAGTTTGGGAGTGTTCCTCCCTCTGCTATATTTTGGAAGAGTTTGAGAGGATGGGTGTGAGCTCTTCTTTAAATGTTTGATAGAATTCACCTGTGAAGCCATCTGGTCCTGGGCTTTTGTTTGTTGGAAGATTTTTTTTTTTTTTTTTGCGTTTCGAGGGCCTCTCACTGTTGTGGCCTCTCCCATTGTGGAGCACAGACTCCGGATACGCAGGCTCAGTGGCCATGGCTCACGGGCCCAGCCGCTCTGTGGCATGTGGGATCTTCCCGGACCGGGGCATGAACCCGTGTCCCCTGCACTGGCAGGGGGACTCTCAACCACTGTGCCACCAGGGAAGCCCTGTTGGAAGATTTTTAATCAGAGTTTCAATTTCATTGCTTGTGATTGGTCTGTTTATATTTTCTATTTCTTCCCAGTTCACTCTTGGAAGGTTGTGCTTTTATAAGAATTTGTCCATTTCTTCCAGGTTGTCCATTTTATTGGTATATAGCTGCTTGTAGTGATCTCTCATGAGCATTTGTATTTCTTCAGTGTCAGTTGTTACTTCTCCTTTTTCATTTCTAATTCTATTGACTTGAGTCTTCTCCCTCTTGATGAGTCTGGCTAAAGGTTTATCAATTTTGTTTATCTTCTCAAAGAACCAGCTTTTAGTTTTAGTGATCTTTGCTATCCTTTCCTTCATTTCTTTTTCATTTATTTCTGATCTGATCTTTGTGATTTCTTTCCTTCTGCTAACTTTGGGGTTTTTTGTTCTTCTTTCTCTAATTGCTTTAGGTATAAGGTTAGGTTGTTTATTTGCATTGTTTCCTGTTTCTTGAGGTAGGTTTGTATTGCTGTAAACTTCCCTCTTAGAACTGCTTTTACTGTATCCCATAGGTTTTGGGTCGTTGTGTTTCATTGTCATTTTTTTCTGGGTATTTTTTGATTTCCTCTTTGATTTCTTCAGCTATCTCTTGGTTATTTAGTAGTGTATTGTTTAGCTTCCATGTGTTTGTATTTTTTTTTTGGGCTGCACCGGGTCTTAGTTGAGGCATGTGGGATCTAGTTCCTGGACCAGGGATTGAACCTGGGCCCCCTGCATTGGGAGCGCAGAGTGTTAGCCACTGGACCACCAGGGAAGTCCGTGTTCGTATTTTTTACAGATTTATTCCTATAATTGATATCTAGTCTCATAGTGTTGTGGTCCAAAAAGATACTTGATACGATTTTAGTTTTCTTAAATTTACCAGGGCTTGATTTGTGACCCAAGATATGATCTGTCCTGGAGAATGTTCCATGAGCACTTGAGAAGAAAGTGTATTCTGTTGTTTTTGGGTGGAAAGTCCTAAAAATATCAGTTAAGTCCATCTTGTTTAATGTATCATTTAAAGCTTGTGTTTCCTTATTTATTTTCATTTTGGATGATCTGTCCATTGGAGAAAGTGGGGTGTTAAAGTCCCCTGCTATGATTGTGTCGATTTCCCCTTTAATGGCTGTTAGCATTTGCCTTATGTATTGAGGTGCTCCTATGTTGGGTGCATAAATATTTACAATTGTTATATCTTCTTCTTGGATTGATCATTATGTGGCGTCCTTCTTTGTCTCTTGTAACAGTCTTTATTTTAAAGTCTATTTTGTGTGATATGAGAATTGCTACTCCAGCTTTCTTTTGATTTCCATTTGCATGGAATATCTTTTTCCATCTCCTCACTTTCTGTCTGTATGTGTCTCTAGGACTGAAGTGTGTCTCTTGTAGACAGCATATATACGGGTCTTGTTTTTTAATCCATTCAGTCAGTCTGTGTCTTTAGGTTGGAGCATTTAATCCATTTACATTTAAGGTAGTTATCAATATGTATATTCCTATTACCATTTTCTTAATTGTTTTGGGTTTGTTATTGTAGGTCTTTTCCTTCTCTTGTGTTTCCTGCCTAGAGAAGTTCCTTTAGCATTTGTTGTAAAGCTGGTTTGGTGGTGCTGAATTTTCTTAGCTTTTGCTTGTCTGTAAATGTTTTAATTTCTCCGTCGAATCTGAATGAGATTCTTGCTGGGTAGAGTAATCTTGGTTGTAGGTTTTTCCCTTTCATCACTTTAAATAATGTCCTGCCACTCGCTTCTGGCTTGCAGAGTTTCTGCTGAAAGATCAGCTGTTAACCTTATGGGGATTCCCTTGCATGTTATTTGTTACTTTTCCCTTGCTGCTTTTAACATTTTTTCTTTGAATTTAATGTTTGATAGTTTGATTAATATGTGTCTTGGCATGTTTCTCCTTGGATTTATCCTGTATGGGACTCTCTGTGCTTCCTGGACTTGATTGACTATTTCCTTTCCCATATTGGGGAAGTTTTCAACTTCCCTAACCTGAGTGCTGCCCTGAAGTGTTTATCAGAGAACACAGAAACCCTGACCTACCACATGTCATCAGTGCTCTCTGCTTTGCTGCTCAGGTCATGCTTTCTGTTCTGTGTGCTTCACAAAGCGAAAGCAGTGGGACTCTGACGTCAGGGCAAGAGTTGCCCACTCAGCAGTTAAGCTTGTCACCAACTATCACGTAAGTGATGCTTAGTTCTGTTGATTTGTATCTTCTAGTCCTTTGCTCTTTTTCCCCTGATCCTTAAGTTTTTAGTTTTAAACTTCATTTATGTTAGAAAGAATTCTCTAAACAACAGGAACTGCACATCAGTTCTCTTTATTCGTGGTGAGAGCAGGAACACGGTCGTTATGTTCTCTTCATGAGTTTCTACAAGTACAGATAGAGGAGAAAGATTACAAGGTTGAGGAAGAGACATATCCACAGAGAAGTGTTATGGAGAGTTTTTAAAAGAAATTTTAAGTCATTGAAATTTGAATTCCCTTCATACGTTCCTGAATGTTTTCTCTGCTTGTTGTGCTCCATAGACAAGAGTGCGCATTGGGAGATTCAGCTTGTAAGAATTCTGAGTCTGATCCTGAGGACTTTTCAGATGAAACAAATACAGAGAACCTTTACGGTCCCTCTCCCCCCAGCACGCCTCGGCAGAGGAAGCGTCTGTCAACCAAACACCAGAGGAATAATGTAGGGCGGCCCACCAGTCGAGCTAATGTGAAAGGTAAGTCTTGTGCGTAAAACGATACATTTGAGGGGGCGTGGCATGGTTGGTATGTAATCTGTATGTAACATGTAACTATTGATAGATGCTTTTTCTACAATAATGTTAGTTATTCCTCTTTTTTTAAATTTGATTTTATGCTGCCTTAAAGTTTTATTTTTAAATATTTGAATTATCACCCTTAGCAATATTGTTAATAAAAGAGAAAATAATTCTCCAGAGATAGAAAGGTTTGTAATTGTAATTGTTAAAGTCAGTGTGTGAGGCCTTTGCATTCCTTTTAGGACGTGGAAGAGGACAAACGTGGATGAATCAGCGTGCCTGTCCAGGATGGCTGCTGGTGTACGGGATAGGTGGCCTTCTTTTATTCTTTGAATCTCTTAGGCTGAAACTTCTAGATTCTGTCTTCCTGACATGATGTATTGGGCACTTTGGGAGAGGCAGGGCCAGGCTTTCTTCCCCAGGATTCCCTAGGCGGCCTGAGACCTGTGCTCTGCCGGTGACCATGATGCTGCCCTCATGTACATGGCCCTCGTTCCCACTAAGCACAGGGCCTGGATGGTATCCCACCTTATAATCACGCACAGAATCTGTGTTGTACTTTTCTTTCTGTTTGGAATCCCAAAGCCCAGATAGTGTTCTGCTCCTAGAAGCTGTTCCTGCTCCTGAGACTGTTCTCTGTTTTCATTTCTTCCTTCCTCTGAGCGCGTCACAGCTGTTCTGTTCTGAGGCAGAGGAACTGAATCATGCTGACCTGCTTCCTTGTACCTGCTTTCTGGCATGGAACCTCAGGTCACTGAAGCCTTACGGTTTTAAAATTTCTCTGTTAATTTCAGCAAACCACTTGTCCTGAAACTGATCTCATAGTTTCCTAGAATATATCTACCTATTACTGTGCAAGATAGGGATATCATTCTTTATCTCCTCTGAGAAATTTCCCCTTATCAGATGTTCTCCCTACTGAAAAGAGACTCATTTCCATTTCTCCCTTTCTTTAGCTCATTTTGTTCCTCTCTTTCCCTTTCCCACACATTTCTTCCACACATTGATCTCTCATGGTTAATGTCGGAAAGTTCATTCTGTGTTCCTATCATAGCCCTTCCTCAAGAAAGAAGAAGGGTAAGAGAAATGGACTTTATTGTACTTATTTGCTTGAGTGAAGTCTTATCCAAGGAGGAATTCCTAAGTAATAAATAGTGTTTCTTTCCCACAGGGAAGATGATTTTTTTTTACTTTCTTTTAAAACTGTATTTGTAGTAAGATGTTAACCTATGATCTGTATTTACCCTCGTTGGAAAGTAATAGCTTTCCATCGCAATATATTATCTTTAAAATCAATCCTTTTCCATTTTCTCAAAGAAATTTCTCAAATGCCTACAGAAGTTCCTTTTGAAGCAGCATCTACTGAACCAATATTAGTTAATACATATTTGCTTCGTGGTGGTGAAATGCGATGATGCCAGTAGGATATCTGCTTTGTCTTCACTTGTTCATACTATTTTAGAACCAGAGTTGAGAACACAGTCCCCCCATTTTATAGATTGAGAAAGTGAGGCCCAGGGTTTTAAAGCAACTTCTTAAGGCCAGAAGGCTTGAGATAGTGGCAGGACTAATTTTAGGTACTATTTTTATTTTTTGGCCATGCCACACAGCTTGTGGGATCTTACTTCCCTGACCAGGGATTGAACCTGGGCCCTCGGCAGTGAGAACGCAGAGTCCTAACCACTGGACCACCGGGAACTCCCAGGAATAATTTTAGAACTAGTTCTCCTGGTCCTCAGTTTGGACTTTTTTCCCAGTGCAAGCAGCAGGGGTTAAGCTTCTCTGAATGTGGTACTTGACATGACTGTATGTCTTTAGTAATCAGTCAGAAAACCCGTCGCTGTATACTTGTTGAGCTCTGCTGTCCTTCTGGGCTGTGTCAGAATTAGAAGGAAGAGGGAAGGTTGTTTCTTTTCCTCCTCAACTTCTTTCAGTTGTTTATTTCATAAAATTACAGAATTTTAGATCTGGAAGGGGTCTCAGAGACCACGTTAATTCCTGCCATTTTGCAGGTGAAGAAAGAGTGCTTATAAACATTTGGATTTGTAGCTATCTATCAGCAGACCTAGGGCACCAAAGTTCCTAACAACTTATGTTTTTTCTTATTGCAAAAGATTACATGTTTGTCGTAGGGAGTTTAGAAAATACTGACAAAAAGAAAGAAAAATACCCATAAACCCAATATGCAGAAATAACAGCTTTTACCATCTTTGCCTTGTGGTCTCTTTACTTGCATATATTTGTGTTGTGATATGATATCATACTATTTTTACTATTTTATAGCTGGCTTCCTTTTCCATTTTAATGACTCATGAACTTTCTGTGCCATAGAATAACCTGTGCTGTTCATTTTAATGGCTGCTGAATCATTTGTAGCAACATTTGCCCGGTTATCACTCACAGTTCTTGAGTGCTTACCTAAGCACTGCTGAGCTCGTCAAAAGAGTTATCTTTTAAATATAGTGATAGCCCAATGAGATGTAGGTTCTATATATTATTATTCAATTTATGGTTGAGGACATGACACAGAGAGTTTCTAGGGCTTGTAGTTTTAACTGTCCCAGTCATGCATATACTAGAAAGCAGTGTGTTTGCTGTCTGGTGAACTGTTTTTGTCAACATTCTTGTTCATGAACACCAAAAAACGATGGAAATGAAGCAACCGTGTTGGGCAGTGGGTCATGTTACTGTTTTGGTGATGGCGTGTTTGTGTTGAGCTGGTGGAACAAACAGTACTCGAGAACTCGCCGGCTGCAGCAGCAGAGCATGGTGGACCGGAGCACACACTTGGTTGCCGGATTGCCTGGATTCCCATCCTGGTTCTACCACCTTCTGTATGTGCCGCCTCCGTGTCTCATTTTCTTTATCTGTGAGGTAATCTGCCTTACGGTGTTGTGAGGGTTTTATGTTCAGTAACTACTAGCTGTCATTATTATTGTGAGCTAAAGGTTTCTTTCTCACTACTTGCCTTAAATTTCAAAGTAGAATTAAATAATTATATCATTGACTGTACCCTTATTAATTGGTGCCCCTCCTTTCAGGACACTAAGTCTTGAGTCACATAGTTACCAAGGTATGGAGTTGGGACTGCAGCCTGGGTCAGTCCTGTCTGGCTTATCCGTTTCTTGTAGCTCTTCCTAGCCCCCTTTCTTCTTCTCACTCTGTATGTTGCCATCATAGTTACTTTTTCTCTGGGGCTTTCTTTCCTCACCTCTCTCCCTTTCCTTTTGCCTTTACCTCTCTTTCCTTTCTTCTGCCTCCTCTTCGCATCCCCTTTTTCCTTCCTCCCTTCCATTCCTCCCTTATTTCTCCTTCATTCTTTCCCTTGACTCGCAACTTCAGTGACTCCGTAGGCGGGTATTGCGTTAGATGATCGATAAGCCCTTGCTCGTCTCCAGCAGGAACCACAGAGATGAGCAGGCATTCCCATCTTGTGTGGTAGAGCTGGGGTGGAGGGGAGAGAGGGGGGCTTCTGTGGGTGCCCACAGGAGGGGATCGAGCAGACCTGGGCTTGGGAAGACTGCTGGAACAAGTGACATTTGTGCTGTGGCCTGAAGGCTGAGTCAGGGAGACCAGTATTTCAAAGTCATTTGTCAATCATAATAGTGTATTGGTCTCTCAGTATTTTCAAGAGATTTTTAAAATTAATTAGATTGGCCAGATTTATTTTAAAAGCTTTCCAAGGAAATATGAACTGACGCATTATTTCTTTCTCTCTGCAACAAGCAAAGGCTGCCTGAATCATACGATTCACTTTAGAACTGCAGTGAAAGTTGAGCTCATCTTTTTAGTTAACATCACCGATAATATTTTCGTTTTTCTGCTTATCTTTTGCTGTGTGACAACCACCCAAAGCTTAGTGTTATGAAAGCGTCCATTTTATTGTGCTCACGGTTCTGTGGGTAGAGTGACCACTAACACTGTTGTCTTTAGTGATGGTAGCCATTGTCATGAGCTATTATATGGATATGATTCTTTAAATATTCTTATTATCCTAGGCCCAAAATAACCAACGACTGTCGTTATTGGCTTATTTTTTATAATTGGAAATTTAGTACCAGGCAACCTTCTGACCAACTGGTAATGAATTGACGGTTCCCATGAGAGAACTGCTCACAGAACTCAGGAACACACTTGACTTATGTTTATCCCTTAAGTTGCCTCATTAGTGTAAATTGAGGTGTGATTGATCGGGGCTCCTTATGAATAAAAAAGACACTTCTGTCAGAAAATTCCAAGGGTTTTAGGAGCTCTGTGTCAGGAACCTGGACAAAACCCAAATGTATTCCTTATGTTAAAAAGCAAAATTCAACCAAGTAAATTTGAAGATTTGATTGGCTTCATTTATGAATCAGGCAGCATTACATCTAGCAACTAGAAGGGTGCTCTGAGTGGTTGTGCAAAAATGGAAGGGATTTTATAGGAAAAAGGGTGGAGTAAGGGAGCTATTAGCAAAAAAAAAAGAAAGGATTATTTTTTGACCAGACATCTTTTTTTATGGGCGTGGGGAGGGATGACAGGGGTTTTATCATGCAGATTACCTCTTCCTCTGGGGGATTGTAGAGGGCCTACTTGTTGGGTTACTTTATTGGTATTGACCAGAAAATTCTAGACTGTTCAATTAAAACTACATTTCTGGGAGAGGTTGGAACTGCAGTGAAGTAACGTATAAAATACAGGTTTGCCATCATGGGCTTTTAGCATGCGACTGACACCATTTGGGGCCTGTGGTTTTCTTTCTAATACTTACTACACCCTGATGAGCATTATCAAATACTAGCAAAGATATGAGGAGATGGCAGCTTTCTTACGAGGCTGGTGTGAGTGTAAATTGTCTCAATCCCTGTGTGGAAGTAATTTGTTAATACACTCAGACTGAGCTTGGTTATATCCTTGACCCAAGTAAATGCACTTTTGGGACTAGACTTTAGAGAAGTTCCTGCAAATAAACACGAGAAGTTCTGCAGAAAGACTCGTGTCACTCATTGTGATTTCCTTTCATAATACGCAAGTGGGTAACCACAGACGGGAAAGTTCAAAACAATTTGTATCCTAGTGGTTGTCTGAGATAGGGGAGGCCTGAGGAGGGGGCCTAGGGATGTAGGACAAAGGTGAGGTCACCACTGCCCACAATGTTTTATTTCTTTGTACTGATGGACTTTAGATGTGTTTAAAATTATTTTATTTGACTTTTGTATTTTCCTGATTTTGTTTCCCTGGGAATGTTAAAGATATTTTTGTTTTCAAAACATTAACTTCTGCTTTTAGAAGCTGTGCTAAATATTAAATATATAACAATGTTATGATATCTAGGTAAAGATAGTTAGCTCTTTATTACCTAAAAAATACCAGCTGTGTGACACCCTGACAGATGTAACCTACCATTCAGCTCTTGAATTAACTCACCGACCAGGCTTGATTTCATACTTCGATGAGTAACAGAATTTAACTATGGTGTTACTTCAGATCATATTTTTTTGATAATGGTAAATAACTACCAAACTACAGCAGTTAAGATTTTGATAAATTTTGGACCATAGTGTGTAGCTACCCATGTGTAGCTGTTTCTCCTTAAGCCTGGTTTAAGAAGAGGCAAACTACCTCATCCTTAAATTTTTGTTCTTTTTAATTAGCAGAAGGAAGTAAATCCAGTCCATCTCATAGTTTTCAGTAGGTTAAACAAGAGTGAAGACACCCAGGCCAAAGCCCTTTTCTGGGTGAATCGGCCTCATAATCGTTATCAGCCCCATTTTGCAGGAGTAATGTAATACTGCGAGAGCCAGATCACAGAGATAGTCATCTGTAATATGGCATATACATGTGTGCATATACACGTATGCATATACATGTACACATTAATCTCCCTGTCATTAGCAAATATCTCAAGGTGTGTGTGTGTGTGTATGTAAATGTGTGTGATTTTTTGCTAACATAGTGAGATTAGCAAGTTTTATTTTTTTTAATATAATACTGCTATAAAATTGATCTGGTAAAATGGTGATAAATCAGATTCAATCTGTATAGTAAGAGAAATGTTCTCTGTGAACTAGAGTGGACTTAAATCTATATTTCAGCTCTTTAATCCAAACTCAGCCTGACTTTCAAGGTTCTAATTTATATTTCCAGCCTACCCATCTACATGTAGACTCACTGTTCCAGCCAGGCTCTCTTCTTTTCTGCTTTTGTGTCTTTTTGTATGTTTATTCTCTTGCCTTCCTTGCTACCCTTATTTAAGATGAATCCATTCTTCAAGGCATTCAGTCGAGTACCTGGTCTTAGTTAAAGCTTCCGCATATCGGTTAGCCCACTGTAATCTGTCTTTCATGGCACTCAGCATCTTAACCTTTCCTTAGTCAGACAGCCCTGCCCTGTGAGCAGCTCGACAGGCATAAAGGTGGTTGACGGCACAAACATGGGTTAGGATCCCTGTCCCGACATGTCTCATGTGTCTGGCCGTCCACGTTCTGCGGGAATCTCCGTCACAGTGTTGTTGTAAAGATGATGACAATTTCTGTAGGCCCTTACCTCGTAAGTGGGTAAAGCAGTGTTGGAATAGAGCAGGGTTTTCCCAAATGTGGTGTCATTCTAGCCAGGTTGAATCCGAGACACTGGGAGTGGGCCCAGGAATCTGCGTTGTAGCAAGAATCTGAGTGATTCTCAATGTTTACTAAAGTTTGAGAACCTTGAATTAGAAGATCTCTAAGTCCCTTCAGATTGTTGACATTGATAGCCTGGCACATCACTGCTCTAAAGATCATCTCACATTTAAAGTAAAGCGCAGATACCTGTTTCTGCTTTCTCATTTGAGAGATCGAGGAGGGCCAGTGTTTTGAGTTTGACATACATGTGTGGAAGAACGTAAGAATTGCGAGGACTTGATAAAAAATACATTTTATACATACTCTAAAGAGCTGTTTCTAGGTGTGAATTGTGGGGAAGTCAGTTGACTGTCTTATATCTGTTTAAACAAGTGAACCATATTGCTTGTCATTTGTTTGCATTCAGTTTCATTATACATTTTTTGTTCTTTTCCTTTCATGTTTCTCTGATTTGGCAGGAGTTACTGGTGATTGGCCAAAGGAAACAGTAACTTCTTGGAAGGTTTGTTTTAACAGTACTACAAAGTCGTACCACTTAATTTATAGCCACTTGAGAGCTCAGATGTTCATTAGTCTTAAGTCATTATGAACTAGTTTTGTAGTACTGTAATTAGAACTTGTATAAAACATTCTCTATACTTTTGATCCATTCTCCTTTACAGAAACTCTGTATTTGACTTTCTGTTCATTGCAGAGGGATTTAGTATTAACAGAAAACTAAACAAACAAAGATTGGTATTTTCTTTTTGCACAGTAGCTAGACTGGGGCTTAAGTCTATTTTAAATTTAAATTATGTCATTTTAATGATGTACCTATTTCCATTTGTGTGTTTTTTTAAAAACCAACTTGGTTTTTTGTTTTGGAAAAAAAAAAATAGCTTCTTTGTCCCGTCTTCCTCCTTTCCCCATTTGCTTTCCTTTACACACATTGTAGGTCCAAAGACTGAACCAAAATTTTGAATACAGAATTTCAGAAAATTGTGTAATATACCATTTTTTATGCTGTAAGATAGGCTTCACAATATTTGTGTATAATCTACAAAAGTTAGGTTTCTAAGCTTGCTAAGATTCGATTCTGTTTATACAGAAAAGTGGGATTGTGGCATTTCCCCCCTTAAGTCCTTTTAATTGTTGGAATAAAGATCAAGGCTCAGAAGCTTCATCTCTTGATATTTTCATGCTTTGACTATTAGCTGTGTGGTAAATTTAGCATAGATTTGGACTTAAAGTTCATAGCTCTGTCTTCTGTGTTGTTCAGGTCATCCCAGCTACTCTCAGTTCACCCTTTGTTTCCCTTAGGACCTTTAAATCATGGGTTAGAAGAACATTTATAATTCATATAAGGCAAGTAATACTTTTTCACTGTTCACTTACTTTTAAGTTATAAATTATATACAGACGTTCTTTGGCCTTGGTCACTAATGCTACCCTACATTCATTTTGTAAAGTCTTCTTAGAATCCTAAACCCTAAGATAACAAAATAGTTTTTTGTTACATAAGTTTTTGATTTCTCTGACTCAGAACCACGTGGATGCACGTATTAGTTAATATAGCATTCTTTCCTAGGCCTGCGTTGCCTCTCTTATGCACACTTTTCTTGGATATTCTTGTGTACTCTCCTGGTATTAAACAACATCTGTATATACTGATAATTTCCAAATTGATATCTCTGGATTTCTCTCCTGAGCTCAAGACTCATATATTAGTTACCCACAGACATCTCTACATGAATGTCCCATAGGCACCTCCAATTCAATATATTACAAAACAAACTCATTATCTTTATCTCCAATCTTACTCCCTGATACCATGTATATATCATTTTGCGTTTCATAGTAAGAAAGTATAGTATGATTTGATATCTTGAAACATAAAATATAATGGAGTTAAATTTGGAAGTACTTGTTAGCTTTGCTTTCAAATAACCATTGCTTTACTAAGTACAAATGAGTGATATATATGTGCTATATTAATAAAAGTGTAAAGAACACAGTTAAACAAAACAGCAAAGAGGAGGCAAAGGGCTGGCCTGGACACCTTTTTTATAAATGAGGATTGATAAGTATTTGTAGCTAGAAACAATAAAACTGTGAAAAATTTTCTTTTTTAAAAAATTCGACTTTTTAAAAAATTTTTAAAAATTTTTATTGAGGTATAATTTATGTACAATATTATATAAGTTTCAGATGTATGACATAGTGATTCACAATTTTTAAAGGTTACATTTCATTTATAGTTATTGTAAAATATTGGCTATATTCCCTGTGTTGTATAGTATATTGTTGTAGCTTATTTATTTTATTTTTTAATTTTTTTCGGTACGCGGGCCCCTAACTGTGGTGGCCTCTCCCGTTGCGGAGCATAGGCTCCGGACGCGCAGGCTCAGCGGCCATGGCTCACGGGCCCAGCCGCTCTGTGGCATGTGGGATCTTCCTGGACCGGGGCACAAACCCGTGTCCCCTGCATCTGCAGGCGGACTCTCAAACACTGCGCCACCAGGGAAGCCCTAGCTTATTTATTTTACACCTAGTAATTAGTATCTCATCCCCTAACCCTATCTTGTCCCTCCCCGCTTCCTTCTCCCCACTGGTAACCATTAGTTCTCTGTATCTGTGAGTCTGCTTCTTTTTTATTATATTCACTAGTTTGTTGTCCTTTTTAGATTCCACATGTAAGTGATATCACACAGTATTTGTCTTTCTCTGTCTGACTTATTTCACTTAGCATAATACCCTCCAGCTCTTTCCATGTTACTGCAAATGGTGAAATTTCATTTTTTTATGGCTGAGTAGTATTCCATTGTATGTATTGATATGTATGTGTACACACACACATACACACACACACACACTCTTTACATCTTCTTTATCCATTTATCTGTTGATGGACAGTGAGGTTGATTCTGTATCTCGGCAATTGTAAATAATGCTGCTGTGAATATCGGGGTGCATGTATCATTTTGAATTAGTGTTTTGGGGTTTTTTTTGGATATGTATATCCAGGAGTGGAATTATTGGGTCAAGTGGTAGTTCTATTTTTAGTTCTTTGAGAAACCGTCTATAGTGGCTGTACCAATTTACATTCCCACCAGCGTGTATGAGGATTCCTTTCTCTCCACCTCCTTGCCAACACTTGTTATGTGTTCTGTTTCTGATGATAGCCATTCTGAGTGAAGAAATTTCCTGAATGGACTGTGTAAAACGTTTTAAGACATTTAGAAGTAAAGTAGATTAAAACTACAGATAAAAGTTCTGTTGTTTAAAAAGTATTGCTAATTTAAAAGATAATAGTAATAATAGTTTTATATTAAAATATAACACAAATCCTTACAGACAGTAAAATCCTTTTTGATGGATCATAAAAGAAATTGAATATAATGTAAATCAGGTTGGAAGTGCTCTTGGAAATACTTGTTTTAAAATCCTTATTTTAAAACTAATTTAATTTAAATTGATTTGGAAATACATTGGTTTTAAACAAATTTTCTTTGGTGAATTGATTTTGGGTATGTTAGTCTGTAACCGTATAAATATACTCTTTCATCAAATCTAAAGGCATACTATAATATTATATACTAAGAAAAAAATGCTTATAATTGATGACACAGTGTGTTCTTACAGTTAGAATTTTTAATTTTTATTTAAAGAACTCTTTTATACTTCTTGATATTTAGATAATAGATTTTTAAAAACCATTTATTACTATTGTGCATATATATAAAGGAAAATGTAAATGAAATGTATTAGTGAATATATTCCTAAAAGTTATTTATATCACCATAATTATAAAACATATTCTAATTTCAGAGAAGTTAAAATACAAAATGTGTGTCCTAGATTCAATGAGACAGTATACCTGGAGTGTAGAGGGGACGTGGGAACAGTGCTATAGGCTTGGGCATCATCAGTGTATGACGTGGGTGTGAAGGAGGTCACCCAGGGAGAGGGAAGGTGAGACAGAAAAGACCTAAGAGAAGGGCTTTGAGAAGCATTAACTTTTTAATGGAGTGAGCCAAGTTCCCAGGAGAGAATTTGAAGAGGAGGGACTCAGAAGGTGGAAGAGAACCCTGAGAGTGCTGTGTGTAGAAAGCAAGAGACTGAAGGGGTTTCAGTGAG